>NC_141097.1:11497716-11930216 GCF_041138505.1 Cibotium barometz | reverse complement strand
CGGCCAGAAAAATGAACGAAAAAAAGGGGGTTAAAAAAAACTATTTATTTTTTTAAAATATATTTTCATTATTCATTTTTATGAATAATGAAAATAACGGGCGGCCAGCCCTTAGGCGCGCCATCATATATGGGCCTGCCCCCCCTGGCAACGGCGGCCAGCCAGGCGGCGACGGCCAAACTGAGCGCGTTATGGACACTCCCCAGGGGCGGCCGGAAGCGGCAATGGCCGGCCCGGCCCATTATTTTTTTAAAAAAAATATATATATATTTTAATTGTTCATTTTTTATTTATTAAAAATGAAGCGGGCGGCCAACCCAGCAGGCGGCCAGACTCGGCCCTAAGGACACTCCCCTACTACGGGCGGGCGGCCCCGCCCGAAGCGGCGAGGGCCGGCCCGGCCCGTTATTTATTTATTTATTTTTTGAAAAAAAAAACACAACACACAAAACAACGGTACACCCCACGAAACAAACCCAACACAGCCGTCGCGCCGTGTGGCCGTAGTGCCTGTTTTCCACGAAAGAGACCCACCGCACGTAGCCGTAGCGCCGCGTGCTAAGAGAGAGACAAATCCCACGGCCGTAGTGCCGAGTGAGCCGTTCTATGGCCGTTGTGCCTAGTGAACACGTCTATGGCTGTAGCGCCTCGAGAATAACACATGTGGTGCTCACACATTTGGTTCGGAGAGACTAAATTTAAGCTGAGCATACACTTAGTATTGACCATCAAAGTCACGTAGTTTGGCTATAGTGTAAATCTGAAACCGCGGTGTGTTTTACTTGGGCTAAGAGGACCAGCAATGGCGTCAGTTGTGTCCAAATTAGACGAAGTGCTTATCACGAGATATCAAGGTAAGCCTAATTGAGCCGTAGTGCTCATAACCCTTCACAATCTTTTAACAGTTGCTAAAGATTGTGATAAACTTTGGCAAATGAGAACCATGTACAAGCGTAGTCTTGATGTGGTTATGCCTCGTGTCCAAACAAGTTGCTTACTGTTTGTAGCAACAAAAGGCCTTGGCCCGTAGAGGCAAGCTGGCCCTTGTTAAAAGTAACAAAATAGTGTCACTACTTGGGCCTAGAGAGTGGTGACTAGTTTGATTTAGTCACGTGATTGCTTGGTAAAGGTAATCCCTAGAGGTGTATTACTTGGGATAAAGGGGCTAGCAGTGCTGCTAGCAGTACTCTATTGAATGGTTTATCTAGGAGTACTAATCTGAGGGATTAACATATGCCTAGATAATAATAGCAGATTTAGGATTGATTTGTAGAAATCAAAGGTAAATCTGAAGGGGTATAGTCTTGAGATGTAATGCTCAATGCCCTTATACAAGTTGAGCGAAGAGAACTGTTCTTAAACTTACTAGCATGGTTTTCTCTTCTTTTTATTGCCATGCGTCGACATCCCACTGCTCGAGAGTTTGTGGTGATCTTTCGAGGGGGGAAAGAGCCTTTTTATATGTCACATCAATTGGTTTGGTGTAATTTGATGGTATGGGACATCAAATTCTCACGGAATCGAGTCTTGGTGGAATGGGACGCCAAGGCTTGTGCATGTAACTTGACTCTTTGGCATGTCTGTATGTACACTTGTCTGTAATGATAAAGTGTGCAAGATAAAATTTGAACTTTGAAAATTTCCAAATATAGCCATAAGTTGGGATAAAACCCAGTTACAGAGTTCGGAAAAGCTCTAGGCAGCAAGACCATGATGGTGTACTAGTGCTAACAAAGTGATTTAGTTCCGAAGTGATCTAAATCTAGAGGTTAGCAGTAAGACTAGTTTGGTTGGACAGTTTCATGCATGGGGGACGCCCTATAGCATTTTGCAAGTGTAGTCTTGCCTATGTTCAACATAAGTGTGCGATTGAAAGCACATTTTAGTTGCTACCATATGAATTTGGGAAATATATTACTTTCCTACATAAGCAATTGTAATATTGCATGACCGGCTATTTTGCTTACAAGTTCATGTGCATGTAAACCCTATAAGTCGTAAGACCCCTTGGGAATGAGTGGAGCATTCCATGGATTTAATAAGGTTTTACATGGCAATAGTGAGTAGTATCTCACTCCAGATAAGCCTGGTTGTTGTTAGTATCGGATCCGACATATGAAGTGTACATAAACTCGGGCTGAGTTAGGATAGAAAGCTAAGCGGGAGAGCTTAGTGGTAAATCCTACTGTATCTGGTGAGTTTTGACTTAATCGGAGTGTAAGAAGTAAACTCAAAGTCTGGGGCTGAACTGGAGTGTTCGGAGGTAGACATATCCTTTGTTAAATCGGAGAATTTAGCAAAAGATGAGCTTGGGGTGAACCATGGTACCCAGGAAAAAAGCTCTTCACACTAAAATAGTGTACAATAATTTTAGGGTGATAAAAATCCATCTCGCAGGAATGTTTTACAACTTTCCATAAATGATAGATGAAGACCATGTACTTTACGGAGTTAAAGTACATAGGTGGTGACTTCGGCGCCACATTTTTTGTAGGAAGTCACCAGTGGTGTGGTTAGGTCAGCCGAGACTCCACAAGACCTATGCACTAGTTTTTAAGTTGACCTCTATTAAGGACGTCCAAAAATTCGTGTTGTAATACCAGAAATTGTACTGCAATGTGCAATGGAGGGGTCAATTTGTATAGTCACTTCTTATCAGCGGGCGGTGACTTAAACATCTTGTTATAGATGGTTGTATATGGTACTCCCACTCGGGGGAGGTACGCCATTGGGTACGGAGTTACTCACAGACTAGTATGTCAATTTGTGTAGTCACTTCTTAGCAGCAAGTGACTTAAGCATCTTGTTATAGATGGTTGTATATGGTACTCCCACTCGGGGGAGGTACGCCATTGGGTACGGAGTTACTCACAGACTAGTATGGAGCTACTAGTGTGATGATAGTGGGTACGTAGTTACTCACTACTAATACATAGCTGCTAATAAAATTAAGATCCTCGAGTGAAAGATACTCTAGATCAACATTTTAAATTACCGAACCACAATCCATGAGTATCGAGGTACTCATAAATATGTTGACGTCGCTCAAATCGAGGGACTGATTTGTTCGATGGTATGGAATAAGCAAGGAGAGTGGAGTAACTTAAAAGTTACACATCACTAGTCCTAGTGAGTTGTCGAGGTCATTCGTAGTTTGATGATCCCCTCTACCTACTATCAGATAACATTCAATTTTGCAAGCCCTGGCATTTAATCCGTAGTGATTATGAGTTGGGTGTGAGATATGGTTATGAAGTTCTTACAAGAGTACTCGTTTATTTGCTAGTCATTGGTTATAGCTTGGTAGAGATTGCCACTTGTGATGGGTAGGTAAGGTAGCTTTGCCGCTATAATGAGGAGGCAGCAAATAATGTTCTCATAGTTATACTTCATACCAACACCAAACAAGGATAGGATGAAATTCCTAAGTTCATCATCACGAAGTACTGTGATGTTTGCATTTATATTGAATGTATGATGTGATGAGACATTGGGCTTGTGTAATTACCATCAATTATCTAGCAACCTATGGCTTCACAGCAAGCTCAGTCATTATCTGTGGATTGATAATGTGGTTATTAGTAGTTTGGAATTTTTCTTGATAGATGGTACAACCCACCCAAATGATTCTTAAGTGTGTAACCGCTTATGAAGGGTAGTAATATGCAACAATGAAGCACTTTGTTACAAGTGTGAAACCACTGATCTGTTGCAAAGCAGTTTATTAATAGTACCACCATATGTGCGTAGACACTATACCACATCTTCGTTGCAAGATGTTTAAAAGTTTCTTAGAAGGACTCAAGATATAACATATGATATTAAACATGGTCTAGATTTGTTCTTGGATCTATGACGCGTAGTCCGCTTGAGAGTAAAATTTTGAGGACAAAAACCTTTCTTGAGGGAAAGGAGGGATATCCTCAAATATCACATAAACTCGAATAGTTGTGTGATTTGATGATCCCCTCTACCTACTATCAGATAACATTCAATTTTGCAAGCCCTGGCATTTAATCCGTAGTGATTATGAGTTGGGTGTGAGATATGGTTATGAAGTTCTTACAAGAGTACTCGTTTATTTGCTAGTCATTGGTTATAGCTTGGTAGAGATTGCCACTTGTGATGGGTAGGTAAGGTAGCTTTGCCGCTATAATGAGGAGGCAGCAAATAATGTTCTCATAGTTATACTTCATACCAACACCAAACAAGGATAGGATGAAATTCCTAAGTTCATCATCACGAAGTACTGTGATGTTTGCATTTATATTGAATGTATGATGTGATGAGACATTGGGCTTGTGTAATTACCATCAATTATCTAGCAACCTATGGCTTCGCAGCAAGCTCAGTCATTATCTGTGGATTGATAATGTGGTTATTAGTAGTTTGGAATTTTTCTTGATAGATGGTACAACCCACCCAAATGATTCTTAAGTGTGTAACCGCTTATGAAGGGTAGTAATATGCAACAATGAAGCACTTTGTTACAAGTGTGAAACCACTGATCTGTTGCAAAGCAGTTTATCAATAGTACCACCATATGTGCGTAGACACTATACCACATCTTCGTTGCAAGATGTTTAAAAGTTTCTTGGAAGGACTCAAGATATAACATATGATATTAAACATGGTCTAGATTTGTTCTTGGATCTATGACGCGTAGTCCGCTTGAGAGTAAAATTTTGAGGACAAAAACCTTTCTTGAGGGAAAGGAGGGATATCCTCAAATATCACATAAACTCGAATAGTTGTGTGAGTCCAGACAATACTTGAAGGGATGTGTCTGGTAATAGCAACAAAGAGTTGTAAGTGATTGGATGTAACTCGAGACACCCGTAGTGGTGCAACAATCTTTATCAAACATCTCTACATACTATATGATCTGCTCGCATATATAGTATGGCATAAGAGATAGGAAGTTTGATTGTTATATTTGAATGGAAATTTTTTAAAAGTTACATTTACTCTGAGTTAGAGTGGAGTTTAACCATTCGTAGATTGATGGTAGTTAGAAACTCAACAAGATTCTAGAGCATATGCTTGTGCAAAGATGTTACTCTAAGAGAGAAAGTATCTCTCAGCTTTGGAACTAATCCTTGTGATGCATGATTAGATTGGCTCTAGTTTATTTCTCCTATGGCCGTAGAGCTTTCCAAGGAGAAGTTTTAACAAGTTGGTGATGCAACATGGTAGCGTAGTCCACAAATAGTAGCATGGTCTAAGAACTTGCACTACTAGAGTGCTCTCCAGTACATTAGCTTCTGTGCTAATGACATGATGCAAAATCAAGGCATGAAATTTGCCTTAAGGTTTTGGTTGAAATACCAAATCATGGCTTGTGTGAGCATGATCCTGTCTTTACAGAGGTCTGGCGCGCTGTACGCGTACGCACTTTGTCACAGCCTCGCCCACCTTCCTCGCCGGCATGTAATGCTAGTCCGGAGAGACTGGCGTGCGGGTCATCCTGGGATTCAGAAGACCTATGCACTAGTAAAAAGACAGTTTTATTGGCCTAGTTTGTTTACGAACGTCCAAACTTATGTGCTGAAATGCAGTAAGTGCCAGGTCAATAAACATGAACGTCTTAAGGTTGGAGGACTACTCCATCCGCTGGAGATTCCTCAAGGGAAATGGGAAAGCATTTCCATGGATTTCATTACTGGTTTACCCAAGACGAGTCGAGGGAATGACTCGGTGTGGGTGGTAGTGGACAGGTTAACTAAATGGCAAAGTTTATTGCCACGAAGAAAATTGTAAAAATGCCAGAGTTGGCAAAACTCTTTATTGAACATCTCTACAAGCTATATGGCCTACCCACAGATATAGTGTCGGATAGAGATAGAAAGTTCAACAGTCATTTTTGGAGGGAAGTCTTCAAAAAGTTGGATACTACTCTGAGTATGAGTATGGTAGATCATCCGGAGTCTGATGGTCAAACTGAAAAAGTTAACCAAACACTCGAGGATATGATGCGTTCTTATGTAAGTAAGAAGCAATCAAATTGGGAAGAATATTTGCCCATATTGGAGTTTGCTTATAACAACTCGACGACTGGATTTACACCATTCATGTTAATGTATGGATTCCAGCCAAGATCTCCGATGGTTGTAGGCCTAGAAAAGGAGAAGATTCAATCTGTCAAGGATTTCCTTGAAGATATGAATGATATCCTCAGAGCCGCACGTGAGAGCATTCGTAACGCTCAAGATCGCGCTAAAACTTATGCCGATAAAGGACGCAGACAAATGACCTTTGCAGAAGGTGACTTTGTATTTTTAAAGGTTCCTGCGCAGTCAGCAACCATGCAAACGGGAAAGTCAGATAAACTTTCTCCTAGATATTGCGGTCCTTTCAAGGTCCTTAAGAAGATTGGAAACGTAGCCTACAAACTTGAGTTACCGGAGAGTTCTCAAGTTCATCCTGTCTTCCATGTTAGTAACCTGAAGAAATCAGTTCACGGGTTAGAGAACGTAGTTTCTCTAGATATTTTGGTGGAATTGATCACTCCACCAAAGATACCACATGAACCGGAAAGGATTCTTGGGTATCGAGACAGACAAACCCGACATAAAGTGTACCAGAAGGTACTTGTTAAATGGATAGATAGGGATGAGGAGGTAGCTACCTGGGAATGCCGTAGTGCAATTTCCAAAAGGTTTCCCCAGTTTGTTTTCGAGGACGAAAACTCTTCTTAAGGGGGGGGTAATGTCACGTAGGCTGTAATGCCTGTGAGACCGACGGCAGACCGGATGGCTATATCCGGGGTTCAGTGGGAGAGGACGCCCATGCGGAGTCATGGGCGGCCAAGCTAGTGTGGACGGCAGGCCACACACTATATAGCCTGGGGGATGAGGGGCAATCCTCATTCTTCCTCTATGGCTGGGTGGTGAGCCAGAGGCCGTCCCCTCTTGTGGTAATGCCCGTAGCGGCATTACGGGAATGTAACATTGATGCTTGTTTGATATCGTGCCAAATCACACTGGACATACAGAAACGCACACACAAACACACACACACACACACACGCGCATGCACGTACACACAGACACTTAGAGAGAGAGAGAGAGAGAGAGAGAGAGAGAGAGAGAGAGAGAGAGAGAGAGAGAGAGAGAGAGAGAGAGAGAGAGAGATGTTGATTTATGTCTCTTTCTACAAGGCTGATTGGTAGACCATGGCAAGAACAAAGGCCACTGCAAGGAGACAGGGTAAGGGGCTTGGATTAGCAGCAAAGGCTACCTCTCAGAAGAAGCCAAGGAAAGGAAAACCTATTCATATTCTGAAGCAGGCCAAAACAAGGAGATTCTCATAGAACTTCTACATTCTAAAGGAGATCAGGAAGGCGCAGAGTTGTGTGGAGTTATGTGTTCCCCCAAGCTCCTATTCCAATGGGTGTGTAGGTCTATATGTGAGAACTGGAGCCTATCCATAAGGTGGAAGAGGACAGCCTTGCTCTATCTACAGGACGCTGCTGAAGACTTTCTCGTAGAGTACTTCAATGACATGTGTGTTGTGTGTGCCCACGCACATAGGATGACTATAACTCCCAAGGATAGTGAGACGCTTAAGAGGCTTAGGTGGAGGTATGAGAAGCAAGTTCTACACCCTGCAGAGATTACAAACCCAAAAATAAAAAACATTCTCATGATTCCACCAGCAAGAGCTGCTCAGGATAAAATAAAAATTGTAGATATTACACATGATATTAACACAAGAGCTAGGGCAGAACAGGACGCCAGACGGGAGGAAGAGCAGAAGGCAAGAAAAGACAAGGATCAACAACACGTAAAATCGAACCCAAACAGTCTCCATGAACAGTATATCAAATAAACAGAAGAGTTGGTCAGTCAGCCTGGAGATACTAAGGAGCTTGCAGAGGGGCATTTTTGTCTTCGTGAATATGGAAGATGGTGAGCGACATCTCTCCCTTGACATCGTGATGTCAGAACTTTGATGGAGAGGACATCACAGATCATAGATACTATTCTATACGTCTATTTAAAGTAGTAATCCGAATTGCATTTTTTGATAATATGGTAGTTCCATCCTTAGTTCTTTCCTTTTTCCTCAATGAGTTACCCTTGTTTTTGCAGTATAATAAAGTGCCAACTTCCACATGAGAGCCAGTCTGAGGTGTTTATTCTCAACTCTCAGCTGCTGGCACCATTGCTCAAAGAAGGAGTACTTCCTAGCAAGAGATTCAAAAGTGGTTCACCTATTTGAACATGCTGGAGGTTACCGTATTAATTTTTCCATATGAATCAGGGTATGTTACTCCTCTATCTTGTTAGTTATATACATCTAATAGATAGCCTAGATGCCTTAGTTTTAGATATTTCTGCTTTTGCAGGAACCATTGGAGCCTTGCCATTATAGAATTGGATAAGAGAATCGTGTGGACTCTTAATTCAGTACCAAGATCACATCCTGAGTTAGGCCTGTAAGTAAACATTCAAAGCACCTTTCTCTAGTATCTATGGCTCCTTGAAGTTGGCAATGTATCTTATTGTGAAAGCTTATTTATTATGCAGGTGTATAAAAAGGCTTCTTCATGATCTTGAGTTAGGCCTGTAAGTAAACATTCAAAGCACCTTTCTCTAGTATCTATGGCTCCTTGAAGTTGGCAATGTATCTTATTGTGAAAGCTTATTTATTATGCAGGTGTATAAAAAGGCTTCTTCATGTTCTTGGTTCCCTATATGGAGACAATGAACTGTACAAATCAGAGGTCAAGTCTGTTCAAGTGCCCAAGCAAGGAGACTCACACTCCTGTGGATGGAGATCGATGATACATACAGAATATATTCTCCAGAGTCTCTTCTCCATGAATCCCTTCATGTCCAAGGTAAGTGGAAGAATCATTGGATGGACATTGATGGACATTGATTTAGCTAGATTTGCGGTATGACATTGTGAATTTTATTTTTTCAGACCGCATTACAGAATTATGATGGTAACTATGTGGAGCGATAAAGAGTGACCATGATACGATTAATACTAAAGAATAGCACAGAGATGTTTGAGGAGAACCAGCCAAAATTCCCTAATCTTGCAGACGTCGAGGTGCTCCTTTAGGCTATAGGGGACAAGGCAAAGCCCTCTGAGCACATAGAGGTAGAGCCAAGGTCCAATGTGGAGGTTAACATTGAACATCCCAAGGCTGATGAGGTAGAGCAAGCTGAAGAGGTAAAGCCGAAGCCTGAAGAGAAAATAGACGAGAATCAGACTGTAGAGGTTGAGGTGGGACCTAGTACGGAGGCAAATAATGAAGAACCTAAGTCTAATGAGGATGCTAAGGCTAGTGAGGATCCTAAGCTTGATGAATATCCCAAGCCTAATTTACCTGATGTAATGTAACCAACTCAATTTTAGGAATTGTTTCTATTAGCTTTTTTTTTCCCTTACCAATGATTATAAGCTTCAATCATATTCAGACTATGCGAGGGTAATTTTATGTCATCTGGATTCTCAAGCACAAGCTCATTATGCATATATATATACTGCACACTAGGACTTCCTTGATGGTTGTCCTTCCAGTCTCTATCTTGAAGTCTTTTACTCTTCCTTTCCATGATGCCCTAAATGTATTCTTGTTGCTTGTCTTTATTTTCTTCCTTGACTGCATAAGGACCCATGTGCCCTTGGTGATTAGCACTTCAGTCCACTGATTTTGCGCATTGAGAGAGTTGGATACAAGTACAGCAAACACTGATGATCTTGGTCTCCTTGCCCTAGAAATTGAATCATCTAATATGATGGCATTGTGGGAAAAAATCGGGATGATATAAAACTAGATTTGCTACCCATCTTTTCAAGAAGGAATGGAGTACAAAAGCCTGAAGCTTTAGAAAATGGAGTGCAGCAGAAGGTAGAGGAAATGAAAAGAGCATGAGATATTGTTTAAGGCCAAGGGGAAGTTTGAGAGGGGGGGGATTTTTCCTCCTTTGCAAAAAGGTGTATTTAATACATGGATTCGAATAGAAGTTTCCCTCGTACACATTGTTTGTTTAAATAGCCTTTAACAATGGTACAATGTTAAGAATTATCCATAGCCAAATCTAGGCTCTCTTATTCCTTTACTTTATTCTACTGGATGATCTAGAATTCGGCCTTCTAGTAGCCTCTATAGATTGGGCAATCCCTATGGGACCATACACCTCATCATCGACTGACGAGGACTCAAGCTAGCTTGTTGCCCTCTTAGACTCCATCACTTGATCCTCCCACTCCTCAGAGGGATGTCTACACAATATTACGAAGGGTTTATTCAGCGCACTAGCTTAGGCCCGTAGAACTAGGCAACATCATATTACTCGCTTAAACCGGCAAACGTCATCTTCCAAATGGTAGGAGGGATAACTTGGGTTGACTCTTGGCCTTGCTAACGTCACCGCTCGGCTACACAAGCATGAAAACCGGGTTCTCAAGGCAGGGAGAAGATGTATCTATACTTTTTAACATAATTAAGATAACAATTGGTTAAACTAAACCATAGAATATGATAAACAAGATCACTTTCTCAAGAAAACAACAATATCACAATGATTTTGGTAATTTTCAAAGCAAGGATAGTGATATATTTCTTCTTAACTAATTAATGCTAATATTAAAAATTCAATCAAAAACCTCTTTTTAAATGATGACCAAGCTAACTTGGCCATTAATTCCTTGTGGGACTCCCAAGGAGAGAGACAGGGTCGCATCCAGAGCATTTTCTCTAGGGTCGGTGTTATGCACGCTTCCCAAGGCAATATTCTGGCATCTTTGTGAAGGAGCTATTCTCTTCACCTTCTCGTAGCCCACATTGTTGTGAATGCAACGCTTCAGTCGGATCATGAATCGGAGCTCATTTGCTCACTTTATCTGTATAAAACTCATAGGTGGAAACCACCTCTAAGAGCCAAAGAGCCCTTACTAAAGTCACCGTGCAAATGTGTGGTGGGGGAAGGCGTCCTTAAAATCGATTCTGGGCAAAAGGTTGCACCTACAGGGAGAGAGGGGGGAGTTCTCCCTAAAGTCTATTCCCACGGTGGAGGGGAGAGAGCAGCTAAGGACACTCTCTACTCATCAACACAAGGGTGAGATGATGAAAAATTCTCTGTAGAGCTTACTTGGAGATGGGCTAATAAGGTTTGCTAGGAGAGTGGCTGTAGGGGGATGTCAGGTACAGTCCCGCATGGCCTGTCGGGCAAAATGTTAGGTATGGACAACACATGGTGTCGGCGTGTTGACACCATGGGTGGGGGGAGTTGGTACGAGGTACGGGTGCAGGGAAAGGGAGAGCAAAGTGAGGTACAAAGGATGGTGTACAGTGAAAGTACACCGGTCTCTGTGGTTGCATGAATTTAGGGAAAGGGATGGTACGTGTGCACGGGCAAAAGCTGAGGTATACATGTACCTTCTGGGTCAGTGGCAGCATGGGCATCCACATGTCGGCCAGTGTGGACCGTACGTTGGGGTGGTTGGCCTTTGGTCCTTATGCGGCTATTGATACGGACGCCCGAGTATGTGAACGCCATCTTTTTGGGGTGGGGACCCCTAATTTGGGACGCCAATCTCGATATGTATGCCAGAGCGCCTAGTGGGTGCAAAAATGTACGAGGTATTTCACTGGTCGTGGGGGTGCATACCATTTGTCAATCGGGCACCCAGACATGCTTTTATTTAGGTTTAAAGTTTATCGTATTTCAACTGAACATAATTAAATATTTGTGTATAGGCTTAATCCGATGTCCGTTATAGTGCTGTAAAATCCTATATTAGGGTAAAATCGCAAGTAGATTCCAAATTTGGACTCATATTTTTAAGATTCCAAGTGAAAATAGCTCGATTATTAAAATTGAGGATTTTTACATCATAAAAAGACCATAAATTCATCTATCAAATGGGCATATGTTATTATTGAAGATGGGCATGTTACATTCTTCCCCCCCTTAACGAAATTGAGATGTCCTCATCTCGTTAAGAATTTGGGGCATTCTTTTAAGAGTGTAGCTTCATCTTCCCAAGTTGCATCCTTCTCAAGGTAATCTTTCCACTGTAATAGATGTTCTACAAGAGTTCTATTACAAAGTTGCCTTTCTCTAGAATCTATGATCCTACTAGGCTACAATTCAAGGACTCCTTGAGCTGGGATTATAACTTGCTCATCATCAAGAATATGATCAAGACTGGGTATATAAGGCTTTAACAATCTTACATGAAATATATTGTGGATCTTAATATGGGCTAGGAGCTGTGGCTTATAGGCACTTCTGCCCAAACATTTTGATGACTGTATAGGGTCCATACTATCTTGGGCTGAGCTTCTTATATTTCCCAAGTGACAGAGAGCTATGCTTGGGTCGCACTCGTCGTTGAAGAACTTAATCACTTTCTATGCAACATCCTTGGCTTTATTAAGGGTTGTTGCACTCTCATCATAAATTTTTTGGTTTTCTTCTTCATAAATCAACCCATTAACACTCTTGTAATCTCCCTTCAATACCCAATGTCAAAGGAAAACACCCAAATTAAGTTCTCAAGAGAGGGCTTCCACACTTGTCAAGTTCTTGTCAAGTATAAGATGATGTCCAAAGGTTTTTGGCCATTCATTTCCGGCACTAAGGTTATTGATCAAACTAAGGCTGAAGATATTGAAGATGATGAGAGGGCACAAGCCATCATCATGCTCTATCTTGAGATGAGGCTCTTATTCGTCATGTGGACTAGCTTCCGACTGCAAAGGAGAAATGGGATGAGCTTCACAAGCTCTATGGAGCTCGTGGTGGGTAAGAATTCCAAGATCTCACTTAAAATTGAAATTTTCAGCTTGAAGCCTTTATCTCTCATTTTAAGGGCCTTATGGCTCAACTTGCATCAATGAATGTGTGAGAATGGATGAAGATGATGCAATGGCTGTTTTGTTAAAAGCAGTCAAGAAGGTGTACCCCACCTTGGTCACCACCCTAAAGAACATACCTAATCCCACCCTTGAAGGAGTCATTCAATCTTGTCTTGATGAAGAAAAGAGGCCAAAGGGAGGAGTTGAATCTTTAAGTGCAACCACTTCATCGATATCGAACAAGCTTTGTCACATCAAGTGAGCAAAGTAAGGTGAGTCATTTGGAAAATAATTGTTGGATCAAATATCCCAACAAGATGAAATGTAACAAGTGTAAACAAACATGACATATCACTTCCAAATGTCCTAACAAAGAGTCACAGGCTAACTTTGCATCAGCCTCTAGCTCCATTGAGCAATTGTTTTAAATCTCAATGTAGCAACACCTATATTCCTAACCTTGTATGCCTAATGTTATAAAGGAAACCTATGTCCAATACCACCTATTTCAATTCTTTTATAGTTGGAATTGAGGGGGGGTATTAAAAGACTAAGGTCATGTAAAAGGGTAGGAGAAGGGTGTGTGTGTGTCAATGGACTTATGGTCCACTAGCTCACCTATTTAAAGGCAAAGCTAGAAGGCATTTTGTATGGTGCAAAGGCCAAGTCGTATGCATAAGCAACTTAATAAACAAGTTTATTTCTTGTATTTTTGGGTCTCTCTCCTCCACATCTTCTTGATCTAACATAAGCACCACAAATTTAAACATTCATGGGGCCAAGGTTTTCTCAAAGATAGATTTGAGGTCTGGCTACTATCAAATCAGAGTCAAAGAAGCAGATATACCTAAGACAGCTTTCAATACTCGTTATGGCCACTATGAGTTTACTGTAATGTCATTCGGGTTAACCAATGCTTTCAACTGCCTAATGCAAGATATATTCCATCCCTACTTGGATGAATTTGTGCTTGTCTTCTTTGATGACATCTTAGTCTATTCCAAGTCGGTGGAAGAGCATAAGGAGCATTGCAACTTTCAACTACCTAATGCAAGATATATTCCATCCCTACTTGGATGAATTTGTGCTTGTCTTCTTTGATGACATCTTAGTCTATTCCAAGTCGGTGGAAGAGCATAAGGAGCATGTGCGCAGAGTTTTACAATTGTTGTGCAGATATAAACTCTATGCTAAGAAGAGCAAATGTACCTTCTTTACTCATCAGATTGATACCCATCTTGGATTCATTGTCTCCCAAGATGGTATCTCAATAGATCCCACCAAGGTTAAGGATATAGTGGAATGGCCACCCCCTAAATCAGTCCGTGAAGTTCGGAAACTCTTAGCTGTTGTTCATTGCCTCAAGATATGGAGACATTATCTCTTGGGGGTGCAAATTCCAGCTTATTACTAACCACCATCAGAGTCTAAAATGGATCTTCACCCATCCTAACCTTAACATGAGGAAAAGAAGGTGGATTGAAATCCTACAAGAATCTGACTTCGACATCAAATTCCACCCTGGGAGAAGGATAATGTGGTAGCTAATGCACTCAGTCGCAAATCTTTCTTGAGGGCAATTTCTATGCCAACAAATGATCCCATTTTGATCGAGGTGAAAGAAGTGTTAATCCATGATCCCGATTACCAAAAGATGGTGAACCTAGTTAAAGAAGTAGGAACCTTAGAAAAAGAGAAAAATCTAGTCAAAGGTTACTCCACCCATGACGGGTGCCTCTACTTTAATCACAGGCTATGTATTCCTAAAGGATCCTTCCCCAAAGAAGTTAATCCTCCACGAAGCTCATGATATCCCCACTGCAGGGCACCCGAGCTATGTAAAAACCTTGAATGTTGTAAGAAGGAGGTATCATTGGGTGGGCTTGAAAAATGATGTCCTTCAGTACTTGAAGCAATGTCTCTCATGTCAAAGGATCAAAGCTGAAAGAGTCAAAATGCCTGGGAAGCTTCAACCCTTGGATATCCCCCAAATGAAGCAGGAATGCATTAGTATGGATTTTGCCATGAGTCTCCCCATTGTAGAAGGAGGATGTGATTCCATTCTAGTGGTGGTGCACTTGCTTACCAAAGTAGCTCATCTTATACCAGCAAAGAAAACCTTCAAAGCTTCTGATGTTGCCCGTTTATTCATCAAGGAGATCTTCAAGCTTCATGGTTTATCGAAGAGGATAGTCAGTGTGACCGGGATTCTAACTTCACTTCGAAGTTCTGGCAGTCGTTATTTCAGGCCTTGGGTACTCAACTTTGTTTTAGTACAACTTATCATCCAGAGACCGATGGTGGCCAGACTAAGAGAGTCAACCAAATAATTGAAGACATTCTCAGAGCATATTGTGGACGAGAGCCAAGAAGATGGATTCAATATCTTCCTCTGGTAGAATTTAGTTATAAATACATCTTATCATCAGAGCATAGGAATGTCACTATTCAATCACTCTATGGGGGCAAGAATGCTTATCCCCTCTGAATTTATCCGATCCAACCTTAAAGCCTCCAGAAAAATGCTCGAGGAGATGGAAGAGCAGACTAAGACTATCCAGAAAGATATTAAAGCTACTCAAGATTGGCAAAACCATTATGCTGACACAAGGAGGTCTGAAAGGATATTCATTCAAGGAAGGAGACAAAACAAATAATCATCGATTGCTTCGATCCAAACCTCCACATCCTTCTCAAATTTTAGACCTTTCCCCTTAAAGGAGGGAGGTTGCATCTGAGCTTCTTCTCGTGGACATCTGTGTATAGCACATTAGGTAGTGGAGGCTGATCGTCTTAGTCGTCATCTTGCAAGATTAAAATTTTGGATTACAAGATTCATACATTGCACGACACTCATGTTTTTAAAAGTAAAACTTTGAAATCACTTTATTTCTCAAATATTTTTACAAGGACAAGTTTTATTACAAAGATTTGAGACTAATATAATTAGTCTTATTCATCATATAAAAGAAAATCCTAAGCTCAACTAAGACATAAGACTAGAGCGGTCCACATAGGTGAAATATGAGGGTTCCACCGTGGTTTCTAAGACATGAAAGATTGATGGTAGGGGAGGTAGGCTCTGGATTGTGTTGTGTCCCATCTGTCGGCGGGCGGGTAAGACCTACATTACTTGGTTATATCGAGTGGTCTTGTAGTATTCAGTTCCCATCTATGGTCACAGAGTTGTCGGGTCTGGGAGTACCCATGAACCAAAATAAACGGACCATCTTTAGTTTTTCGATCCAACAAATCCACTTTAAATCGATGGTGAGGTTCCCAATTAGATCCACTCGGATGAAAAAGTACTTGGGCCCACGATTCCAAAAGTGATCTCTATCGCACCCTCTTTGGATACGAGAGGGATGAGGGAGGGAAAACCTCTCTAGAGAGTATCTACACCATCATATCACAAAATTAGAAATTTGAGGAGTGACAAGCCGTCTCTGGAAGATGTACTAGAAGACTAGGAATCTCGAGTAAGCGTCTCCCTCTACCTACAATTATTCAATCACCAATTCAAATTGTTCTAGTAAGATATTTATCAATCAGCATTATGTTAGGTAGAACATGCATTCCAAAACAACCTTAATTAACAAGTCCTAGGAACTAATATTGGCTCTGGTACCAATTGTAAGGTTCCCCCCCCCTCGCCCCCCCCCGCCCTTCCTAAGTAGGGGAAACCATTAGATAGTCTACTAATTCTAACTCCTACTCATTTGACACCTTGACCATGTAAAGATACAAAGATACTATTCGTAGTAGGTAAGACCTAGTTCTATCCCGTAGGGGGAGTGTGGTCTTCTAAATGACTCTTAAAATCAGATCACTCATAGAGTGACTGACCTTAATTTGGGCAACCTCTATTCTGATTCCTAGAAACAACCCTATTTTCCTCATCTATGCAAGGCATAGACACTGGCCTAGTCCTCTAGAGTAGAGTTTCCCAGGAACCTACTTACCTAAACGTAGAACCTCTAATTAATTTGTTGGGGAAAGCTACCCGACTAATCCGGTCCACCTGTCCATAGGATGGTGCCGTCATGGCATTCCACCCTCCCGCTTTCCACCCAACTCATGCATCAATTTTATTTTCTAATTAGTTCTACCACACTGTGTAATTAGATTTCACCTTATTAATACAAGAAAAGTTTTATAGGAGTATAGATTGAGTAGCCTCAAAGTCAATCAATGAAGACACATGCACAATTATTAAGGTGTGCACGATGACATGAGTGAGGATGATTGAGAGTCAGCCTTTACTTGCTCCAAACCATGAAAAAGGAAGAAAATCAAGGCCTATCATGTCTGCAAGGAGTTTTATGAGAGAAGCTCATGCTTTAAGCATTAATGCAATGCCACGGTGTTAAAATCATGAGCAGCATAGAGGAAGACTTGCGTGACATGAAGAAAGCTATAAATGGCCCTTGGCCTACACTTGAATATGCAAGTTGGGAATTATACAAGACAAGTCAGGAATTACACAAGGTAGAGGGATTTTTCATGGCATCTCCAACTATTGTTATTTTTTAAGAAACTGTTGTCTTCTCACAAAATAATTTGAAGCATAAAGACTAGACAAATTCAAAGAATACAAATGCCTCCAAATTGAAATTGAGGTGAGCTCTAACATTCTCACAAACCACTTCTTATGATGCATATAAAGAAATGAAAATTTAGTAACCTCTCTTCCAAGTTCTTTTCTATAAGATATAGCTTAATATTCATTTCATTGTTCTTTTTCATAATATCAAGGACTAACAATAAGCTACCAGCAATGTTAACAACCAAGAAGGATCCTCCTAAATCTACATTTGGCCATCTCAACAAGGAGAATATTCCTTTAGAAGCCCTAAAGGATACGCCGTTAATCATTACACTAATTATGCATGTCTCTTTTCCATCTGAGAGCTTATCCTCTAGCAATACATTTTTTATTATCTTTCTTTTTAAAGTAAAGTGGTGTTTCTCCTATCACAAACCTTACATATAAAGATGGCATGACTCCCTTGATTCCAATCTTGTTACACTCTCCAAAAATGTACTACTATAATTTCTACATATCAATATTGTAGCTAGCATGACTGCTTAATAGCAATCTAAATGAATTGCTATTGTTGCTATATATAGTAGTCATGTAGCATGCATGATAGTGCATGACAGTGATACATTAATAATGTAGCAGTCATAAGTAAGCTGGTTTAGACTTATATGATTGCTACATTGCAATCATGACTACTAAACACTTGAGGGATACACTTATAAAGTATGTAACATATCACCTGTGTTCAACGGAAGGACATTTTTTATTTGGTTTTTTGAGAGAAATTTATTTACAAAAGGACTCCATTAATGGGATTCTGAAAAAAAGTTACAAATTTATATTAAAAAAGGGTTAATGTTAAATATGTAAAATCTATAGATAAGGGATTCTAGATATAGACCTTGAATGCACTTAATATACATGTAGTGAACTCCCCAAGACTAAATAGTACCTAGAATGTAGGGTTTAGAATAATATTATATGATTGTAGTATGCCATTTGACTAGTATATAGTAGCTTTGTAATTTACACATAGATGTGATTGATCCCTTGGCTTATTTTTTAAAAGACCTTAGATTAAGCTAGTGGAATTTAACACTTGCCCTTTGCTTATTTTTTGAAAGACCTTAGATAGCTAGTGGAATTTATATGCGCTTCTAGTGTGTGTTCTTAATATAAAAGAGGATGTATATGTTTACTTTTATGTATAATAATTTTATGAAATATGTTGATTTTACTTAGATTTGATAAAATTTTAAGCAATTTAATCAAGCGAATAACTAGCCGTAAAGTACCACTCTCACAAAGAGATCATTTTTGAAGCGTTGGAAAAAAAGTGATTCTATGGATGTGACACTTTGCATAATGCCCACTAGCACTTAGAAATTTGGGTCCTAAGCAATGTTTTGAGCATTGTTAGGGCCCCATCGTCTTGTTATTCCTAAGGTAAAATCACCTTAATCATGATTTTAAACATGCATACATACTTTGATTGATGTTTCCATTTTGATGCATGGAAAATGAACTCCATGAAGGTAATTATGTGTTTGCATTTACCTGGATTGAGGAAAATTCCATAATTATGGTTGTTATTATCTACACGGTCATTACAAAAGCTTTGCATGTAGATACTATCCCCATCATCCCATGACCTTAATTTAAGTAATTTTATTTAAAAAAAGGTAAAACAACTTAGATGAATGTAAGTACTTGGATTGAAAAATTTTGTAGTAATATTAACTTAATAAATATTTATCTTGAAAATTTTGTTAACAAAAATGAGGCACCATTAATGTAATATAACCTCACTTTTATAAACCTTGCTCAATCCAAACCTAATAAGAACATCCTTATCATCATTTATTATCATCACCAACACTCCATTGTTATTGTCATATGATCATTTCTCCTTGATTGCACAATCAAACAAGATTCAAAATGGAAGTTTCGAAACAATCAACAAAGTTCATTAAAAAGATTTGTGTATTTTCCCATGCTACTTTTGTATATTACAAAAAATCATTCCATGGAAAGCCATGTGCATTATCAAGAAGGCACATATAGTTCCTTGGCACTCACATGACATGTGTTCCAAGGTAGATTATGAATCAAGGGACGAGATATAATATTTTTAACCACACATCATGCACGTATGCATGTAAGGGAAAATGTGTATCATCTTTTTAGACATCAACACTTCTAAATGCTTCTTCAATCTATTTTATGTGTATGTCATTATTTTTTAAATTTATGTCATTATCTTTCTTTTAATTATGCATAAAATATTATTCCTACTAGATACCTTTTTCATGGTTTGGAAACATGTAGACTTTTCCTAGATGTGCATGTCTTTTGATGTTCTTTTGCATAGCTTTTATTGATTTTTCATTTCTATGTTAGTCTCCTCCTTCTTAAAGTGTTCATGTAAAACATCATGTGTATGCGAGAAAATTTATTGAATTGAAGGTGGGTGTATTGCCTTGTTTAACATGCATTGATTGGTCACAAGACCCTCAAGAACAGCTTTTGATGGCACGAACATGCACCCTTTAACAATGATCTACAATAATGATATATCTTGTTTCTTTGTCTAGAATTTTATTAAGCACGTGAGAACCCTCTCTTTCAAGATACCAAGAACTAAAAATGTGGCATATACATGCATTGAAAGAATAGAGTGTCATGAAGTGATACCTAAGATCTATAAGAAAACTCTAAATTATAGGTGTTATACTAGTGGTGGTAACACATGGATTACTAGCTTACTAGCGTCCTCTTTTACTCTTTTATAGGTAAACAAAGCTTAAAATGTTTTTCTTTTTCATTACACTATTATCTTACTTTTTCATTCATCATATCACGTGTAATAGTTTTGAGCCATCTTGATTATGTTGCACCGTTTCTAATTTACTAATGAAAACCTATGGTTTTTATTATGAGAAGTAAAAATTAAGATTCTTCATGGAAAGTCATATCTTTCATTGCAAATGATTTAGGTCTTATAAAACTATTGACTTGTGAATAAGACCAATGTGTGATACATGGGTGGGAAAAATTAATTGTTAGTCCATAATTGCAAAAG
This sequence comes from Cibotium barometz, assembly GCF_041138505.1. Taxonomy (NCBI): domain Eukaryota; kingdom Viridiplantae; phylum Streptophyta; class Polypodiopsida; order Cyatheales; family Cibotiaceae; genus Cibotium; species Cibotium barometz. Next base: position 11,909,768 of record NC_141097.1, on the reverse strand, counting down.
GGCACACTCTTGATTTATAGTGACTCTACTTACTTCAAAGAAGGCACTAAGGGCCCATAGTATCCTCTTATTTGACAATAAAGACCATAATGGTGATGATGTGTCTTGAGGAGGGTAGCCCTTAGAGGCTACCCAAGGAGCTTGCATGCCAGACAAGGAGAGTGCTACCTTAGACTGGGTTCACAAGCTTTCGATCGAAGGCTTGTGCCTATCATCATGTCAAGCTTGAATTGGGAAGCTGTTCTACAATTGGATGTCCATTGGCTTGAAAAGTTTATAGCCTCTTTGGGCCAAACAAGGGATGAAAGGTGCCATGCAGGACATATAAGGGGAAAAGATACCCCATAAAGCCAAAAACAAGTAGGACTTGAACCGAGTCCATGGGTTGATAGGCTGCATCGTTTCCACTTGGCTATAGACTATATTAGATGTCTAAAACTTGGCATCTTTTAGTGTGACCTTTTTCTATGTGAATTAAAGAGAAAGATGTCTAATGAAGAGCCGATGGAAGGATTGAAGCTTTTGGCTAGAAGCGTCTGAAACTGGCGGTAGGACTTTGTGTTTCTTTTAATGAAGTAATGGGAATACACTATGGAATATAACATGGACTACTCTCATGATGATGTTGTGCTACATCTCTAATGTATGGAAAAAGTCAAGAAAGGAGGGAAGGAATCAAGGTGTGTGCATATTTTAAGGATGGGAGGGGAATCATTGACGTGAAGAGATGCTTTGTGAGGGGCATGAGATGTCAATGGCCTTTAGCCCATGTGTGTTAAAAAAAAAAAGAAGCACCAACAAAGGGGTGTGGTGAAGCGTCATATGTGAAGAGGGAAGAGGGTGGAAGGTTCAATAAAAATCATCCAACAAAAGCGCTAATGATAAGATTAAAAGAAAAATCCACACTTTATTTATGTGGAGGTCGTAGAGAGGGCCCATAATCAAACGTCAAGCAGCTTGTCCGTTTCCATGGCCTCACGTTTGAAGAAGACAAAGCCTTGTTTTTCCACCAAAAATATGATTAATCAGCCCCATCCCTTGTAATTAACCACCTTTGCAATTAACCCACTAATTGCTTTATCTTATCACCTCGTTAATCCTCATGGGGACTCGTGATAGGCTGCCTTTACTTCTACCTAGCCATTGTCTCTCTGATTAGCCATGGCGCTCCCACTTGCGCTTCCTTGGCCGGCCTCCACACGAGGCTTTTGCAGCACTTAATCCGATCTTAACCTAGAGCCCATTGCATTTCTTGTTGTGGTATTCTCCTTTGCTTAAGGGCTCTGTGATTCTCTAATCGAGATTACTATCAAGTAATCACTGCTCAGTATGGCTTCTCAATTGTAAGCCCGGGCGGCTAGCCTGTATTTTGTTTAATTAAGCTCTGCAACACAGCCGTTAATCCTTCGTACGAGGGACTGTGGTCTCAGACTATTCATCAAGATAAGGTGGCCTACAGCGGAGCAAGGTCAGCGAGGCCATAATAGAGAGGAGGGGGCTACAGCAGAGGATCACAAGGGGCGGCGCTGCTGATCTATATATATATATATATATTTATGCTCGTTCTACGAGGTTTCGAGGATGGCCCTCTTCGGACGATGGTGTTGTTCAGGCATGGAGAGCGAGTATGTACACCTTTCCCTGTGTTTTTGAAGCGAATCTTTTGTGCGTGTGTGTTTAGTGTGTGTGTGTGTGTTGGGGTGTGTGTTGGGGTGGAGAGTGTGTGAGTGTGTATAGGGGAGGAGAGAAAAGGGGTGTGTGTGTTGGGGACCTGTGTATAGGGGTGAAGAGAGAAAAGGTGTGTGTGTGTGTTGGGGTGTGTATAGGGGTGGAAAGAGAAAAGGTGTGTGTGTGCGTGTTGGGGTGTGTATAGGGGTGGAAAGAGAAAAGGTGTGTGTGTTTGTTTTGGTGTGTGCGTAGGGATGGAGAGAGAAAAGGGGTGTGTGTGTTGGGGTGTGTATAGAGGTGGAGAGAGAAAATGTGTGTGGGTGTGTGTTTTAGTGTGTGTGTGTGTTGGGGGGTGGAGAGAGGAAAGGGGTGTGTGTGTGTGTGTGTGTGTGTGTGTGTGTGTGTGTGTTTTGGTGTGTTTGTTTGTTTGTTTTGTTGCTGAACATCTAATTAGATTTAGACTATATTATATAAACTACTACGAGTCCACCAACAATGTAGAGGACATGCTTGGGATCTACTTCCTTACCAACCCATTACAACACTAAGGACTAACCTTATAAATTCTATTTCTAGATCAAGTTTAAAAGCACATCTCATTGTTAGTGTGTTCCTAAAAATAGAATTTAGCAACCAATGGGTGTGGCAAGCAAGAGTTAAACTCTAGTTGGCAAACAAGAGTTGAACTCCAGTTTCTCCAAGGACAATCAAGCATGTTAACCACTCCCACTACAATGCTCATTTTTCAATTTGTTAGAGAAACAATCCCTTTAAAAGATGGAAGCACAAACATTCAAAGGTTGTAATTTCAACCGATAGAGCTCTACATGGAGAATGGTAATGGCATTGGAAGGATCATCTTATCTAGGGCAACCAAGAGAGTATACTGTCAGACAGAGGTCCACTGAGGGCATCTGCACACACCGACCTACCTGCTAGAATTATCTCAGATTATGTGAGATAATCACTTGCATTGCTCTATCATGTAAACAAGTTAAATATACCCTCCTCATCTTAAAAGGCATACTGGCCTTTTAAAAAGGACCTTACTATTTTTTTCAAAGGTAAAATGACCTTAGAAGAATCTTACTATGTGTGTGTGTGTGTGTGTACATACATACATATATACATATACACACGCGTGCGTGCACGTGCACATCGAGTGTGTGTGTGTGTGTGTGTGTGCGTGTGCCTCAAACCTCCAAACGTGTCACAAAGCCGTGAAAAACGTAAACAATGTCAAACTTGCCAAGAAACACTAAAAACAAGACATGCGAGTAATTGATAATGAAATTGCCATCGTGTTCATGTGACGAATTTACAAGTGATGCGATGGACTCATGAGGATCCGAGGCATGAGATACCTTGCTCACAAGCCCTTTGTGTATCAAAACGTGATTGTGGTGGAAGAGGTCGGGCTAGGCCATGTAATTACTACCACAACTTCAAGGGTCTCCCATCATATAGATGCATTATCCTTGGTATGGGCTAGCATACCCCTAAAGCACCCATAGGGGGGTGATAGTTTTCCCAAGGCTAAGTCACGTCCCACATTTTATGTGTGTGTGTGTGTGTGTGTGTGTGTGTGTGTACATATATATATGTGTATATATGTACACATATATACTTACATAAATATATATATGTTTATGCGTGTGTGTATATATATTTATATATACGTATATATCTATATACATATATCTAAGCTATGTATCTAGCTATAGATAGATAGACAGATAGCTTACACACACACACACACACACACACACACACACACACACAAGAGTAGTTGCTAAAGCGGTACTAGACATGTCATATTGAATTTAGGGTATGATGAAGAATCTCTTAGTTTCTCAAAGGAACTAAGATATTTTTGGGAGGTTCACTAAAAAATGTGTAAGTGTGTTATATAAGTCAACACAAGTTAAATTTTTAATTATTAAAAATTTTGTTGTACGTAGATCTCATGCTAGGAAGACTTCTCTTAACATGTATACAATGCTAGGAAGACTTCTCTTAACATGTATACAATGCTTACTCCTCTAACTACAATACTTTTTGTGTCATGAAAGCTCAACCTATGTTTATGCAAGTATATGATTTCTTTTTTGAATGAGTACTGTAAGTATATCAAATTCCTAGCAAAAATATACAGACTTGATGATTTCATCTCATAAGTAGTGCACATTCCAAATTTTGATTGGCTACTGAGCTTTATTGTAGTTTTAAACTTGAACTCTTACTTATAATATTTGGCATGTTTTAATGAAATGGAGCCAACTGCTTCAAACAACATGTTATGCCATGGGAGGAGCTAGTTCCTCCATTCTAGAGGTCTTGATATGCCATAAATTTTAAAACTGGTTTTAGAGATCCATACTTGTGACTATACGTAATTTGTCAATCCTGTATAATAATTTTTGAACAACACTCCTATAAAATTTCAAAGCTAAAATAAAATCATGATTCATAAACTCATATATTAGTAACATAAAAACGTTGGTATCTTATGCACTCTATGCTAAATTATTCAAAGTATGCCACATAGATATACATGTGAAAGTAATTAATTCACATGGTTGCACTTAGAAGCAATCCATTGTTAAGGCATTAAATATTAGGATAGTTTTGTACGAAGTTAACATTTAACATTTTTATCAAATTTGTGGTTGAAAGGCCCCATAAGATGAGTGATGTGAGTAATATCTTCCCTAACCTTGGACCTTAAAATTAATTTCTAGCTATTCTAGCATGAGATTTAATGTGATGTCCAGTACACAAAATTCTATTAGAGAATACATCTTAAGCAAAGTTTCATTAATATCTCATCCTTCAATTTTTCAATGTTTGTTTGTGAAGCCAATCATCTCAATTCTTATAGTTATCCATTTGTTATTATTTAAAAAGTATCCTTTTTGGTGATCCTTGCTCATGTGAATTTGATAAATTTTACAATCCTAACTATATCAACACTAATGTATTAAGAAAGAATAGAAGATTATTTTTTCAATATAAATGTAGCTAGCCTATGACACGTTGAGAGTGATTTTTTTAAAAGAAAAATCATAGTTTAGTATACTATTGTGAAAACCTTGCCGACACTGCAAAATGATCCTCTTAAGGACATAGATGGCTCAAAACAAAGCACCTTCAAATAACTTCAAAAAATACACAACTGTTCATACAAAAAAAAGCATTAAAAATGCATCAACTCCATAGACTAGCATAACAGTATGTACGCATCAACAAGCTCAATTGTATAAATTAACACTAATACTTAGAGGGGGATCTAACCCCAAACAACTGTATACCAAAGCCGAAACTAGGAGCCTCCATATATGAAGTACCTTTGCACAACTGTTAGCTTTGAGATCTATTAAGGACTCCATTCTCATCTTTGGCTTACGTATCTTTTCTTCTAGCGTTATTTGAATCTCAACTTGACCTATTAAACTGGACTATCTCAAGTCAAGACTACTTAAGCTAGACTTGCTTTACTTCTTAGCTTGAGCTATAAAAGTCACTATACCTTTCAATTCCCATGTATGGGGTAAGCTAGAGAGAGTGGTGTAGAAGTTTGATTTGTTGACTATCCATAGGCTCAAAATATTTTACCTTAAGAACTAAAAGGATTTGTTTAAAGAAATAATGTATATGTTAATAAGTAAACCCAATCGCAAAGCATCACCCCACCTATACACCATCTCAAAAATATATAGAAAATGTACACCATGCATAAAATTCCATTGGAGGGTATATATGCTTCTACATTATTTAACTATTAAAAAAAACGCATTTCCTATCAAGGGAATTCAAGGTGCTCATGGTACTATTTGTAATAAAGGTTCATGATATGGTATGTAAGAGAGGCTAACCGAGGGAGTTTATGCATTAACATCTCATATGCATGTAAGCTAGGTTAACTTAGGGAGTTTACACATTAGCCTCTCATATGCATGTAAGATAGGTTAACTTAGGGAAGTTTACACAGATGTAACTTATTTTTTGAGCTTTTAACAAGAGAAACAAGTGGACGAGAGAGACTCCTCATCCACAAGGATGGGTGGGGGTCTCCATTCCAGATCATAGATCTATCCCAGGTTGAGAGAAATCTTGCACCTTTTTCCAAAAATTTAAAAAAAAATAAAAACACACTTTTTGTCCCAAAAAAAACCAAAAACAAAAAACAAAAACTCAAACTCTGTGGGTGTCAAAATCTTACAACATGTAAAAAAGCCTTACAATATATAATTTCAAAAGGAGGTGGCAAATGTGTTCTCAACCATACAATTCTAACCATCGGAACATCAAAGGTGGGATAAAAAAGACATTTTTGCTTTAGGTGATCATTTCCTCTTAATGGTTTATAAATGGTCTCAAACTTTACTTAGGTGAACAATATCTCTCATTAAATTAGAGGCATGCATGCCATTGCTTAGGTGAACAATATCTCTCAATGGTCTTAATGGTTTATAAATGGTCTCAAACTTTACTTAGGTGAACAATATCTCTCAAACTTTACTTAGGTGAACAATATCTCTCATTAAATTAGAGGCATGCATGCCATTGCTGCAGGTTGACAGTAGCAGAAAAAAGGCAGGCCCGGAGCGGGTGGAGGATCTTTGCACTTAAGGAGCTCCAAGCAGCCACTGGTAACTTCAGCCATGATAATAAGCTCGGAGAAGGTGGCTTTGGCACTGTGTATTGGGGCCAACTCTGGGATGGATCACAGGTGAGTTTTATATGCTAATCACCTACTATTAAACTCAATACAGTCGATTATTTAACTACCATAATGAGTAATAATCCTACATAAAGTTTAATTCAATTAGTGTGAAGATATGATAATAAATTCTAGTTAGTTGCCCACACTTGATTGCTGTCTGTAAATATGGTTGATTATCACCTAATTGCATTGGTTCAGCTATATAATTAAGCGAATTTTCACCCTCTGATTAAGCTTGTTGAAGGCAGCCGAAATGGTTGATTATCACCTAATTGCATTGGTTTAGCTATATAATTAAGCGAATTTTCACCCCTGATTAAGCTTGTGTTTGGAGATTGATTGATTGGATGATTGAATGGTTGACTGCATGATTAAATGGCGGCAAGTAGTACTTAATTGAAGATGTTTAAGCTAATGAATGGTGGTATTAAGCTAATGAAGGCGTGCAGGCGTGACTGCTGCGCCATGTTGAAGCTAATGATGGGATATTGATGAATGGTGGTGGTGTAGATTGCGGTGAAGAGGTTGAAGGTGTGGAGCTCGAAAGCGGAGATGGAATTTGCGGTGGAGGTGGAGATACTGGGGCGGGTGAGGCACAAGAACCTGCTGAGCCTGCGAGGCTACTGCGCCGAAGGGCAGGAGCGCCTCATCGTCTACGACTTCATGGCCAACCTCAGCCTGGTCTCCCACCTGCATGGCCGCCACGCCATCGACGGCCACCTCGACTGGCAGCGCCGCATGCGAATCGCCATCGGCTCCGCCGAGGGCCTCACGTACACCCCCCCCCCTCTCTCTCTCTCTCTCTCTCTCTCTCATTTTATTATTATAGGGTACCCCCCTCTCTCTCTCTCCTCATTATTATAAATCTTATTATTATTATATGGTACCCTCCCTCACGTACAGACCTCCCAATGGTAACCCAAGGTCTTGAGTTCAAATCTTGTTTTTCACTAATAACATCTTGTTCCAAATTTTTCCAAGTCTCAAACCCAAATTCACCCTCACCCCATGATGTAAACTATAAAGTAAACTATGATTTGCTAAATAAACTAGAAAGTAAACTATGCCCACTTAGTAAACTATGATTTGCTAAGTAAACTATGCCCACTTAGTAAACTATGATTTGCCAAGTAAACTATGCTCGCTTAGTAAACTACAAAGTAAACTATGATTGTTTAATAAATTACAAAGTAAACTAAGATAGAATTTTCCTAGTTTACTCAGTTTAGTTTACTTGTCCAACGTAGTTTACTTGTCCGACGTAGTTTACTTCATCCAATGGCCCAAAAAAGGTGTCACGATTTAGATCAATGCCATCCATTGATCTCACTTGACAAGGGTCTTTAAGAGCCCATGGTAGAGAGTGTTGAGGCTCTCCCTCCCTCCTTGTCTCTCATTATAAATCTTATTATTATATGGTACCCTGATTTAGATGGAATAAAGTATAACCTTAGCACACTTGTATTCCTCAAAATCTTAGAATTACATGATTTTATGACTTTCTTCGAAGGAGCACACTCTTTCACCCCTTTGTGAAGTGAGAGCAAGGGAGGGGAGGGGGGGAGGGGAGGGGCTACAATAGAACCTGCATCTTGGTGCATGGAAAAGGGTGCCGCCTTAATCCCTCGGCTATTGTCCCCAACCCCTATGATTTCATGAATTCTACTCACATCTTTTAAAATGATAATTACTATCTTTGTTATTTGATTTACACTCAATTCAAGTTATGCTAATAGGTCTAAGCTACAACTCATGCATTGCTAGTAGCCCACTTATCACTATATGCTAATAGGTAACAAAGGATCAAAACTTTGCTAATTAAAAATCATTTCATGTTATTCTTAACCTCTTTGACCAATAATATTTTGATTTTCTATTGATATATACTGTAAGGTTAGTAAATTATAACTAATCAATTTATTTGACCAAAGTATTTTTTAAATTGATATATATATTACAAGATTTATAACCAATTAAATCATATGATTACTTTCCAAGCATGAATTTCCTTGTGATATTGAAAGCCATAGAATATCTCTCAACTTCTCATGGTTGTTTGCTAATTTTGATCTTGTTTTTTTGTGATGATGAGGTACTTGCACCACCATGTAACCCCCCACATTATTCATAGGGATGTGAAAGCTAGTAACGTTTTGCTAGATTCAAATTTTGAAGCACAAGTGGCAGATTTTGGATTTGCGAAGCTGATTCCAGAGGGAGTAAGCCATGTGACAACTAGGGTGAAAGGAACATGGGGCTATTTAGCTCCAGAATATGCATTATGGGGGAAGGTCTCTGAGAGTTGTGATGTCTACAGCTTTGGGATTTTGCTCCTTGAGCTCATAAGTGGTAAAAAGCCTATTGAGAGATTGGGGACAGGTGAGAAACGGACTATTGTGGAGTGGGCAGCTCCTCTTGTGTATGAGGGGAAATTGGATGAATTGGTTGATTCAAGACTTGAAGGCAAATTTGACAGCTCAGAACTCACAAGACTCGTCCAAGCAGCCTCAATGTGTGCTCAAAATGCAGCTGAAAATAGGCCCACCATGTTGGATGTTCTCCATTTACTAAGAGGGGATGATCAAGAGAAGGCTCCTATGGTTGGTTCTATTGGTCATGATGATGATAAAAAAATTGAGTTAATTCCAGTGAAATATCAGGATGAAGTGCTTGCTCAAGATGGCTCGTTTGAGGATGATGAGGCTAATAGCAACCTACCCCCCAACGACAATCCATGACCTCTCAACATGCTCACTCACTTTAGTGTTAGGCACTATGCATAGGAACAAGAGTTACATGATGGTGTTAGATATCTTAATTTATGACAGTAAAACTTCTTTGTTATAAGTAAATTTTTTTCCTATGATGAGGTTATACTAGATTGGCATCATAAGAATACTTTTCATGAAACAAAAAAAGGTATTCTCTCTTCTTCTAGTCACAAGGCATGGCCAACCCCCTTTGACACAATCAACCCCACTCTAAACTCTTGTTTGGCATATGAGCCTTTTTCCAGGGGTCAAGTTAACATGGTTGCCAAAGCCATTGAATGTAACATGGCCACATGAGGTCTTTAATTGTGCCAAAAGTGGCACATTTATATTTCTTTTGGCACATTTAATTTTTGCCGAGAATACTTGGCCACACCATTATTGGGAATAAGCTCCCATATCTCTAACAAATATGCGCTAAAGGCTAAGTTAACTTGGCATGTAGGAAAACTGCCTTTGTCAACATACTAATGAAACACTTAAACATGTGTTCTAAACAAAACAAAACAAACATTGCAATGTCAAATGAGTTTTGAAATTTCAACCATTGCACTGATTCTTCATTTGGTGAGAAAAATGTTTATTTATAACTCGTGGTGGTAGAGCATAGGCTCGTAGATAGGTTGCCCTTTTTGGGAGCTTCTATGAGTGCAATGAGAAAGGGGTCAAGAGCTAGCTCTAATTTCAAAATAGTTTGTCTTGAAATGATAAAAGAGGGAGAAATAGCTACTCAAGTTTATGTTATTTTTAAAACTCAATTTCATAACTTGGGAAAATGCCAAAAAACATTGACAGCTACACAATAAGCATAATGAGTTAAAACAATGCTTGAAGTTTTCAAATGTAATACATTCAAATACACCATGCATTCTTATTAGTAGGTCATATATTTTTTTGTAGTAATGAAGTCATTAGGAGATTTTATGTTGTTCCCATAAGTTGTACTCATGATTTCACTATATTCTTCATTTTTTTCTCAAATAGTTAGTTGATAAAAATTGTAAGAATCTATGATTTCTATTGTACAAACAACAACACTAACAAAGGTAGGATCTTCCAAAAACAAAAATGAATATAAAATTCAACATAAATTGAGGTGAAGACTGCTAAAATTATTGCTTAATGCTAATTTTAGCATATAATTTTTTCTCCTTGCTCATGTATTCCTCTAATTCTAAGTTTTGATGGCTAGGTAAAAACTATTTAATTAGAGTCTGTACATTGTGGAATGATGAATAAAGGTATATATTTGAAATTCACATATTAAAGTGGGCTAAGTGGAGGGCACGCCAAAGCTAATATATACATGTTTGGTGTCACAACATGATAAAAGAGAGCCTTGGGAACAGGGTAAAAAATAAGATGCCTCCATGAATATATAGGTGTAGGTAGGTTGGTGATTATTCCTCGTATATAAATCTAAAATTATAGAAAATGGGGTGAATGTTTTCAATAAATGTCCAAAATTGGGTAAATATTTTCTAAAACCCTTCAAAAAGGCCAAAATTTTAGGTAAATGTTGTAAGATGCTAGGCAATTTTTTTATTTGGAAAATCCCCCAAAAAAAAAAGCCAATGGCGGAGATTAGCCCTTATTGTTTTCCTTTCTTGGGAATGTTTAAGCATGCCACAACATGAAAATGTTACCGTGGGAATATCTCCTTCAACCCTATAGATGCATATGACGATCTTATGTCATTGTCTCCTTGAGAAGGATGCACTTATAAGAGCTTCTATTAACACATTATTGTAATCTTTCCTTTAAAAAAGGGTGCATACATTAGAGAGAAAAAAAGATGCATACATTACAGTCTCTCCTTGAAAAAAAGGGTGCATACATTAGAAAGATGATGCACTTATAAGAGCTTCTATTAGCACAGCATGATAATAATCATAATAATTATATATTGTGTGTATACCTTGTGGTGATTTTGGTGTCAACGGACTCTTGTATATGGGTATTTTTTACCTCCTGCTTGGGAAGTGTTTTTTTCGTGTGAACACCCTCTTAGGCAATGGTGCTTAAGTACCCTAGAGCATTGTACTATCACTTCTGACATTTTCTTATCTAGAATTGTTCTAACTCTCTTGCTTTCATGTGTGTCTCAAGCTATGTGTGTATACTTGTGAGCTTGGTCCCTCTCAACCCAAAAATAACAAATTATTCATTAGCATTAATGATGGGCATTGTAATAATTTCTTGGTCACAAACTCCCTCTACCTCCTCTCAACCTTTTGTTGCACATGTTTTTTTTAAAAAGTTGCTTTTATTTCATTTCCTCCTAACAGTAGAAATCAGGGAGAAGCTTCTCCCAAACTACCTTGTTGGACTTTTACTTTAGCGGCATTTCTCCCTTGATGGATCTAGCTGGCTACAACTTTTTTGAAAATTTTTAAAATCTTCATGTGGTATCCAAGCCTCGAGAGGAATGTGTATTTTTGGGAATCCTTGGGAGTTAATATTTTTTTTTAGAATAGCCACCTGTACTATGAGTCGAGGTAGGCTAGGCGGGATCTTGGACTTGGTTGTTGCCTTCTTGTGGGATTTGATTACTTCTATAATGGTTGGTTCAAACTTAGAATATTCTTAGGAAAATTGGATACCTTTAAGGTTGTAAAGGATGGATTAATGGTCCATGTGGATGCTTAAAGTTGAGGTGCTTGTGTGGAGTGTGGTGGTATAGCCCCTGTCTTGGTTTTTGCATAAAGGATTTATGGAGCGAGTGGTTTTCACATTTTTTCTTTTGAGGAAAGCTTTTTGGATATGCTAGTAGTTTTATTGAGTGATATACTATGGTTGATTTATTAACAAGGGTTATTCCAAAGGCAAGGGAGACAGAGAAAAAAAAACAAACAAACAAACACGCTCGTGGGGCCTTCACTCAGAGGGAGAGAAGGAGAGTGTGTGAGGGAGTGAGGCAGAGAGAGAGCCCTCCCCATCTCCCCCCTACATGTACATGTGGGTTAGATGGTTGTAATCTTGGGAGATTCGGGTACTTATCCCCCTATTGTGATGTAACCAGATCTTCCATGAGGGTAAATGAGCGAGGAATAGCCTCCTACTGTGGCCTCCTGCTTTTCCTACTCCTCCTGGTCTCAAGGTCACTAATATATTTAAGGTTATTCAATCATAAAATGAAATCTGACTTTATCCAAAATATAAGAAATTGTTCATTCTCATATTTAAATCATCTAAAGTATCTCAAGAAATTGTTCGTTTTCATCTTTAGATCATCTTAAGAATCTCAAAAGAAATTGAAGTTTCCATGATTTTCTTTGCATTTTTTACAGAAAAATACATAAGCTGGCACTTAAATGTTCATGTGATGTGGTGACTGATTAGTTACATTTACTGTCATTTTCAATTTTCTTCAGCTTTTGAGAGCCTTTGTGTGAAATTTGGGTCCATTCTGGACCAAAATTTAGACCACCGAACCAAAAGTTTATGCAATGATTTGGGGGAAATTTTTGTAATTCAATGCTGACCTAACCTTAGGGTAATGATTCCTGAGGTCATAAGAAACACATAGAGCACTCACTATCTTGCATACCTTTTACTCAATTGTTTTATATAAAATAGGTTGCAAATGATTGAAATAAAAAGAAAAACGTATTAACTAGCTAAGGCACTCGTAGACCTTAGGCTTAGGTCTAAAAATTAACATGAGAGAATAAGTGGAAAGTTTGCATTGAGGCGGTTAATCGACTAGGGAAAATCTGTGTGGAAGAGGGTGGAGTGTGGCTTGGAGATGTGGGTACCTTTTTTAGTCCAAACTTTGCCTAATGAAAATCTATCATATTTGCAGGCATTTGAGAGCTCGGATTTCTCTTGTCTCAAAATCTTAGAAATCTCACTCCATAGCCAAGATTTCAACACATAATGCATCTAGGGCTTCTCAACCTTGATATTAGGCATCATTGCCTCTTATTCTCACCCCCAAACCCTAGAAAATGCAAGCTCAGGTAGCCACAAGGCATTTTTCAAAAAACATCTAACTCGTTAGGGCTTCATACCATGTACATATGTTGCTTAAGGGCTACCCAAGCTCTTTTAGTGGATATTAGAGGCTACAAAGATCAACAATGATGCCTTAATCAACTCCAACATGCGAGGGCTAAAAAATGGTGCCCATCCTCATCAAAGAAAAGGTTCTACTTCATCATTGCATTGGGTATCCCTACATGCCATTCATACATCTTTGCTTGATTTGAAGTTTTCTTGGCTACATCATGGTATGGCTTGAGGGTTTAATCAAGAACCTCACTAATGATAGTAATTAATGTTTAAACTTATTGATTAAGCAAAGACAAGCCATTCTTAAGTTTTCTTATGGGTCAAATATATGACCAAATAGTTGATTAATGCCATATGATGCATGAATGATAGATTTCTTGCAAAGATTTGATTACATAAGCACTTTAATGACTAGAAATGTGTTTTATGCTTGAGATTTTTGTGAAAATTCTTTCCGTTATAAGGCTTATGCATGTCGAGTGCTTCATTATGCTAAATATTACCATCTTGGTTTAAAATTTGACAAAATTGATGAACATACTTTAAGCAATCTTTTTAGCTTAAATGATGTTGTACAACCTTCCTTAATGCTTTTATATGAAAGCCACCTGTACATAACCCATATACATGGTGAATGCCATTAGATGGATGCATATTGGCATCTTCATGCAAAGATGTAAGCAATATCAAATGCTTGTTGATGCGAAATTGACATGCCTATGCACACTCTTGATGTTATGGATTGCTAATGAAACCTTGGTAAGAGGTAATGGTGATTGTTATGCTTTGGATGGTTGGTTTGATGATGGAGTTGATAATGGTGGAAGTATGGCATGCTCTCATAGTGGAAAGCATATGTTATTAATCATGAGTTCATGGTGAGTCGCCAAACCCTACACCTAAGCAATTCTCAATTCAAATTGTCAATTCCATTTATAGAATCTAGAGATGTGGGTGCAAGCATGATAAGGTGGTACGACTTTGACCGGTTGCTCACTACTTTCTACTACTTGAAGAAGACCGCTATTAGTACATATAATAGAATAATAATTCATTTTGATATTTTAAATATTTAATCAGCTTTGAACATGTTTTTATTCTTTAACTATGGTTTCACAAGTGATAGTAAACCACTATCTAGGACAAAGGTTTTTAGTCCACCTATTCATTTTTATACACGAGAGGGATTAGGTACTGGAGTTGAAGACTTGTCACCTACCTTTGCGTCAGATTCCAAGCTGGTAAAGGGTGGGAAGGTTTGGCTAGGCAATCACCTCTCTAGCAAGAGTGCACCATCAACATTCTTTATCCTTGGTACATATACATGGTAATGGATACAAGTTGAATGCATAATGTGGCAAATGTATGGGCCAATTTGAAGAAATCACATAGCAATGTATGGCCAACTTGGGGAAAATGTAAAATCCACTAATGGCTATGTGGAACGACACTTGGCACATATACATGGCAATGGATACAATTTGAATGCATAATGTGGCAAATGTATGGGCCAACTTGAAGAAATCACATAGCAATGTATGACCAACTTAGGGCAAATGTAGAATGCACTAATGGCTAGTATGTGGAATGCTTGATGAGTGGCAAGAATTGGCTATGGGAAAAAGGATTGATCACATGTATGGATTGGAATGCCTATGTATGATACCAATTCTTGTAAATGCATGGAATTGATGTCTATGAGGTCATTTGGATATGGGGAACACATGCCAATAAACCATTTGGCATAATGTTTGTAAATGCATGGAATTGATGTCCAGAGGACATTTGGATATGGGAAACACATATCGGTAAACCATTGGAAATAATGTTTGTTTGTAAATGCATGGAACTGATGTCTATGAGGTCATTTGGATATGGGGAACACATGTCGATAACTATTGGACATAATGTTTGCAATTTTGGGGTACTTTGATAATTTTATGTAGAAACCAAAAACCCTAATTTAGTCATAAATCCATTGGGCTATGCATAAGTGATTTTTGGGGTTCAATAGCATTATCTTAGAGCTTTCCAACAAGCTATCAACCATCCCAATCAAAATCCATTCACTTAGTCAAACTAGCATAGTTTGATCACACGCAAATCTTTGATTCAGTACAAAATAGTTTGAACTGAATTTAAGTGGGTTACATGGGTAAATTTTGCTTACTTCAATCTCTCTAACAAGCTATAGATCACTTGGTCAAACTAGCATAGTTTGATTGCACACAAATCTTTAATTTAGTATAAAATAGTTTGGAATGAGTTTAAGTGGTTTTTAGATAGGCAAATTTTGCTTACTTCAAGCTCTCTAACAAGCCATAGATCTCCTAAATCCAATGCTCAGAACTAGGTCAACCATGCATAGTTGACTAGGTAAAAAAGTCAAAATAGAGGCATGTTAGGGTTTGTCTAAACCAAAACCAATCACATAGGTCAAATGGTCTCTTTGAAAACCCTAAAAGGTTATAAACACTAGTCAAGGAGTCATGAAAGGCATGTGGTGCCTATAGGAGGAGTACTGAGCATGAGAAGGAAGTTGGGAAATGGTATGAAAGAGACAAGGGGTGCTTTTGATATTTTGGATCATCCTCTTCAACCAAGGGAACTAGACAATACACATATGATCTTGTTGACAATCAGTCCATGCTCTTGGAATCTATAATTTCATTAGTAAATTTGAGCTATGATTCAATATCAAAGAAATACCATCTTGATTCCCATGACTACAAAATCAAAGAAAAACCATCTTGATTCAATATCAAAGAAATAGCATCTTGATTCCCATGACTACAAAATATTTAACAACTATGTAAGGGATGCAAAATGTAACTTGATTCACATAGAGTAATATTGTGATTTATATTGCTTAAAAACTTTGCAAATGGATTGTGAATTTTTCTCTACTCATTGTTGTGACATGAGATATTCATGTGTTAAATCAAGATAAATTGCATAAGATAGAAATATGTTAGATCAATATAGGTAGGGATGAGTAGGGAACGTGTAATGTGTTTCTTTATTTCTTTATTTTTCCTTTGTAGTATTAGCATCAAATTAATAATCTTGTTTTTTTTCAAATTAAAAGGCACCATGGATCTAGGCTACTAAGGAATGCCAAAGAATTTTTTAAATTTCATAAGTTTATCATTTCATTAATGTCAAAAAAGTGATGTATTTATTGTAAACAAGTGCATGTTGTGTTTCACAAATTATAATAAAAGGTTCCTAATTTAAGAGTACATGTATTTATTGTTTTTGCGAGTGCATATTGTGTTTCACAAAAAGCTTACTTGTAGAATAAAAACTTATTAAAGTTTAATGAAAGAAATTTGATGCCTACAGTTTGTTTAATTGAGTTTTTGCCTATCGCATTGATTTATTTGTGTCTGGTGCTCAGTTCAACAGCTCAAAATATTCCCTTCAATCTATTAGAAAACTAGCATCTAGTACATACATAAAACTTCTAATATGCAAGAGGGCTCTACAAACCAATGAAGATAAGGTCCCGTTTTTACTAAACATGGATAGGGTCACACCATAGAAGATAAGGCCACCTTTTTACCAATGGGCCCCCTATAGGATAGGGTCACACCAGTGAAGATAAGGCCCTGTTTTTACTAAGCGTGGACCTCCTGTAGGATAGGGTCACACTAGAGATCTGGCAAGAGATTTGAAGTGGTTGTTGATGCCAATGAACCCCCATATTATGTATATTGGTAACCAAACTTCGTAGGCCTGTGAAACTAGTTGCAGTTGAGATTCTTGGAAAGGAAAACTAATAATTTGATAGGTGGAAAACCCATAAACTTCCCGGTAAACATGGAGCTTTACTACCTATGTTTAGCCAAACAATCACCATATTGGAGTAATCAAAAAACATAGCATTTGTACCTAGAATAACTTGACCTTTGATATGCATGTATTCCATAGGGCTTTATACCCTTGTGCAAAACCCTATTTCCATATGACAGGCAAAAGAGCCCCATTTTACCAAACATGGACCTCCTGGCAAGCCAGTTCACAGTAGTCATGCACATTGTGTTTTGAAGTTGTGTTTATGTCATTTGACCATGATGCCCCAACCTCAATTGGTTCAAACTTTGGAGAGGTGTTAATTGGTGTTAGAATAGGTTACATGCAAAATCTTGGTGCCTTCCAACTTTCAAAAAACTCATAATGGTCACTTTGACTTTTCAACTGGGTTCTTTGCCAATTTTACACTGTCCTCATGAGATAGATGAATACATTGACTTAGAGTCCCCATATGGGCATGCTATTTCAACCATGGCATATCCACATTGAATTTAGTAACATGGATCCATTTTATTGCCAATCCGGTCATAAAAAATGCAAAAAAACAACATACTTTCTAAAAATAGCTAGTGTTAAAAATTGACTTTCTAACCTCTGATCCCAAATCCCTCTCATAGACACAATTGGGAAATATAAAGGAGAATTCTTTTTAATCTGGCACCATTATGATGGAAGGAAGTGCTAAAAATAATAAATGTGCCTTTAGATTTACCAATCCAAAAAGATGGTCATAGCCCAGCCCTCCAAGGGGAGACCCTGGCTAGGTGCATCTATTCACTTCCATGCTTTGCATGCGTAAGTATCCACATGAGAACATTAACCCTATGTAATATATTAGCAATCACAGCATGATTTGTCCCCTTTTTACTAGTCTAAAATTTCATTTTGTTCCTTTGGCCGTACATGTAAATCTGTTACCATATGGCTATTTGGAGTGCACTAAAAACATAGCATACCTACTCCAGCAGGCTCAAGAATTGGTATGCTTATAGACATCATGATGGAGAACATACCTATGAAGCCTTGCAGGCATTTGACATCATCCGATACCCTATTTTGCCAAACGTGGACCCCCTTTGAGCTTATCTAGGCCACCTCATCCTGGAGACACCCTTGTCTTACGTAGGCCATAACTTTTGATTTACAGCTCCGATTGGGGCAATCAAACAGTCAAAAGTTATCTACTAAAAACAAGGATTCCAAGTCTAAAATAACTTGGCATTCCCTCAAAAGTTATAGCTGTTCAAGTAAAATGCAGTTGAGCATCAGGTCATATAGTTACAATGAATCTTTACCTTTGCCAAGAACCTTCGGCCATGCAATGGTTTCTCTCCAAACCCAAAAAAAAAATAAACCAAGAGGTTGAGTGCTATTGTATATACCTAAATTAGGCATTGATTTGGAGGGTAGACTATGGATAAGCTCATCAATCCACTTTTTATCATTGCTGATATCCATTGATCCACAACTATTTTGCCCTTGTCATTTTGATTTCCTAGGCATAGTTGTTCCTTGTTGTAGCCTTGAAATTGGTTTTCAGAGACCCAGCCCTAGCTTTGTGTCCTTCCACTACCTACAAATCCATAGCTAATTCTTTCCAAGTAATAGGGCACAAGTTTCCTATTTTAATCCATTTTGCTACTGATGTTTTGATAGGAGCTTGGCTAGTTGGTTCACTTTTCTTGGTAGGGGTGGACCTTTTTCCACTTCTCGACGAACGAAGTGGGTTTTACAGCATGTTGGCTCCACTTATCATTTGCAAAGATCTTATGGATTTTAGATCTGGCTACCCAAAAGGAGTTCTTGGATTTGGCAAAAGTTGGAAATATCAAGTCCTTCTTGACAACCCATCTGTATTTCTGTACAGCATCTAAGGTGACCAAATCTAACTTTATGGAATGTTTGGTTTGGGTGGAACATTCATTGTTGCTAAGAATTATTTTTTCCTAGGGTAATAAATTATCCCAATATGGTTCTAGTGTGTCCTCCTCATATGAAGAGTCATTTTTTGCAAACCTTGCCCACTTAATGGGTTTATGCATATGGTACATTCTGGAATTTGGCACATCATTTGACAAATAGACTATCTGTTTTCTTGAAGGTAAATGAGCTAAGAATGTATGGGCTCTCCATTGAATATCCAAGACATATCTGGCCATTCAATTCCGGCATAGGATAACTTCTTCTTTCATCTCTCTTGTATTCATGACATGAAAAATACCTTCCACAAGGTCATTGGTTGATATAATAAGACACAATGAATAATCCGAGGCACTTGGACACACTACCATTGAATGATCTCAAGGCTAAACCTAAATCCTTAAGCATCAGTTTACCTATTCTTTCTTAGGTTTCATAAGACATAAGGCTTAAATCAACTCCTGTGTCAAGTAAACATAATGAAGGAAAAAGTTGGTTCATGGCAAGGAATCCAAGGTACACCCGTCGTGGTGGTATATAATAAGACCGTACTGAAGAATTTGGAAAAAATCCCAAGACTTTGGAAATTTTTTTTTCAATATACTTTCCAGTGTGTCCCTATGCATACAATCAAAAATTATCAGAGAATGCGCATTTAGAAACTACTCTTTTACGATCTATCCAATGATATGTTGCATGAGGGGGTTTTGACAAAAGCTTAAAAAGTTTCACGATGGTCCCCTTTTTAAAATATTTCAAAATGGGAATTAGGATCTTCCCAAATTCTCTAATATGGTGTTCAACCCTCATTTTCCCAATTGCTAGCCATGTGGCTGGCTTGAACTGG
The DNA here is from genome assembly GCF_041138505.1 of Cibotium barometz. NCBI lineage: Eukaryota > Viridiplantae > Streptophyta > Polypodiopsida > Cyatheales > Cibotiaceae > Cibotium > Cibotium barometz. The sequence goes on along the minus strand of NC_141097.1, from coordinate 11,890,006 downwards.
TTGCCTCTTAGATTGTTGTTTAGTTTTTTTCCACCCGAGCTTGAGCTTCAAGCTAAGCTAGCTTTTGCTTCTCTTTCTCCTCTTTTTTTCCTTTATTTAGCTTCGTGGATTACTATGAGCATGGTTTCTTGTAACTGGTCCATAAAACTTACGCAATATGCTCCCATTTAGAGATAGTGGAGGTGGAGGGATTAGTTTTGGAGCCCTGATTGGTCCATAAACACTTTCCAACTCTTGTTGAGTCTTTTGAGCCATCTCAATGGCTTCAGAAATTTGTTCTTTTCCCTTAACAGGATGGTATTTATCAAGCTTCTTAGAAATCTTTTGAGGGTCAGCCTCAAAGCTATTCTCCATTGATCTTTTGACAAACCACAAGTCCTCATCCTCATGGATCAAAGGAAGAGACTCACTGGATGATGAACTTGTTCCATCCTTAATATTTACTTTGTCTTTTCCATTGGCAACTGTTATGGATTTCTTTTTCTTGGCCATTCTTCTCTTAGCACTCTTGGACGTTGAAGCTTCCATATCCCAAGTTTTAGCATTCTGGGCTTGAGCCCTTGTAGTCACAACGTGGACAGAACATAGAACAAAATGTTCAGCATCATGATTTTGGAGTACGCTCATCATATTCAATCTAGTAGTCTACCTTGAAGGATTGCTAGCACTGGAGAACTATTGTGTTTTATAGGGGAAATCCTTGAGTAGGTGATCTCTATGGAGGTGGTAAATCAGGAGCTCTAGTTACTTGATTCATCCTTAAAGTGGGATTGAGCTTGTAATACCTGTTGGTGTGTCATGATTACCCATGTGAGCACAATATCCACACCACAAGTTAGGTCTCTATTTGAGATGTGGGCATTCTGTAGTCGTATGATTTGCTTTACATTATGCACACCAAACCATTTCCTACATGGATAGAGATGGGGATTGTCCGTCTCTTTCAAAACTAGTTTAAACTCATCCTTGAGTTGCTTCATTAGTCATCCAACCAAATCCACGTCTTTTCATCAGTTTTATGGCTTTGAGATCCACTTCTAGAAGGAGTGTTGAATAATGCTTTAAAACCATTAACCTCCTTTAGAGGTCCCATTAAATTGTTATCATAATCAATGGCATCTAAGGCACATTCATTGAACTTCCTATGTCTTCAAGCTTAGAGGGAATCATGAAGCTTCTCGCTCTGTAAACCTTCTAGGAATAAAGAGATCAATCGAGTCTGACTGAGCCTTTCCTTAGGCTCACAATGGTTATACAAGTACTTTGCCTGGTTGATGTATTCCCTCACATATTCACCATCCTTTTGCTTCAGAGTGTTTAATTGATTAACTGAACTCCATTTGGCTCCAGTTTTTGCATAAGAAATAAAGAAGGTGACCATGCTCTCTGGTTCCAGAGTCCAGAACCATTTAACTGCTTCTTGTTCAAGTGTGAAGTCAAATGCTCCGATCTTTGTAGGATTGTCATTTACACTCAATGCTTCACTTACTTGCTTGAAAGTTTCAATACGACCATGGACATCACCCGTGCCACATTGAACTTGGTCATTTCTTTTGATGACACACTCCAAACCTTAGATGTTGTCCTATCTTTCTCATGTTCTCAAGGTAAAGGAGCACGCAAGTAAAGTTTGGTAGTAGGTCCCCTACTACCTACTATTGCCCTAGCAATAGCTTTGGCCATTCTTATGGCATCATTGGTTGATAGCACCCTGCTGGAGGAGCTGTATTGCCTCTAGAAATTGGTGCATCTAGTCCCTCTCGTGCATGTACATCCATAGTTTGAAACCCACCCGTTCAATCTATGTGTACATCTATAGTTTGAAACCCACGCATTGGGGATAAAAAATAGATTGAAAACAATATAAAAACAAGTAAAACGGGTGCGAAACACCTAAGAAACCACTTGTGTGGGCTTCAAGGGTAGTTACCAACGCCCGTAGGGTACCCACGTCACATGCATCTATGCTCTGGTTGGGTGCTAGAGTCTGAGCAACTAGAAAGCATTTCAGTTATGTAGGCTCACACCATCCCTCCACGTTAGCATCTTGGCCTTCAGTTGGAACCCAAGGAAGTGCAGCCCAAGATCCACGAATAGCGGCTAGTGACTCGTCCTCCGACTCTGAAGTCATGGAAGGGCACCCTACCCAAGAACTCTAAAGAAGCAAGCCAAAACATGCCAGTTTGGGTCCCACAACCCGGATCTAGCATGTTTAGTCGTCTAATAGAGACCTTTAGTAGAGCTACACGCTCTGAACATGCGACAAGTGAAGTAAACGAAGGAGGAGGGGAAGTAGATTCGCCATTCACATCTCATGTAGACCCTACCCTCCCAAAGAGTGTCCATGTGGATATTCTACCCACTTAGTTTAATGAAGGCCCTACTGCGGCTACCACCTTCAGACGCTCTTCCTAAAGTAGAGATCCCTAGAAGTCAATCCATAAGAAGTGACATTGCGTCCACTTCAAGAGAACCGTTTGGCATGCCAAGTTTAGATGGGATATTTCTCAATGAAAATTGGGAATATGATCTACACACGGAGACTCTGACTGACCTATACACGGGTTACACATACCATGTAGGTTGGTTAGAAGTCATATGATCTACATCTAGTGCCACCAATCTAGATGAATAACAACAAATGATATGTGAGGTTCTTCATAGAATTATCCAATTGGAGAGGCAAAATAGGGGAGTGAACCTAGTTTCCACTGGCCCTATGAGATTTTTGGATACAAACAACCAACCCTGTCGCAATTGGAGACTCCCCGCTCCCTCGGTGAGTCCCATAGATCCTTCGTATGTTGTTTCACCTGAAGTCTCAATGCAGGTTGAGCCCACGAGCAGTAAAACTTTAGCTTTCCAACTTTGGCTCAACTTTCCATTAGGGAATCCACAATGCCTACTCCGATGATGAGCATGACAGAAAGTGCACCCGTTACCACTGTAGTTAGTACAACACCGCTACCTAGTGGTACAGTACCTATAACAGCGCGTACCAGTGCATATCGACCATATGTACCTACTACCGCTACTCATGCTCATGTAGCTCCTACACCTCCTCTTATGCCAATGGCGTATGCTCCCCGAATGCCTTACCACAACCCTTATCTAAGAGGAGCTAGGCCTAGTCACATATCATATCCTACGTCAGCTGCATACATATCAAGACCACTGCCAACTCCTATCAACCATGCCATCCCAGAAGAGCCTCCACCAGCTATGCCTGCTCACTTAGGTGATCTAGCAGCGTTTGCTCAAACGATCGGACGATCTATTGCGGAAAACATATGTGGCATGCCTGAGAGAGAGCCTAGAAAAGCAAGGCGGTACAAGTTGCCAAGCTCACTCAGAACTTCAGTGGTAACGAAGATGTTAGGAAGCACATTGAAGTTTTTGAACATGTGTGTGATTCCTTTTGGAAGAGCACAATGAGCTACATAAATGTAAAGCCTTAGGCTTAACCTTGAGTGGAAAGCCGGAGATTGGTATCGAACTTTAAGGTTGAAGAGCGTACTCACTATCCCACTCTCAAGAGATTGTTCTTGAAAGAATACATATGTGAGGGTGTGCTTTGGGGAGTAGCATCTCAACTCCAAAAAGCTGAACGTGAGGAAGGAGAGTCAGTGAAAGACTTTATTAGTCGACTAAAGCATCTAAATTCTCGCTGTACTCCCGATGAGTGCTTCAATAACAACCAACTTCTTGATAGATTCATCCAAGGATTACGCCATGAGGACATATACAATGGCCTAGTCATTAGAGGTCTTACGACATGGGAAGCAGTCACCGCCAATGCAATCCAATTAAAGACAAATTGATGATTGCAGGTAAAAAGGTGTCTTCGGAGACAAAGTCTATCAGTTCACAAGTATCTGGGCACGAGCCAATGACTATAAAACCTATTGCCAAGGAGCCCAAGATATCCAAAATGTCTGTAGTAGCTGACCTTACTAAGGCTCTCCAAGAATACTTTAGGGATAATCGAGCTCCTCAAAATAGCCATATGTACCCAAGAAGAGAGCAACAATGGTGTTCGGTTTGCTTAGGACCACATAGCACGAGTGAGTGTCCCACATTCAGAGTTAAATTCAATGGGACTTGCAATGCATGTGGTAAGTATAGCCATCAATCTAAGGATTGCCTAGTACTTAAGCGTATGTTAGCAAATCAGGCACCACTAGCCTGGTCAAACACACCTCAAGTACCCACATTGATGCCTGCACCACCTGTCGAGCAACCGTCATAACACATAGTTCCAAGGAACCCAAATGTAGTCCAGTCTATGCCGTTACCACCACCAGTGCTAGGACCGTAACCTCCACATCCAAGGATTACCCCTATAAACCAAATGGGTTGTGAGTCACATAGTGCGTGTGGGGATTATGAAGAGGATATAGACCCCACTGTTTCATATGAGATTGATACGTTTGAAATGACTCCCTAGTACTACATGAAGGATCATTTTGGGCAAGTTAAGCCTGTATATCAAGTTGCTGCTCTCGCCACCACAAGAGGGCAAAACTTGAATACCTTGGCGAGGAGACCACCTCTTCAATGCTACGATTGTGGTGGACCGCATCGTGTAGCAGAGTGTCCTAATAGGCTACAGAAGATCACTACTCAAATGTAACCAAATCAAGGGATCACGTCAGGAATGCCGGTGCTTACATGTAATCGTTGTGGCATAGATCATTTGATTCCTCAATGTCCACATAATCTGAGTACACCCAAGATTACGCCATTGAATTTGGTTGAGGTCACTAATGAGGCACTAGGAACCACACATGTTGTACCCGTGAATGTAGTCACACAGTCAATGCTTCAAAATCAAAACTACATTCTTGAAGAGAGGGATGCTGCATCAATTGCTCGAGCAAAGAAAAAGAAAACGTGATGGAAGAGATCACTTAATACCACAAGCTCCAAGCCTAGTTCAAAGACTAAAATGGCACAGGAGATGACTCCGTGTACATGAATGATCGTGAAGATGATTCTAATTCAATAGAAACCACGGGGACCAAAGCCACTACTTTAAGGGAGGAACCCACTCGCGGGAGCGCAACGACGAAGGAGAATCAAGCAAACACATAAATCAGGGGAAACAAAGGAAAACTCCTCCAACCCCACAACCAAGTCAGCTAATGCCCTCTCGGCTACCCAGACTGACTGAGACTCCCAAAGACAAGCCACGTGGGCCAAAAACCCTCAAGAAAAAGATTGGAACTTTCCCAAACCTAGTAGAGGAGATTGAACAAGTGCAACACTTAAGGGGTTTGGTGGAAGAAACACAAAGAGAACTAGAGCCAATAGACCCTAGAAGAATCAAAATTCCAGACACAGTGTTTCCTACACAAGTTCAGCCTCACAGGAGCCATAAATCGTTAGCTATACCTAGTATCATTCGGGAAGAAAGTGAGGATAGGACATCAGGAAGTAGGGCCTAGTTAGGGGCCATTGAATGTGTTCAAGCTAATGGATTTCATGTCCTCTGAAATCAGAACCACGATCATATCCAAGTTATACGGAGATCCTGAGCTATTCTTAGCTCTTCGAGCATTTCTCAATGGAGAACTGAAGGTGGGGTTACCACAATTTGTAAATATGGATAGACCCGACACGCTTTAAGATGAGGAGGAACATTTGGATATACAGGCCAACCTAGATGAAGACTCAGTCGTTGAAATACCTATTAAAAAATTGGGACAGTACTTTGAAGGTGAGACGAATCTAATGCAACCCTCCCCATTCCTACCAAGGGATTAACTCTAAAGGGAATCATTGACGGTGGTGCTGGAGTGAGCATTGTGACTAAAAACTGTTGGGAATCTATGGGAAGACCTCACCTAGAAGTCACAAACATAGTGGTTAAGATGGCAAATGGAACCATAGCTAAACCTATTGGAATGCTAAGGGACCTTAAGATCAAGGTTTTGGGATACAAGGTAAGACATACCTTCATTGTAATGGATTTCTCTAAGCATCCTATGTCATATCAAATGATCTTAGGACGCCCCTTCATGAGGGAAGCACAAATGGTGCATGACTGGTCGAAAAACCATGTCTACTTACAATTCCAGGACTCTGTCATTCGAGTTGATCTTGAGAATGGTCGCGCGCATCCTTTAGGAAGCAAGGTTATTATCGATAATCGATCGGATACCACTATTCACTCAGCCCCATTAAAGTATTGCTATACATGCAAAAAAGAGACTGATGATGGGAAAGATTCTCCTTATATGGATGTCTTACCGGGTATGACTGAGTCGGATAACGTGGATTGGGTACACCTAGCGGCAAGCATAGACACATGGGGAAATAGAGGCACAAGTTGGGTAATGCCTGAGGGGCAAGATATGCCACCATTAGTGCTAGTAAACATGATAGGTGTTATGCACTTGACTCCTGATGGTGGCAAGAAAGTGGCAAACTCCCTTGACACTGAAAGTAGCGAAGACTCTGACCAGTGCGACTCCAAGTCTGAATCTCAAGAAGAAACTGACTCTGAGCTTGATAAGGGGTATGAATCAAATATTCACCCAAGTGTGGAAGCCACATGCTCAAGCCTAGGACAGTGACCTCTTGCAGTTCATCCAAGAGTGAGGGGGACACAAGTGAAGATCGATCAAGTGAGTTCGAATCTGCTATAAACAAAAATAAAAAACTAGGTAAAAAGAAGATGAGACATAAGCGACAATGCTATCAAGCTAATGTACGAACTACAATAAACAAAGAGAGATCCACTGCAGAATGGCTTAGTTATGTAGGAGCATATGACGCTCATCGGAAGTTAGCGGCAGATAATTGGAGACAATACCTCCAAGGTGTGATGTGTATTCCGCAACCTCATGACATTGCCCAGTTAGAAATAGAAGAAAAGCCGAAACTGAGTCGTACTACGAGAAGGCGTCAAAACCGAGAGTTAGCTCAGCAACAAAAGGATACGAAATTAAAAGAAAAAAGCATGACACAACAAGAACCGGTAGACTTACACCCCGCACCCGAGCATTTCAAATCGTTTACCACGGGGGAACGTAAGTCGTCTACACAAAAGCCCAACGAATGCCTACCAATGGGAGGAGCGGTGTCTATGATGGCCCTGCGGTAGTTAAGGAGATAGAACTAGTAGATCCAAGTGAGAAGTCTAACCTAGTTTTTATTGCTCAAGACCTCACCAGGAAGAAGCTACACTTAAGAGGCTTCTTAAAGAATTCAAGGACATATTTGCTTGGACATACCATGATATAAAGGGTGTTCCACCTCCTGTGGTGTAACACACAATTCCAATGATAAGCACTGCTAAACCAGTCCAGCAACGTCCCTACCTAATGAATCCTAAGTATGCAAATATTGTACAATAGGAAATTGAAAAACTTATAAAATGTGGATTCATATACCCTATTGAGCACTCAGAATGGGTTTCTCTGATAGTCATTGTACCAAAGAAGAATGGGAAACTCAGAGTGTGCGTTGATCTCAAAAAGGTTAATGCAGCCACTAGAAGAGATCATTACCCTTTGCCGTATTCTGATGAACATGTGCTTGAAAGAGTTGTAGGCAAGGAGGCTTATAGCTTTTTAGACGGGTACTCTAGTTATAATCAGATCACAATTGCAGTAGAGGACCAAGCTAAAACAGCTTTTATAACGGAGTTTGGAGTGTTTGCCTTTCGCATCATGGCCTTTGGCTTGACCAATGCACCTGCAACATTCCAACAATTGATAAACACAGCCTTCAAGGAATATCTAAGGGACTTTTGCGAAGCCTTCTTAGATGATCTTTATGTTCATTCCTCTTGGGACGAGCACTTGATGTGTTTACAAAAAATATTTGAAAGATGTAGATTATATCGCATCTCATTGAATCCTTTCAAATGCCAATTTTGGGTTAAACACGGAGTTATTCTAGGGCATATAGTGTCCAAAAATGGGATTTCCACCGACGAAAGTAAAATCAAGGTCATTCTGGAATTGCCCCCACCCACCACCAACTATAAGGGAGTCCAACGCTTTATGGGCCATGTTGGTTATTATCGAAGGTTTATTTTATTCTTCGCTGAGATAGCTCGGCCATTGTACAAGCTTCTCATCGAGTTTATTTGGACCGAAGATTGTGACCGTGCCTATGAGCTATTAAAGAAGACCTTGGCGAGTGCTCCAATCTTGAGAATGCTTAACTAGGATTTAATCTTCCATGTGCATATTGATGCATCAAACTTTGTTATTGGGTGTGTACTAACTCAACTTGGAGAACATAAACTAGACTACCCCATTAGCTTTGCCGGTCGCCAGTTGATCAAACTTTGTTATTGGGTGTGTACTAACTCAACTTGGAGAACATAAACTAGACTACCCCATTAGCTTTGCCGGTCGCCAGTTGAATGATGCTAAAATGAACTACACCACTATACGGAGCGAGAAGGGTTGGCAATGATATATGTAGTAAAGAAATTTCGTTATTACCTTCTTGCCCACCAAGTTTGTTTTCTATGTGGATCATCAAGAATTGTTGTATCTGGTAAACAAACCATGCTCCCCACACAGGAAGAATCACACGATGGCTATTGATTCTTCTTGAGTTTGATTTCACTGTTGTTGTGAGACCTCGCAAAAAACATGTCATGGCTGATCATTTGTCTCGCATACCTAATGGTGAAGCTCCTACGTGACTTACCTGACACTTCTTTGTTCATGGTGGATACAATGCCTGAATGGAGTAAGAAGATTGTTAACTTTTTGGTTAATGGCTTTCCACCTAAAGAGCTTCGTAAAGACCTAGCTTGAAAGCTGATCAAGGAATGCGAACCCTATTGCCTGATGGCCGGGACTCTTTATAAAAGAGGAAAGGATAATGTTCTTAGGCGTTGTGCCCGAGAGGATAAGTATCTATATATTTTGCAAGAGGCACATATGGGCATAGCCGGTGGTCACTTCTCAAGAGACGTAACTGCGCGAAAGATCTTACAATTAGGGTATTGGTGGCCCACTATGTTCCAAGATGCATCACTTTTTATGAAGGGTTGCGATGAATGCCAACGCTACAAGAAACCCCTACGGAAAGATCAGATGCCCCTACATCCAATTAAAGTAAACCAACCATTTGAAAAGTGGGGTTTAGACTTTGTAGGTCCAATTAGCCCAGTGGCCGCAATACCCAATCTCGCTATATTATTGTGGCCACCTGACTATGTGACCAAATGGGCTGAGGCGAAAGCAACACATAAGGCAGATGCGAGGACAACCGCCAAGTTCCTCTTTGAAAATATAATCACACGCTTCGGTTGTCCTTTTGAACTTGTGAGCGACAATGGTATGCATTTTATAAATGAAGTGATTAAGGAGCTCACAAACAACAAATTTCATGATATCCCATTATAAATCTACTCCGTATTATCCGCAAGCAAATGGCCAAGCCGAGAGTACCAAACAAGACCTTAATCTCTGTCCTGACAAAGACCGTATGGATTGGGATCTAAAGCTTACGTCAGCTTTATGGGCCTATCGTACTCTGCGTACAAAGTGGCTATTAATTGCATACCATTCAAGATGGTATATGGCCAAGAAGCAATTATGCCGTGGGAATTTGTCATTCCGAGTGTTCTTGTTACTACTCAAGAGGGTTGGGATGGTAATCCCTTAGTAGAGCGTCTGTATATCCTTGAGCGGCTAAACGAAGAAAGACAATTGGCTGTGTACAATGCCCTTGTGGAGAAGGATAGAAGGAAAAAATGGTTTGATCGCCACCGGAAAGACAAGGACATCAAAGTTAGGGATAAAGTCCTGATGTATGGAGTGCGTAACGAGAAGAAAAAGCTCAAATATGCTGGTAAGGGACCGTATAGAGTATGTGAAATTACCCCGCAAAGGTACCATCCGAGTGGAGACTCTCGACAGAGTTTAAACCATTGGATTCCTCAATGGGAGTAAATTCAAAAGATACTATGACCCACTAAGTCAAGAGGAGTTACATGCGATCCATCAGAAGAAGGCAGCTAAAGAACAAGCTGAGCGTAAGAAGATACGAGCAAGAGTTGAAGCCAAAGAACGTCAGTAGCGTGTTAAGCGCCAACGAGAAGCCAACCTGGGGATTACGCAAGCATTTTTTGAGGAGGCAGAGGAGGATTCACTGGAATCTGACCCACCTCTAAGATACCCAATTGAGCTACATAGTCCTTACGGGGAGGTGCTGTATAATGCATTATTAGATACGGGAGCTCAACACAATTTGCTATCATATGGAGTGTGGTGTCAACTTAGAAAACCACCTTTATCCAAGAGTGCTATCCAAGTTAAGGGTATCAATAAAAAGAAAACCCCTGTCTCAGGAATTCTGCACACTCCTGTTGCCTATGACAAGGGGACCGTAATTCAAGACTTTTTTGTTATGCCTACTGGAACCATGGAGGGGACTGTAAACTTAGGGCGCAAATGGATGTTAGCCACCAAGTGCAATATTGATTGGGCAACTAGGTGAGTTACAACACAAGAACCAGCTCTCAGGTCTGATCGCTCAAAATTTCGCACCTAAGCCATCAACTCTGGACAAAACGCTAGATAACAAAAAATCACAAAGTCAAGTGGCCAAACCATCTTTGATTGTTTGCCACCCCCCAAACGCTTCAACGCCAAGAGTGGAAACACGCAGTGTGGTCTCCAAGGCCCCGCTTACTATACCAAAGAGTACATACAAATGGGTCCCAAAAGCATCGTTATTATGACTACCTCCACTGCTCAATCTCGTTCAGACAAGAAGCCTCGTAGTAGGAAAATAGCTACCCGCTAGAGAAAAGGCAATGTGACATCACGTTGGATTCCTAAAAAATTATTAGCAACCCAACGGTACTACGAAGGGAATGACCAGATTTGGGTCCCTAAACATAAGCTAAATCCCTTTACATCGTCTGTAAAACCTTACAAACCAAATGTTGCCACCCCAGCGCGACGACAATTCAAGACCGTGGTAAGGGAAAGGTAACGAAGTGCTCCAAACGACTTCTTCCAGAGCCAGTTTGGATTCCCAAATGATATCGATCGATACCACCTAGCTCAGGAAGGGGGGAGCCACATGAAGCTTCTAGCTCCTCATGCTAGGCACATGTTGATATGAAAGTTTCTGTACGGTCTACACCTACCCTTGTCAATACCCACCAAGTAACCAATGAGTCTATGTCTCCCCTTATAACAGTATTGTCGAAAACCATTTCCTCTGTTCATTCATGGGAGCGTACACTACCATCTCTGCAATTTGATGTAGCCACAAGGGTCATAAAAAGCTATCTGACCACATCACCACCTATGACGTGCTGGACAAATTGGTTCCAAGAGGCTGCAACATCATTGCAAAAAATATGATCTACCCAAGGAAGGGGGGAGCATGTACTCACGTTCGACATTCTATTGCTTCCTCCCTAACCTTTTCCCCTGACCATATAATTCCTAAATTCTAGGGGATGTATATATATATAGCTTCATACACAAAAAAGAAAAGAAAAGAAAAACAAAAAAATAGTAAAAAGACCAAGAGCACATTAAGAAGAGAAATATCTACATACAATTAGGAACTAGATTGACCTGTCTTCATAAACCTACTGATGTTGTATCTATGCTCGCAGATATGGTAAATGCACGAGCATCACACACTTCATCCACTCCCACTTTTGGTGAGAGGTATCATCTGTACCTTTCTCAAATATTTTACATGTGCTATCCTATAATTAGAACTGAATTGGATCATATAGAGGTACTAGCCAGAGAGGGAAATGTTGAGGAATTAGAATGGTTAATTCGCCTATTAACCATGACGGACCCCTACTCCGTAGAGGATGTATCCCCAATAGCCCAAGACTTTCCTTTTCCACAGGATGACTATCCTCGCATGGTTACATTCTTGATGAGTTTATGTGGCTGGGAATACGAAGAAGATATATCTGACGATGAATGGACGAATGAAACTCATGGCACTACCGAGGCGGACTTTATTTATTTGGATGATGCAGATAGAGGCTTAGCCTTAGGGCTAGAGCCAGGACTCTACAACATCCTCTTACCTTGATCCTCAGTATTAGTGTGGTGACTGGTAGGTAGGTTAATTTTTTCAAGTTGTTTCTAGTTTTGTGTGCTTAAACGAGTCCTTGTTTTTTCCACTGATGTGCCTCTCGAGGTATAGTGCTTGTTAGTTGGTTGTACAGGTTGAAAAGTTTGAGGTGGGTTTGCTTTCAAGTCTTGAGAGTGCCGCAATGTTCATACATAAATATCTACATCAAATTGCGGGCATTTCTCATCGAATCAAGGAGATCTCCAAAATACAGGTGTAATTCTTCCATGCCCACTCTCTTTCGTTTTTACTATTCAACTAATTGCACGAACTATAATGCATGACCACATGGAATTTATCAAAGCACTACTTAGTTTTTGAAGTTGCCTAACGTGTTAGTGTAAATCATTAATAAGTTTAACCTTATTTGAGTTATTCTTGGGAATGCATGAGGTCTTTAGTTAACCTTGGAATATGGTTGCCTTAGGTCTAGGATTAAAACCATCTTAATGTTTGAACAACCTGGTCATGTGTGTGTTGACCTCTCAGATATAGCTTTTACCCCTTTGTCGAAAAGATGTAAGAACACATTATAGTTTAGGAGCACAAATCCAAAGAGATAAATAAAATAAAATTAAAAAAAAGCCTACAAAAAATGGCAATGTAAGTCTATTATGTGCTTTAATGTCGGCCTATCGCCCTATTGACACTTGGTAGGTGTGAGGAGTATTCTACTCTAGACCAATGCCCTGGTTGGTAGGGGGTAGCCTTGCCTAAGGTGACCTAATCGATTCCTAGAGAATGCCTTGTGTTAAACATGGCACCACGATCGATGTTAGTTTTGCCTTAGGGAGCTCGCCATTGTGTGTAAAAATTATCATGTGCATAAAAAAATAAAGGCAAACTCTGATGTTTCTTGTGTCCCTAGGCTCTTGGGATTAGCTTGTTCTTACAATAGACACATTGTGGTCATCTGTTCCTCTATTAAGTTTGGTAATTTTCCTTGACTTAGGCTAGTTATAGACCTTGATTAACCTTCGACACCTTGCTAACTCTTGATTTACTTTCAATAATTTTAAACTCCTATTAATTTGCTATGCTAGCTCATTCATGTAACCACTTAAACTAAGTTCTCATGGCAAACTTCCATTGTGCTCTAACATGCTTGATTTTATTACACTCTATATCTCTTGAATTCCAACATACTTTCACAGCATACTTTCACTCTACTTCCACCACAACAAACCCTGTCGAGCCTACCATACCATAGCTTCCGAGGACGGAAGCTACATCAGGAAAGGGGGCATGTTAACCTATGGCGGACATTGAGACGTATTACTTTTTACATTATGTAATTAATTTAAGTATTCTGAGTCATGGGCCGGGCTTGTCGGCACCACATGTAAAGGATAAAGGGATTGGGTGATCACTGATGAGAGGCACACTTGGAATGTCATCAGGATAAGGGTTAGAATCGGCTGACCATGTGTGGGCACCTATGTGTGAATGGCTAGGTCACCTATAAGAGTCAAATGTAACCCTAAAACCTATGTGTTGAATACAGGGAGTGCTCTTGCCTTACCTTCTCTGTCCCCTTCTCCTGTGTGTGTGTGAGAGAGGGAGAGAGAGAGAGAGAAAGAGAGAGATAGCGATCGAGCACTGCATGGCAGCATGTCCTCGGCGGCGGCGAGGCGGTAGAGCGGCGATGGTGACTCCTACTTCACTACTGCGTGAGAATCCTTCACAACGGTAGTCTGAGTGGTGACACACCTTTGCTCCCTATTTGAGCTTGCTAGTTTCTGGTTGTATGCTTGTATCCACTCGTGGCTCGCTTACGGTGCATGGCAAGTCCCCATTGTGGCAAGTCCCTAGCTCCGACACGTGCAGCAAAAGCGCACAAAGGTTGATGGAGCGCTCTTCATTTTCTTGGTCAAGTTCGAGAACAGGTTGATGGAGCGCTCTTCATTTTCTTGGTCAAGTTCGAGAACAGGTTCCTTGCCAAACTCAGAAATGCCCATATCTTGCTAAAGGGCTTGAAATTCATCCTCTGGAAGGAAGAGAAGCTTCATTCTCCTTGGCTTTTTTAAAGCACAAGGACATTGCTTCTGGAGCCTCTAAGAAGTTTTCTATCACTTCTGTGTCCAATGCGAGAAATTCATCCTTATTCTCATTCTCTATGTCGAGAACACCGGACGCAGCTTCACAATCATGTGCTATTATAGCAAGATAGTAATCCTCCCTAAAATTGTAGAGTTTTTGAATGTGGGAGAGGAAGAGATAATACTTCCCATTAATTAGGAAGGATGGTAGCCTAGGGATGACAAAATTGGGCGCTCCCCATGGATAGATGACGATCCTTCATCAATGATGGTGGAGACCTTAAACTCTGCCACATCAAAATTTGTGCTGAGAAGATCCTCCTCCTTCTCGAACACAAGGTCCAGGACCTCTTCTTTTGCTGCAGACTGAGCACTTGAAATAAAGGACTGTTCTGATTTATCAGTCCTTCCTTTGATCTCCTCTTTTGTGTAATTCTCCTTATCAGCATGAAGAAAGAGATAGGCAACAAACCCAAAATGATATTCTAGCAACCTGCATTTCTTGCCATGCACTGGACACATGTCAACACAAATCTTACGTTGATCATCTGAGTAAGTGTCCCACCTCTTTGACATGCTTGAATTCTGAGATGAGGTAACTGCTGTGAGGCTTGACATGTGTACATACGTAATGGACCCATAAGAGACGGTCCCTCCACCGACCAACCTGCAATACTCTGTCCACTCTCCCTCCAGGGATGTCCTTGATAATATCCTCCAGACTGAAAGGAACGTTGAACACAGGCTCTACAATGGCAACGGGATTTCTCCTTCCCATCCCTCCTCAACAGATCAAAGAGATGCTCTGTGGCGTAAGGCTTGTCCTTAATTTCCTCCATCAATAAATCATCCACATCATCTGCAACATTGTACAAGTGAGAACTCTTAACCTCCATCGCTTCTCTGATCCAGGTGGAAACCATTCACCGTGCGATAAGGGAAAAGCAACGGCGCAAGAATGCAACTATTGCACCATGGATGGTATGGGCTGTGGAAAAATCTGACTCGCACTATGGATGGAGAAAAGCACAAAAAAACTCGCACCATCTTTATATAGGTCAAATAATAGGGTTGATGTCACATGATTGAGGATCGAACGCCACATTTGGTAGGGCTTACATCATTGTTGATTCACAAATTGCCACGTGTAGGGTTGATGCAGCCGATGTCATGATTGCATTTTGCTCTATAAAAAGGAGGAATATTTTCTTTTCCATGCTTTTTTTCCATTACATTTCTCCACACTTTGCTCCTGCAGCTCGCTGAATCCATCCATCCCAGCCCTTGTTTCAAGTGCCTATAAGTTTTTCTCTCTCTTCCTCTTTTCTTTCACTGATTTCGTTCATGGTGCGATATGGTAATTCTCCATGTTTTCAAATCGACATATCGCTCCATGGATGGTTGGGTGAATTTTATTGATAAGTTCTCTCTTCCCCCTTTTCTTTTGCTGATTTTGTTCACGGTGCGATATGGCTATTCTCCATGTTTTCGAATCGGCATATCGCTCCATGGACGGTTGGGTGAATTTTATTAATAAGTTCTCTTTTCCCCTTTGCTTTGCTGATTTCGTTCACGGTGCGATATGGCTATTCTCCATGTTTTTGAATTGACATATCGCTCTGTGGTGGACGGTTGGGTGAATTTTATTGATAAGTTCTTGTTTAGTTCATCGCGCGAAATGAATGTTGGTCCACATTTGGATTCACCTTATCGTGCGGTGGATGGTGGTCATGTGACTTTTGGCTAATTACTCTGCCTTCTCTTTTCTAGTACTGCAATGGCGCACACAAAACAGACCGTCTCAGGAGAGTTTCAGTGCCAGCGCCGCCGGATCCAGTGCCAAATCCATTTCCAGTTCCAGATCTTCTAGAGGAAATTCCAAAGGACGTCGCAAGTGAACCTATGCTTCCTGATGTCAAACCCAGAACCAGCATGAATATTTCATATGCAAGAGTCACTTTGCAGAGGCAAAGAAAAATGTCTGTGGAGATAAGGAAGGCGTAGGCGGCTGTCAATCTCCTCATCTCCAAAGCTCCTTTCTTGAGGATTGTCATATCTGTTAGCAACAAAATAAAGTGGAAAGGTTACTTTAAATGGTAGAGTAGTGCCCTCGCATGTCTTCAAGAGTCATGCGAGGACTTCCTTATAGACTTATTAAATGATAGTAACATTTGTGTTGCCCATGCCAGGAGGGTCACACTAATGGACAAGGACATGACATTAGTAATCAGAGTTAGGTGGTATAGGTATGATAAGTTCATGCGACCTCTACCATTCAGGGATAGGAAGGCAGCAGAAATCCTCTCCATTCCTCCTGCTTTGAAGAGGAACAAGGCTTCTGACAAGGTGGTTATTGAAGAGGTGACAACACCAAGTCCACAAGGGCTGAAGAGGCTTATAAAGGGGGCGGATCTGAAGGGAAAGGAGACATAATTAGAAGAGAATGTCGTTAGGGATGAATTAGCAAAAAACCTTTTGAAGGTTGGAGGGAGAGAATAACGAGACACGACTTAAGGCGATACCTAGTCAGATCATATGCAATGCCTCTTACAGCGCCAAGCAGGAGGAGTACCTCCATATCTCTCCAATGAATGTTAATATGCTCGTTGAAAAGAATAGAGAGATCAATATGACAGTATTGTGTTTACTTGTTTAAGATGTATACTCTTCGCCTTTTTTTGAATGCTTTCTTATTTTGATTTCTTTTTCCCTTTCCTAATGTTTTTAATTCAATCTGCAGGGTACTGTTGTTGAAAGATATTTTGCCATACCAGGCAAAGCAAGTATATATTTGTGATCCTTTGGTATCAACTATCTTGATTGACCCGTCAAGGTCTGAAGAGGACCTTGCTCCTTATTTCCAAGGAGTTAGTCCGGGTACCTACTTTGTTGTGCCCCCATATATAGAGAAGTATGTATTTTCTTTAGATTTCAAGCTGTTGTGATGGAATTTTAGTTTCCTGTGTTAGGTTTCCTATATTTTTTGTTTACTTTCTCAATTTCAGAGGGCACTAGTCTGCTTATTTAATTAATGTGGTGAAATGTCAGACAATTTTTATGAATAGCCTTCTCAGAATGCACGGACAGTCTAAATTGTATGTGATTATACTTTATATCGTTTCCTTCTTGCTTCCTAATTATTGATTGTAAGTCATTCTTTATATCGTTGACTGTAGGGCATGTAAGAGGGTGGTTTCATTGATTGAAACTCTATGTCCTGAATTGAAAAAGGATATAGAGTGAAAATTTCTCAACCAACCCATTTCTATATGTAAAAGGATTTGCACTCTTGTGGATGGCACGTAGTCACAAATTTCTGGAAGTTCCTCCTTTCCAAGTACACTAATTTTGATAGCTCTGTAAGTTTCTTGTGTCACTGTAATATAATTTCTCTATGTTCATTTCATGAGAGATCCCGCATTATTCAAATTGACTTTATATTGTTTTGTAGTCTGTTCACTCAGACGAGTTCTGGCTGTGGAGTGTGCGGGCAAAGGCAATAAACATTATCCTCAATAATGCAACTACGCGTGATGATGACCTTGACTCACCACTTCCACCAGTTGCTAGCACTAGTGTATCAAAGAAGAGAAAAAAAGATGTCGTTTCATTCCCCTATTAAGCATTTCAGCTTTAAATAAGGAGTCCCTGAGAAGGGAAGCAAGGGCAAGGCAAAGAGGAAGCTTCCATTTGCAAGCAAGGGCAAGGACAAGGACAAGGCAGGCAAGGTGCCAACAAAGGAGACAAAGGAGGAGGCCAACGTGCCAAAGGCTGAGTCAAAGGAGGAGGCCAAGGCTAAGGCTACAGAGCTCGAAACCGCTTAGAGGCATTTTATATACGTCCAAAGACAACGTTGTAAATATTCTGTATTTTTATTGAGCTCGGCTCATTTTTGTATAAACATTCTATATTGTTATTGAGCCCTACTCATTTTTGTATTTTGCGAGTATTGTGCTTTGCCATAATAAAATAAATTGTTGAGAATTTTTATTATCTTTGGTTAAAATTGAATTTTATAGACATTTGTATAAACATTCTATATTGTTATTGAGCCCTACTCATTTTTGTATTTTGCGAGTATTGTGCTTTGCCATAATAAAATAAATTGTTGAGAATTTTTATTCTCATAACTTATCTTTGGTTAAAATTGAATTTTATAGACATTTGCTTCAAAATTGTTATGAGTACTTTGTAGAGTAGACACATGTCCATGTAGAAATTTTTCATCACATTAGTCATTGTTAAGATTCAACAATTCAGTACAAGTCTTACAATGACTTCTATTGGACCTAAGTCCCTCAATACAAGACCTTTCTAATTCTGCACGATAGATTTTTCCTTCGTCTTCTTCTCTGGGTTATTCATCTTCTGAAGAATTCTTTAATGCACCTTTTTGGCTTCATCTATCAGTTTGTCTACATCTTCAAGGTCTTTCTTGAAGCTTTTAGATATCTTGATAGGTTGATCAACGGAGGAATCATCAGAAGAAATAGCTAAAATAATTGGCCTATCAACCTTGCTAGGAACACTCCTCTCATTTTAGAAGAATTTGCATCCATGGGCGGCTTTTGTATAGAGCTTATAAGTTGTAAGATATTATGTTCTCAATTCCCTTATGGATTGGTCTTTGTATACTATTTTGGATGGACTCCAAAACCATCGACATAAAAAAACCATGTGCTGTAAATCTGTGTGCCACTAAACCATTTTGGAATAGGAACCCTAGTACCTACACTGAGCTGACCATTATTGTGCACATACAAGATAGCTTTAGAGTAAATTTGTTGAGTTATAACTTTAAATATAACAATATATACTCATAGCTATTACAAGCTAACTGCAAGAAACTTCCCTTTGTTGTTGTCCACCAGATGATGAATGATCCCACGAGATATACTTTCTTTGACTTCAACAATGCGACCATAAGTTAAATACTTTGTATTTTCAGAGTAGTCTCCTTTTTCTTCAGCAATAGAAAGGAAAAGTGTGTTTGGCTCAACGATTGTCTTGTGCTTATCTACCATGCCAAAGTGAATTGTCCAAGCAAATCCTTCTCGTGCTTTACCTCTTGCACTACTCCAAAGAGTTGTAGCTTCGATGCTTGAAGACTTTTTCTGCTGATGTTGAGTTAAAGGTGTACTTCCTTGAGATGATGGAGGAAGTCCATGAGTAGCTAAAACCATTCTACTTGATGGTGGTTGATCTTGTAACTCTGGAAAACTGATGAGCTACTAAAAGTTATCTTCTTGGCTTACTTGGATGCCTATCAGGGTTTGGAAGAGTCACAGTCACTTGAGGTGCCTGAAAGTGAGGACTAATTGGAGCAAGTTGAGATCGAGAAGGTGTCAAGGCTCCTGAATGTCTTGAGCCACCCACAGGGACAGATGCAGTTGCTTGATTACTTTTCTTTTGCTTCTTAGAAGTTCAAGCATCACGTATTGGTGAGGCTATCTTAATCCTAAACAAGACAATAAAAAATCATTATCTCATTGGCTAAGATAAACAAACAGAGACATAATCATATTTCTCATGAAAAAATATGATTTGTTAAGTGAAACAACATTTAAGATTAGCAGACATGTATGTAGGGCAAACAAACGAGAAAGACAAAAAGTGAAAGAGAACAAATAGACATAGAGAGAGAGAGAGAGAGAGAGAGAGAGAGAGAGAGAGAGAGAGAGAGAGAGAGAGTGTTCCTCCATGAAGGAATGGACCTAGATGTGTAAGCAAACATGAGATAGGAATGTAAGAGAGAGAGCTCCTCAGCACACTAGAGATAAAGAGGGAGAGAGAGATGTATTCTAGAATACAACAGGTTGTTTTCCTCCAAAGATGTGTTTTGTAATTGAATTTCAACAAATGACTTTCTAGAGCTGTGTATTCTAGAATACAACTCACAAGAAGCTTCAAAACACAATACAGAGATATAAAAGAGAGGAGAAAGCACTAAGAAATGAATAGATCAAACCCAAAACAATTAGGACCCTTTTTATCACCAAAGTACTTACATAACCTCTTTCTTGAACACAATTTGAGAAAAATTTACCCCCAAAATCTAACTTCTGCTACGTTGCTCTGATGGTGATTCTAACCACTCCATTGGCTTCAAAAGGGGGGTAAAACTGCAGGACACCTGCTCCAAATACTCCCGAGTCACTCCTCCTCCGTTTTTTATGTTAAAACTACTGCTATTTTTAGTCACGCATGCACGACACGAACTCGAGAGATTTTGCCTTCTTTGCATGTCTTCTAAAATTAGATAAAAAGCAAATCCTTTTTGCATGAAGGTCTACTCTAATGGTTCACATTGAGTTTGGGTTATTATAGAACACAGCTTGCCGAAGCCGTGTATTCTGGAATACAACTCAAGTGTAGAGAGAAGTTGTATTCCAGAATATAACTTGATGAAGCTGTGTATTCTGGAATACAACTCAAGTGTAGAAAGAAGTTGTATTTCAGAATATAGCTTATTGAAGCTGTGTATTCTAGAATACAACTCAAGTGTAGAGAGAAGTTATATTCCAGTATACAGCTTGCTGAAGTTGTGTATTCTGGAATACAACTCAAGTGCACAGAGAGAAGTATTCTAGAATATAGCTTGTTGAAGCTGTGTATTCTGGAATACAATCTCAAGTATAGAGAAAATTTGTATTTTTGAATATAGCTTGTTAAAGCTTCATATTCTGGAATACAACTCAAGTGTTGAGCGAAGTTGTATTCCAAAATACAACTTGTACAAGCAATGGATTCTGGAATACAACCTCAAAGTGCATAAGTGTTAAATTTTAAAAAATGTGACTTCAAGCTTTGTATTCTAGAATACAAAACTACTTTTAATACACAAGAAACATGGCAACTTATCGATTTTTGTGTTGTATTCCAGAATTACAACACAAGAATTAGTTTTTTTTTAATGAAGTCATTATAATTTTTAAAAATTATTGATTAAACCTTTATTTTATAAAATATTATTTTTTTCTTAATTTACATATGAAATCTTCTTTTTGGTATTTTTGTGTATTTAAAAGACAAACAATTCTTTCAAAAAAATCTTTTTAAAAAAATCTATTTTTGAAATCACTTACCTCCTTAGATAATGTTTTTGCTTTTCCTCCTAGCCATAATTTCCTCGTAGCAAACTTTGAACCAAATGACAATGAAAGAAAAATTCAAAATTGTAGCAAATAACAAAGTAATCAAGAAATGCATACCTTACAGAATTAAACTCAAGAAAAATGCTCCAAATTCAAAAAAACGCTCTTGTGGCTCTCTTAGCCGGCGGAAAACCCTTGGAATGTATGTCTAAAAAGGACTTCCTCTCATCTTTTAAGTTCCATTTTTTATAATAATTAATTATTTTTAATATTTAAATTAATATTATTATTTTTGAATCCAATTATTAAAAGTAAGTTATTTGGATTTGAGATTACACTCCACTTTGTAGCTTAGACCATTGTTTTTTAGAGAAACTTAGAGGTTTGAAGTTCCTAGTTATCATGGCAGGGCAACAAAATTCTCTCTCAAGCTCGTTTTGCTCTTTTCAAGTGCCTGTATCCGTACTCACTCCTACAAGTCTGAGCCAATCTATTAGTGATGATGATGTTTCAAGCCCA
Source organism: Cibotium barometz (assembly GCF_041138505.1). Taxonomy (NCBI): domain Eukaryota; kingdom Viridiplantae; phylum Streptophyta; class Polypodiopsida; order Cyatheales; family Cibotiaceae; genus Cibotium; species Cibotium barometz. Next base: position 11,868,261 of record NC_141097.1, on the reverse strand, counting down.
CTATTTGCTAATTTATCAAATTTTGATACCGATGCTCCAGTTTCTCCATCATTAGTTCAACCTATTCGTGTGGAGACAACTGCTCCCTTGAGAAGAAAAGACAAGTTTTTGCATCGCAATGCATTGAGAGAGGCATGTAGGGTGTATTATTGTTAAAAAAAATTGCTTGAGGACACTTGGATTTAGAAAAATTAAGCACAAATGTGAAAACTTATTTGCTTTAAAACGTGCTCAATAGAATACAGCATAACATGGTTTTTTATTAAGGTCTAGAGAGAAGATAAAATATATAGTTTTCGGCACGATTGTGTGTCAAAAGTGTTTTCTTCAAGTGTTTTATTTAAGCAATCAGCAGATGCAAAAGATCTTAAAGCGGTTGCAATGGGTGGAAGAAGATTCACAGTACTCATTTAGTACACGTGACACTCCTCAGCTGTGTTTTCTCAAGAGCTGGATGGAACGATTTGTCACTTACAATGGTGAGCGCATGCCAAATTCAAAATTCACCCATTTGCCTGATAATTTTACAAAGAGAGAAGTTTACAACCTCTACGTGGAAACGTTGAAAGGAAGAAACATGTCATTTTTTTCATTAACTTCATTTCTTAGAGTTTGGAGACAATATTTTGCTGATGTGAAAATTCCCAAGAAAACTAGAATGCGGGTTTGTCAAATTTGTGCAGAGCTCAAAGCCAAAAGAGATGTTACAAAGACATTTGAAGAAAAAGGTATGTTTGATTTGTGTTTTTTGTACGTTTTAATTTATGAATAAGAATTCCAAGTGGTATAATTTGAACTAGCTTTACATTGTTTTGAGTTTTCAGGTCCTATTCTACAAGCACTTAAAGCTCATCGTTCGAGAACAACAAAGTACAGAGCGTCAAAAGCTAGCAAAGCATCGAAAGAAGTGCCTTGACCAGAAAGAAATGTATTTGGGATTAGTCATAGATGGAATGGATCAAAAGAAGACATTGATACCCCATTTTATACGTCCTCTAAAGAATTTGAAGGAAGAGAATTTCATACAACTACACGTTGTTGGAGCCCTCATCTTTAACGGCATCATGACGTCGAAAGTTTTTATAAACTTTCCAAATTTACACAACGACCCTAACTTGACCATCACCATAATTCAAAAAATAGTAAGTGAATGGCAAGGAGAATTACCTGGCATCCCAGAATGACAAATTCTTCAGAGGCAGCAAAAATGCTTTTGGCATCAAGCATTGAAGCAACAAAAGCTCAAAAAGAAAAGCGAGCCATCAATTATCAGCAATGTTTGATAGAAATTAAAGAGACCATACAATCAGCACATGTGTATTTTCCAGCTTGCTCACTTGGATGGTGGAATACATTTTTTCATGAGCAAGAAATCTTGATTGAGGAAGTTCAAAGCAATTCAAGATCACTGATGAATATGGAGCCCTTTCTTTGGAGGGTACAAGAACTTGAAGACCGTGATGATAATATTCAAATGCCAAATCAACAAACAGAATTGCCTGAAGAATTGCAAACATTGGTGCATGGGGAGACTCGCGAAGCATATGTTGATGCTCGAAGGATTAGTCAACGATAGCTGCAAGAGAAGGAAATGTGAGAAGGAAATATTGAGGAGCTCACTGTAGGTGCAATGATTGCAGTGTTAGCAACAACAGATGATGAAAGCGGATGTCCTTTTTGGTTGGCAAAGGTACTTAAAGTCCTTGAGGAAAATGGAAAAGTAAGCTCAATTGAGGTCTACTGGTACAAGGTCAATGGAGATGATGCATTATCAGGAAAATATTATCCAGAGATGATTTGAGTAAATAAAAAGGGAAAGAAAGCAAATCATAGTCAACGTCGTGTGGATAGCCTAAGCATGGAGGATGTGGAAGTTCTTGTTTATGGTTTTACCTTGAAAAACTTGGGTCATCTACGAAAACAAACCAAAAAAAATCTTCTGAAGAAAGTCAAAGATTTAATACGAGAGGCATAAGACCTCTCATTGTAACTGATTTTATGGACATTATTATTTTATAGCAAATTGAGTATTTTTTTCTCAAAAAATGTGTGATTTTATGAGCAACTCTATCATCTTTCAAAGTATTGAAGTGTAAAACTTGTACTTTTTTACGGTTTTTGGAGCTTTTTAGGAGCTCGTGCTCTTTTTGGTTTAAAAAATAGTGTTTTTTGAGATATTTTATCATTTTCAAAAATCGGTTGTATTTTTTATGGTTTAGTTGTACTTTTAAATGGCTGGATGTTTAAAGTAGGATTTTAAGGGCCAAGTAAGTGCTACTACCACCCAAGTAATTTTCAGCTTAGTCCATGCATACAGTTCGTTTTTGGAGGGCACTAAACTAAGGTCCTAAAGAGTCCAATCCATGCATGGCTTGGTATGGCTATAGTCCAACATATTGTCAATAGACTTGGTACTTTTAACCCTTGTTTGGGATTCTTAATTACTATTTATAGTAGCTCTCTTCTGCCTAGTTGGCCCAGGGAGCCCAAAATATTAAATTTCTATTTTTGGGGCACATTGGGACCAAACTTGGTAGGGTCCTAGTCTCCTTAAGGTTAGTAACACCAAACAAAAGTCAGAATTGAGTTTGGATGCTTGGTGTGACTGTGAGAGACAAACTAGAGGCCCTTGAAGCTCTTTGGAATTGCACCTTTTCAGATAGGGTCAAGTTAATAGGACCATAACTTTTGCCTCTAAACTCCAATTGGGGTGTTCAAGTAATCAAAAGTTATCTACAGAAAACAAGGAATCCTAATATACAAAATTGTGCAGTTCAAGATTCTCTATGAAAGGTTATTGTAGTTCAAGGAACAATAATTTTTTACAGGGTTTTCCTTTGTTTTGTTTATGGTCTCCCTTGTATTGACAATAGAGGGTACTTCGATAGAGGATAAGGGAGTGTAAACACACCCTTGGGTGGGCTCAACTATGGTCCAGTCCTCTGTGAATCCTTGTCAAGGTGGTTTGTTTAATCCTCTAACCAAGGAAATCAAACTCAAGCTTCTCCCTAAGGAGGTTTTTTTGTGACAGTCAAATGCAAAATTGGCTTGGAAAAGTTTTTGAGCCTATCACAAACTAGCATATTAAATCACTTCTCTTAGGCTAGACATGCTAGGCTAATAGCCCCTGTAATATTTCCACCTACCAGTCCTTGGTGAAATGAGTTAAGTATCTTGGCTAGTAGAGCCCAGACAAAATCCCTCTTGAGAGAGGGTTTTTACACTCTTTAACTCTTAAACCAACACTTGGCAAGAGAACTTGCACTTCTGGAGTTTCTATGAATCAAGAATAATCTAATCACTCCATGGCTTGGTATGATCATAGTACTTTATCAAGTCTACGAGCCTAGTACCCAAGGTTGAGATTCAAGAATCTCTATGGCTAATTATAGCCAACCTGAAAAACCAACTCGGACATGGTACCTAAAATAGCAAATTTTTAAATTTGGCCAATCGAGGTGAGACCTGGTAGGAAGTTAGTCCAAGGTATCCTTAGCCTAAGCCAAAAGTCAAAATTGATTTTGGAAACCTAGTGTGAGCACAAAATCCAAACGTGGAGGCTCCTAGACCCCACTTGGACAGCTCCTTCCTAGACAGGGTAAACGTCGAACAGACGTAACTTTTGACTCTGAACTCCAATTTGGGTGTTAAAGCAGTCAAAAGTTATCTATAAAAAACAAGGAATCCAAATCTACAAAAGCTGTGCAGAACTAGATTATCTATCAAAAATTATTTTAGTTCAGGAAACTATAACTTTTTGACCCTATTCTTAAGCGCTTTCCCTGACCCAAATGACAGGCCTTCGTTACTTGAGTTGCTTGTTTTACCCTTAAGTAAGCTTAGATATGATAATTTAGGATAAAATCATGCATGGATTAGAGTTTAGAGCTTTCTTGGAGAGCTCAACATCTCTTGATATCTTGTAGAAGCGTCCCAAGTGTCAAATGAGTTGTGTCTCTCAAAGCTCCTTATCCATCGGCTCTCTTGTGCACTTAAATCTTTTACTAATTCTTCTTACAAACTCAAAGAATACCATATTAGATAATTTGGGAAAAATCCCATTCCCATTTGAAAAATGGGAGCATGGTGAACTTGTCCAAAAGTTTGTCAAAACCCCTCATGTGACATATCATCGGAAAGATCTTGAAGAGTAGAATCTAAATCTATGATCTTCGACAAATTTGGAGTTAGTATGTTTAAGATATGTCCAAAACTAAATGGAGTAATTGATTCCCAAAATGTGAGATTTTTTCCAAATTACCTAATATTGATTAAAGCTCCTTATCCCCACTGGCTCTCTTGTGCACTTAACTATTGTACTAATTCTTCTTACAAAATCAAATGACCTACAAGGATTAGCAAAAATTTAAAATTTTGGTAGCGATTCGGTTCTTTACCAACTATTAACTAGTATATGGATTAATTAGTTAGTTTTTATGCTAAATATCCAATTTTGGATTAATTAAGCACTCTGTAAAGGGGATCCAATATTAATGCAAATGTTAATGTAATGATGGAAATGCAATGCAAATGGCTAATATATGAATTTGGTGGCCAGATTAAAGCTAAAAAAAACCTAATTTGGGGTTAATATGGGCCTGCAAAAACAAAAACAAAAATTATTATTTTATTTTTCTTACAAAGAACTCAATTGACACATTAAACAACCAAAAACCACACAAAAACAACAAATCCCACACACTAAACCCACATTAACCAAGAAAAACAACCCACACAATAAAAATAAAAACAAATTAGAACCAACCAACCTTTTCTCCTTCCTTCTCTTACCTTATCCACCCTGTTATACACACAGAGTGGGCAAAATGGAAGAAAATACAAGAGAAAGCACTAGAAGCAAGAATGCAACTAAGATTTAAGCCCTTACTATCCCCAACAATGTCGCCAATGTTAAGCTTATTTCACCACACTCTCAAGAAAACTCAAGCAATGGCATTATACACACACCAATAAAAGGCTCAACATGAGAGAAAGAGATGAAACAACTTACTTGTCGTGGGGATGCGAGGGAAATTCATTTAGAGCTTCCCAAAGGGAGACTCTCCAACTACTTAGAGAAGTATCTAGTGCAAACTTACCTCCCATCACTTGTCACTGAACAATGTTTGTGTTGATTCTCTTGGACATACCCGCTCACAACTCCATAGCTATGGTGATGCAACCCAAAAACCTACAAGAAACTCTCACTCACACACTCTCACACACTCTAGCAAGAGGATAAGAGCAAGATAACACAAGAGCTCTAAGATTTCACCAGGGAAGTGTGTGTTCTCATTCCTTACATTGTTATTTATACAAAACTTATAAGCGGCCATGCACCCAAACTTGGGCGGCCATTGTGTAAAAATGAGAACTATGTGTATCTACACCTACTAGTAGGCATGTGTATGTGATGCCGGCATTACGCTTAGCTTGGGCATCCCTTGTTTACATCGTGATACACTTATTTGAGCAGGAAAAATCCGTAAGATAATACATGAAGTGCTAAAAAACACGCTCGGGCAAACAAAACATTACAAGTGACAAAATTAGAGTAATCTAATAATGCCAATCACTTGTTACATTTAAACGGCCTTTGAAAAATTAATCGGTGGGCCCGCCTAAGCCAACTGCTCAATTAACCCCATCAGCGATGCGGTTAACATGGGGGTTGAGAACTAGGTTTGGAGTGGGAGTGGGGAGGTGGTGGGGGAAGAGGGTGATGTGAGGAGGAGATTGGGAAGCGGGGGGGAAGAGGGTTATGTGAGGAGGAGATTGGGAGGCCGAGGGGGAAGAGGGTGATGTGAGGAGGAGATTGGGAGAGGTGGGGGGATTGGTTCCTGCTGCGATGGCTCATGTTATCCCTGCCATCATCGTTTTTCATCATCCTCCTCATCAAGGTTGCAGGCCAGCCCCGTGCTTGGAGAAGAAGAAGTTTTAGGCCTCCTGTGCCTCGTCGATGGAGATTTTGTATGCAAAGAAGCATGGGAGTTGTCGAACTGCATGATGCTAGTGGTGGCGATAACTTGTAGTTGGAGGTAGAAACATTGGTAGAGGACTAAGAGCCCATAAGGGGTATAAAATGGGAGGTCTTAGCGGAAAAGTGCTTTTTAGGCATAGTAGATTTTTGACTAGCCAAGCCTTTCCAAGAATGGCAAGGGGCGGCGAGGGATTTGGAGAAGTCATATGGGTATGGGCAGAGGCCATGTGGAACAGAAATATTAGTGGTGGAATCGTGGTCAGTGGCATGCCCATACTCTAGGAGCTTTGTCGAGTTGATGAGGTTTGCCACCATGAGAGGGTGTATGGGTAGCATGAAGAGGGCAGTGGCGTTAGCAAAAGAAACCTGGTTCTAGAAAAAAAGTGTGACGCGAGGAGGTTGATAGAGGGGTGGGGGAATTTATTGAGGAGGTAGGAGAGCGTGGAGGAGGAGATGGGCTCATCAATGAAGATATTGTGTTGTAGAAGGTTTAAGGGGAGGGTACATTATTGGAGGTCAAGGCATTGTGGGGGGTTTTGTGGGGGGGTGGAGAGCGTCTGTAATTCCATGGTCGCGTCCATGAGAGCATCGACCTTTCACTTCATATAGCACTGGATATCAGCCCTGAGGGTGTTTGTGGGGTCTAGAGAGCTCACGCTTTTGCTACTCATAGTTGGAAATCCTTCTAAAATAATGTTTCTTTCGCCACCTGTTTGTAATTGTCAAAGGAGGTGCATAGGTGAAACCATCCGCAGCAGTGTGACTCTAAGGTAGGGGTCTTGAGCTTCTTGTTAGGAGAGGGTTAGGGCATGGCTGGCTATGTGGGCTTCTTCTCTGGATGCCTAGATTTGGTGTTGGAGTTGTGTGTGATAGTAGTCATGGCAGTGGTGAGAGTGGTCTTGCTATCTTCTAGGGGCTTTTGTAGGCGTGCGTTGGTGCAGGTGGCTTCCTAGAGATCTTCATGCTGCTACTGATCTTCTTTGGCTAGGAGCATGGCTGGCTAGGCAGCTATCACATGTTCATGTTGGCGGTGCATGTAATCGGTCGTGGAATTGACCAACTCCTGGGTGAGGTTTGAAAATCCTTCCACAAAGTTGGGAATAGCATCATGGGTGGACCGAATGCCCTCTAAATAAGCTTGCTAGGAGCGGAAGTAGCCCACATGGACCAAATGCAAGGTATCCATGGTGTGCCCCGCTGTGATGTAGAGGGTGATCTTGATGGACCTTCTTTGGGAAAAACGGGGGTGGAGAAGGTAGGTGTTGGCTCCCAAGGCTAGGGGTTTGGATGAGGTTTTCCTTGAAAAATTATGTTGGTGCGGCAAAGGTCTTCCTCCTCTTCAACTTTGCCAGATAGCCTTCCTCTTCCTCTTTAGCCTTGTGCGACAGGCTTCCTCCTATTGAATGAGTATCCATATGGTGTCATTTAGAGGTGGGGAGGTTGGGGAGGGCTTGGGATTCGGGGAGGATGGAGGTGAGCAAGGATGATGCCATGAGCTTGCCGTGGGGTTCGAGCATATGGCATGGAGCTCTTTATGTAGGTCTTATGTCCAACTGACATGTACGCCTTGGTGGATGTAGGCTAGGGAGGAAAGGTTGCACCGGTTAAACCTCTCGACCACGGTGGGTGGTGAGGAGGAATGTGAGGGCCCGAGTGATGTTTTTCCATTCAACTCCATCTTTAGTGGTAGGCCCTTGGAAAGCATCACGCACATAGCACATGACATGGTTGTACCTGACATAAGGTTGCTCGACTGGTGGGAGGTGGAGAGCATCCCTAACAAGATCGAGCCTAAGATGTATTATATGTATACCACCCTTATTATCAAGAACTTGCCATGTGGCTTAGTTGACATCATAGGATTCAAGGAAATATAAGCAGTTCAGGAGGTCGGGCACCTGGGCTGCATTGTGGGCAAGCCGTCGAGCCCTATTTGCTCCAGGAAAGTGACTATGGCATGGTTTTCTATGGCCCAATAACAAGGTTCTATATAATAGAGCAGCTTGTGCTCGACCTTATGGGTATTCTTCATGAAGGTATGGATGGTGTGACCATCAACCTGTTTCATGAGTGCCGCCTCACCCAAGTGGAAAAAAGCTGAGTGGGATGCTTCCTGTACTCCTCAAAGCGGTGGTTTGCATGCCTCCTCTTGTTTTGTGGGGTATGATTAATGACCTCATAGGACGAATCGGGTGGCCATGAGAGTTGTGGGTGAGCAAGAAGGCAGGAAGCTGTGAAGAATTTGCAGGAAAAAATGACAATAGTTTGGCTAGAGGGCAAGAATAAAAGTGAGTGAAATGAATGGTGGTGGGCCCTTTTATATATTTTCAAGGAAGGTACGATTGTGGCTTCCCAGAAAAATGGGTGTTCCTTTGTGGAGGAATGGTCGTGGGGCTACAGAGAGATACTACTGTGTCTCTCGAATAACAACTATGGATGGACAAGAAAACGGCCATGGCTTTAACCAAGGAATGATCATGGCTCTTATAAATGAACGGGCATTCGTTTCTTGAGGAAACGACCATGGCTTTAGTGAATGAATGACCATGGCTTTCTAAAGTGAACAGCCATGGCTCTTTCAGAAGGAAACATTTGTGGCTTTTTGAAGTGAACGACCATGGCTCTGATGAATGAACAGGCATTCGTTGCTTGGCCTTACATTTTTTTATTTTTTTCCACCCTGTGAAACAGGTTTTATACCCTAAGGCTACATGGTTAGCACCCCAACGGGTTTTTTACTGACTTCTTACCTAATTGTGAGCGAGAAGATGGGTCCAATTAGGTTTGGACAAGGTCGGTAGCTCATCATCATGAAGCTCTAGTGCTTCACATGAGGGAGTGGCTGTAGGATAAGCAGTTGGAGAGGCAAGAGGTTGAGTGGGGGTGCAGCAAGGAAGTCGAGTGATAAGGGAAGATGGGGTAGCCAAGGTTGATGGGATTTCACAAGTGGAGATATTGAGCGAGGGTTACTTGGCCTTGGCTTCCTGCTAGATCTTCACTTTTCCCTTATCCTTCATAGTGTTAGTGGTGGCAATAGCTAGGGCTTGCTTTAGCCTATATAGAAATTGTTGTCGTGTGGGGAGCTTGGAAATAGGGGGTGTACATCGACAGTCATGCTGGTGGTAACCAGATTTGTCAATTGCCCTCATAAAACTTCTGTGGGCAGTGAGAAGAGGTTTAGGGACCCACCTGTATGTAGTTACAGGTTGAGGTTGAGGTGGGTGGGGATGATCTTGGGGCAGACGAGGATCTTTGCCAGATGTTCTCCTTGATTTTATGGGCTTGTGGCTACCTTATCTCGGAGGCCGCTGTGAGAGTTGGCCCATATGACGAGTAATAGATTTTTAGTGTTGTAGAGGAGGCCCATATCCCCCTTGTTCATTTCCTTATCCTTGAGCTGATCATCAAACCATTGTTTACACGTTAGGTTTTCTATCAACATTTCATACACAACTCTGAGACAAGTTTTATCAAGCTTTTTTAAGTTGTTCCCAAAGCCGGCGGCTCAGGACATACACAGTGATTTTTTCTTATATAGCCTCTCTCAATCTTGGCACCAAGAATTGTATAGGCATAAACGCTTTAGTACCATAGGTTAAGCTAAAGGGTGTCGTATTATTGGCCACTTTATATGTAGTGTGATATGCCCAGAGTCCTACCGGTAACTTTTGTTCCCCTAGTCGTTGCGGCTTGCCTCTACAATCTTGGTTAGGATATCACATATTACAAAATTAAGATTGGAATACAAGTGAGGCATTCATAATAAAAAGGATATGATTGCATTGTGTCAAATGATCTTGTACATAGTGCTTATATAGCCATAAGAGGTACACTCAATATGACTAGATACATTGCTAGGATGACATCACGTCTTATGGCATTTGCATGTTTGATCTTAGGCTAAAAGATATCCTATGCAAGATAATTACGAAGGCTAGGGACTACAAGTTGGACTTATTTCCAACAAACCCCCCTTAAGCCAAACTTGAGAAAGAAACTCAATACATGGACTTAGCCTACAACTATGCTCCAGACAAAGCCCCCTTTTTATAACAATAAGGTGTGTGTAATCGTCTCTTACAATAACCAAGGGAATGGATAAAAACAAAGGCTTAAAATCCCAAAAAAAAGAGTATACAAAAGAGTTAAAATGCATAAGAATTATCAAAGTCTTCAATGCCACTTGTTGCCACAAAGTGGCTCTCCTCTACCTCAATAATGTGAGCCTTGTCCTTTTTCTTGTCTTGCTTTTCCTTGAGGTAACACCTGCTAAATGGGTGGTTGGTTTTCCCACAATGAGAGCATGGATTGTTAATGAAGCAGTCTTTGGATAAGTGATTGGTCTTTCTACAATGAGCACATTTCTTCTTGTTGGCGTAGGACACAACATATGCACCTTTTAGGATGTGGGAAGCCTTCTTCTCTTCTTCCTATAAAGAATTAATAATACTTTCTAAAGAAGGGATGGGCTCCTCCTCCTTTAGAACGGTCACAATTTGAGCAAAAATGGGAGGCATGCTTTTGAGTAGTAAGATTGCTATGGCATCTTCCTTTGGAATAGGTGATTTAACGTACACTAATTGTGTCATAAGGCTCTTGAGCCTATTTAAAACACTAGATATGTCCTCATTAGCTTCCATACTTAACCCATAAAGTTGCATTTTAAGGATAATTTTGGAATTTTTGGCCTTAGCTCCAAATATCCTCTCTAAGGTTTCCCAAGCTTTAGCAACCGTATCAGCTTCATCTATGTAGTGTATGAAATTATCTTCAAGGGAAGTGATGATGACTCCCAACAAGGCTTGTTCATCTTTGGCTTGTAATGTGGTAGCTCTAGTAGTAGCAAAACCCCCTCTTCCTCACTCAATGGTTTCACAAGACCCCATAGGTTTTTTCTCATTAAGTGCCCTTTTACTTTAATTTACCAAGTATGAAATCCTTGGCCTTTAAACTTATCTAGGAACTTAGAAGATGAGGTAATAACTGGTGATGCCATGATTAAGAAAATGAAAGTAAATAGGATTAAAGAAGGAAATAAATTGGCTAAAATGGAGCTTTAAATTAAGCTTATTAATCCCAATTGACATAAAATGTCACACACAATACCTAATTTGAAAAAAGCCCAAATATAATGAAAATCCCCAAAATTTTGCTCAGTTTCACAGAAAATTCTCCAAAATAAGAAAAGCCCCAAATTTGTGTAGTGAGCTTTGACTCTTACCAAATAGAGGGAGTTTTTGATTGGTTTTGATTCTGCAGAATCACCATCTCTGTGCTATGTACCTGTGGGACAGTGGTCCTTTGCCTCTGAGACAATTGCAAGAGCTGTTAATGACTAATAGTGCTCTGAGGCCAGAGAGTCAGGTAGGTTCCAAATAGAGGGTTGTTTGAAAGAGAAGGGAGGCAACTTCACAATGTCTAACTAGCTAGATTAGAACCATGGAAGAGGTTGTTGGCAAAGAGGGCAGTAGAGAGGGGCGACTTACCCAGCTGGACTAGAACCATGGAAGCGGTTGGCAGAGAGGTGTGTGTATAAAAGATGGCTTCTTCCACTGCTTCCCTCTTCTCTGCCACCTTCAGCGTGGCCAGTAGTTGAAGCTCGTCACAATGAGCTTGTCCGCAAGGTGAGGCACGTCGTGTACAGATGATGGCTCCCAAGAGGACAGAAGATGGGGCAATAGTGGGAGAGAGGGCCAGAGATGAGGCAAGCAGGTAATGGCCGACAAGCCAACCGCACAAGAGCAAAGCTGGGGAGCTCAAATGGATAGGTCCGAGAGATCACAATGGAGATAATGGATGCCACAGCAGGGTCTTTGGGTGGCACCTTGTTGTATAGTGCAAGTGGCCCTTCATTCGTGGGGATATTCTAAGGGATAGTTTGGCTTAGCAGGGTCTTTGGGTGGCACCTTGTTGTATAGTGCAAGTGGCCCTTCATTCGTGGGGATATTCTAAGGGATAGTTTGGCTTTTGCTAGAGGCTCAAAATTGACAGCTAAACGTTAAACGAGGACCCAGATTTGGTACCATATTAGAAATTAAGGTGGGAATACAAGTGAGGCATAATAAAAAGGATATGATTGCATTGTGTCAAATGATCTTGTACATAGTTTTTATATAGCCATGAGATGTACACTCAATATGAATCGATACATTGCTAGGACAACATCACTGCTTATGGCATTTGGTGGTGGAATTACGTCTTTGATCCTAGGCTAAAAGATATCCTATACAAGATAATTAAAAAGGCTAGGGACTACAAGTTGGGCTTATTGCCAAAAGCACATAGGATCTTATTTGTGCTTTCGGCTTGGCCATCAGCTTGGGGGTAGTAGGGAGAGGATTTTCGATGTGGTGACCACCATGAATTCTTGTAACAAGAATTGTATAACTTCATTAATGAAGTGTGTAACATTGTCACTCACCAGCTCAAGAGGGCACCCAAAGCAAGTGATCACACACTCGTAAAGGAATTTTGTCTGGATGTTGCATCGGCTTTTCTAGTGGCCCTAGCCTCAACCCATTTTGTGCAATAGTCCATCTCGTTCGCTCTATGATATACCGAGATTGGGTGTGTCAAGTAGCTAGACTAATGGGTCCCACAAAATCAATGCCCCATTTCTCAAATGGTCGTAGGAAACGATGGGATTTAGGGGAATTCTATCCTTATCATGTGGAATTGCTACCCATTGGCATTCATCGCATTGTTTGACGTATTCAGCAGCATCTCCAAACAAGGTGGGCTACCATAGTCCTGCCACTAGGATTTTTCAAGCAGTGATATCTACTCTGCAAAGTATCCTACTGTAATTCCAGAGTGGGCTTCTCCAAAATAGAGACGTATTCATCCTCTCAGACACATCGCCTCATGATTCCTTCTTTTCCTTGCATGTAGAGTTACCCTGCGATCAACTGATTGGGGAAGCTTTTTTGATGAGGCGTCTTGCTCGGTCCTTGTTAATTGGTGCTTCGGTGGTGGGTAGGCCATTAGCTAGGAAGTGTGAGACTTCTTCTCCCCACTCAAGAATCAAACACAGTTGGAACAGGGGGGCGTCTGGTAGGTCATCATCAACACCCACCAGTGGCTCTCCATTAGGGGAGCGGACATATGGTCGGCCAATACATGTTATGAACCTTTTCATATAGCTGATAGGTCAAATTCTAGTAGAATTAGAAGCCATCTTGTAATTCTACTAGTGGTACAAGGTTTATTCACCAGGTAAAGGAGATCCTGGTGGTTAATAAAGAAAATGAACTTGGTTGCCAAAAAGTTAATGGTGAAAAATTTTAATAGTGTAGACCATGGCTAACCCTTCCCTTTCCATGGTGGTATAGTTGCGTGCCTCATTTCATGGTGGCGAAAGCCATTTTATGTTGATCCTTTGGGTCGATCAACACTTGGTTATAACTGAAAAATCTGTCAAAGAAACTGCAGGCTCCCTTTCCTCTGCGACTCACTACTCAAGCACATGTTCTGTGAAGGGCAATGGATAGTGGTCCCGTATCAGGGCGGCATTGACCTTTTTGAGGTCTATGCATACTCTCACTTTACTATTATTTTTGGGCACTATCACTATGGGTGAAACCCATTTTGTGTGCTCTGTCCCGTAGATGAATCTGGCATCTATGAGTTGTTCGATTTCTTCCCGTACCATCTTGGAGTATTTGGGGTTCATAGGATAGGCTCTTTGCTTTACTGATCTTTCTCCCTCCGACCATGGGAATGGGGTGTTTACCACTTCAGGAGGCACACCCTTCATATCCGTATACTTCCATGTGAAGCAATCTTGGAATTCTATTAGAAGAGCGATAAGGTCTTTCTCTTCTTCTCCAGAGAGGTCTTCCCCTATGTAGATGGGTTTTGGATATTCCCCTGGACTTGCTAGGTTAATTTCCTTGACTTTGGCTAGACCATCTTAAAATGTTCCTGGCTTCCCATCATGGCTTCTTTGGGCCTTTTTGTATTATATAAAACGGTCTCCAACCTTGTAATGCCCTAAAACGTCTGGGGACTTGTTTAGTCTCCTCAGCTTTAGCGCTTTTTTCCTCCATTAGCTTTTTGGCTTCTTTTTCAGCTAGCCCCATTTTTTTTGTTTCATGCTTTGTGCACAGAGTGGCAAATCTTTTGGGGTTCAGGTTGGGAATTGGTTATTTCTTCCAATTTTGTGGTTACATTGTTAACTGGAATGGGAAACTCATCGAGCTCCTATTTCTAGACTTGCTAGAAGTAGGAATGTGTGTTAACAACTTCGACATATTTCAGCCAATGTTCTTCCAATTCTATTGGGTATGTATGCCTCTTTTCCTAGGAAGCCATTGGATATATGTGTTTTGCAGGGGTGGTTTCCCCATAACTGTCTTTCCTCTCTGACACTAACAGGTTCATGGATTGTAGCATCAGGCATGCATGCAACTCTGAGCATGTAGAGGGATGTGATTTCTTGCCCATCAGTTTGTGACAAATCTGGTGCCCATGTGTTTTGGAAGTATGTCTAGGGTGGCAAGGCTTGTAGCATCAGGCATGCATGCAACTCTGAGCATGTAGAGGGATGTGATTTCTTGCCCATCAGTTTGTGACAAATCTGGTGCCCATGTGATTTCTTGCCCATCAGTTTGTGACAAATCTGGTGCCCATGTGTTTTGGAAGTATGTCTAGGGTGGCAAGGGTATGCATCTAGTTCTCAGAGTCTTCCAACTCTGGGAGAGGGGGTGCAAATTCCACACTATCCTGTTCATCATCCACATTTTATAGCATGTTGACACAAGTGGACTACCATGGATCTGGCTGTCTCGTTATTGAATCCTCTGTGCAAAAGGTCTCCCACTCACAGGATGGGTCTTCCAAGTGTATATGCTGACCTTTAGCATTTGGTCTTTCCTTTGAATGTAGATATCATCCGTGTCCTAATCATGGATCATTTTGGTTTCTCTCATGAAAAGACGTTTATGGTTTTGAAATCATAAAGAAATAGGCTGCTGGCCAAAGTTCATCACACCACGAAGGCGTGTTGAAAGTTGGTTCCGAGAATCTAAATCTTCAAATCCCGCAAAAGAACTATGGGCTTTGCGGTGGCTCCGTCAGCAAGTTTTACAAGTAACACTGGTCATCCATACGAGATTCTCCCCATTTTTCCTAGCACTGTTTGGTAACAATGCTCACTCCTTCCTCGCCATCTAGGATGGCGGTGACTTGAAGGACATCCAAAGTTAAGGGAAGTGTTGCATTCAGTTCATCTCCTTCAAATTACTTCCCTAACTTTTTTACTCAGATCATGTGGGAACGTGAGTGATTCCATTTGGTTCTATGAGTCCGACCTCATCAGTCTCGTCAAAACTCCCTAGTTTCATCAGTTCTTCCATTCCTACTCCAAGTCGTCCTTCCATCCAATCTTTCAAATCTTTCTATAAACTCGGGCTACCTTGAAGTAAGGTACCAATGGGAATTTGGAATTATGAAGAAAGGAACCAAGAAAGTCTAGCAATGTCTCTCGGAGAGATGAATGTGGGTTCCTGAGTTGTATTATCCCCACTCATGAGATTAGGCTTTTCCAGGTGTAAGGTATTAGAATATGAGCTTCCATGTCCGTTCTTATTGGGTGACCGTTCCCCCTCAGATTTTTGAGATACTCAATAGGGTCTATCTGGAGCAGGATTTCTATGGCTTTTAGTTCTATCTTTTGAGGAAATTTATCAAGGAGTGCTTGGTTGTTGGGACCTCTATCAAGCTCTTGGGTTTCTTCAATTGGTTGAAAGTTCGGCATAGGGGAACCTTCCGCAATATGTACTGCTTGAGGTTCCTCCTACAATTGAGCTTGACACTCCATAACCAACTCCTAAGAGGCCTTTGGCCCCTTTTCTTCTCGTTGATGGGGTTTGGGTATTCGGCTAACTTCCGGGGTAGCCGAATACCCAAACTCCATAACCAACTCCTAAGAGCCCTTTGGCCCCTTTTTTTCTCTTTGATGGGGTTTGGGTATTCGGCTAACTTCCGGGGTAGCCGATTGGGATCTATTTGCCCTCTTGCTTGAGGGGCTGACAGTAGCATCTTCTCCTCATCAGATGAGGAACATGACATATTGGTGGTTGTCCCTTCATCAGACCCACTCTTTATGAACATCTTACTATCCCCTTTGCCGATCTTTGTGGCCTTTTTCTTCCACGAGCACCTTGCATGTGCTTGTTTAAGGACTTCTTCAGGGGATAAAATCCTTCCATGACCCAGGGTTTCCTGATTTTGAGACATAGACATAGACGCTTCGGCAACATGATCTACATATCTCCTTCTATTTTGTATTCTAGTGATGCATTTAGAGGCATCGTGTGAATGAAGCCATCTCATACACTCAGCAAGTTAATGTTGGTCCTAGGTTCAGCTTCATTTTTCTTCTCAATTATACCCATTCTCAATGGAAAATCCTTGTATATATAGTTTATCCCACATCATGTACATAAAGGAGTTAAGGCAGAAGTACTCACAGGAGTACTAGCCATCTTGTTGCTCAGTTTAGCTTCATTTCCCTTCTCAATTATACCCATTGTCAATGAAAAATCCTTGTATATATATGAACACATCCTATACATAAAGGAGTTAAGGCATAAGTACTCACAAGAGTACTAGCCATCCCTTTCTTGACCAGACACTCAGCTATTTAATGAGGTCCCACACAATGATAGAATTGCATAGGTGGTCATTTATCCGCGTTATTCAAGACTTTTTCCCATGAGGTTGGGGCTGCTAGAGGTACAAAGGGTACATGGGTTCACCCTCCATCACATAGTGACTTAGGATCTCGGGGGTGGGCTGCCTGACTCAATGGGTTTAAAGGTGGTATTGCTAATGGCTCCTCCCTACTCACCTTCTTCAAAGATCTCTATCAAGGTCAACTAGTGAACAAGGGTAATTCGAGGTAATGGTGGTTGTGGTGGTAAGACTAGGGGTGGTAAGGGTACTTCAGGCACCCTAAGAATTCCTCTTAAGGCCACTTCATGCCTGGTTGACGTACATTGTGTTGCACTAGGGTTGGTAAGGCCAGCGGTTGTCTAGGGTTCGGAGGTAAGGCCTGGGGTAGAGCCCGTGCTTTGTTGGTAATAATTGGAGGTCTCGTGATTGCCCCACCTTTGGCAGTAAGAATAGTAGAGAGTGAGCTGGGGTCTCAAATGTGGGACACTACGTACTAATGTGGTTAGCTCAATAAATCGGGCACTATATCAGTTCTGTCTTTGGGTAAAGCTGGGGTTGCCCAACTTGGTCATCGCTTTGGCATGTTCTCCAGTGTTAGGTTATTTATGCTGCATTAGTGCATCTGCTAACTACTCCACTTGTTGTCCTGAAGAGGATTATTTTCCCTTTCCTTCAGGTTTCATGCTCATAGTTTTGAAGGAAGCTTCAAAGTGCCCTCTTGCAATTCACGGGAATGAGTTCCCTTAAAATTATCCTCGAAATCCATGGCACTCCTACAACATTGCTCAAAAAGGAAGTGTTGGCTAGAGCGTACATGGAGTTCTGCAAGAAGGCTACATCTTCAATGCCCTCTAGGAATTACCCAATCAGTCTTTCATTAGAGAACTTGTCTCTATTGTTACAAATGAGAATGGAGATATCTTACCCGATTGATATAGTCCCGAATGGATTCTCCATCCTTCTGTCTTACATTGTGTAACTGTTTGATTAGACTCCATCGAGTTCCTTTTCATGAATATCCCACTTTGAAAGCCTCTTTCAAGAAGTCAAAGATAGCCTTGTATTCCATCTTCAGTGATCAAAACCAGTCTTGCTTTTCCATTGAATTTTTTTTTGGGCGCGGACTCTTAGGGCGTGAAATTTTAATCCATGAAAGTGTAGAAATGATTCACAACGTGAACCATTTTTTCGAATTTTTTTTGTTGGGCGTGAAACCTTAGTCCGTGAAAGTGCAAAAATGATTCACAACGTGAACCATTTTTTCAATTTTTTTTTTGGAAGTCTAGTGGGAAATACGAATTTCCTTGTTTGGGGAGAATATTTTTTGAATTTAAAATTAAGGAGATATGGACATTTTTCCAAAAAGGTAAGTGGGAATAAAAAAAGTCAACCTTTTTATGACACCCCTTACACCCTTCATAAATGACCCCCAAAATGGACAATTAGACAACTCATGAGCATCTACTCATTGAATGCTCATTAAGAGAAATCAGTCGAATTCAAGGGTTTTTTGATAGTTTTGAGAATTTTTTTGAAATATTAAGCAACTCCTAATGCTTGCTAACACTCTAATACAAACAATTCAAATAAAAAACACACTACACTAAAATTAATGATTTTAGTTCTATTTTTAACACTAAAGAGAGCTAACATTCACTAAAAATTACATTCTATTGCATTGTTTGATGCAATGGATGCAAACTAAGCCTAATACAAACTATGTGCAAGTCCTAAGAACATGAAAAATCACAATAACAACAACAAAAACAATAAATTAAGCTAAAAATTAAGCAAAAAGCATTCTTTATAGAAATAAAAAAGAGATATTCTACACCAAATCACACACAAATCACCATCAAATCCACATCTTTTTCATGGGAAACCCTTAATCAAGATAATGGGCAATGGGTAATACATAGATTAGAGAAAAAAAGATGGAAAAAGCTAAGGAATGACTCCCCGACAGCAACGCCAAAAATGTTATGGCTCAACCTAACCCCCCTTTTTGAAACATATCTAACAAGAGATTACCTGGTGAACCACAACTGTCGTGTAAGAATCTTTCCAATGGCTGAGCTCATAACCCTTGAAGTCTCCAAGCTCTATAACTCCTTGAAAAGCAATTCCACCGTGCCTCCCACGAGCATTGTCACACCGCCACGTTGCACTACGGGTACTCGTCCCTCCTCTCACCTCACTTTACTCACACACACTCACTAGCATATCACTTATATACATGGCCATAAGTGTTCACACTCACTTAAATTATGGCCGACCGGGCACTTTAGGGTTATAAGAGGCCTAATGCTATTACAATGACTACTCTCATAATATATTCATGAAGTACATCACTTAGGACTTCATCCTAACTTATTACCACACACAAGTAGAAATCGCCATAAATACACCGTCACACCATTATGGGCGCCTGTATAAGTTGTAGCTTTGGACACTATTGCTTCATATCTTGAATGTATGACCCTTTGGTGTATCTACCTTGACTCCTTGATGTAAGATAATGGCGGTAGCTCTTGTTAACCCTAGGAATGGGTTAACAATCAATTATCTTATAATATATAAATTCGAGTATATTCTCTAATTATAAAAGAAGACATTCTATCAAGGACTTTTATGTGTAATAAATTCTAGTGTCTCATACCACCAGAAATTATTCCACATAGATCTAGAGATAAGTATGCATCGGAATCCTTCACAGAGGATTAATCTCATGTCCTATACCACCAGAAATTATCTCACACAAATCTAAAGATAAGTATGCATCGAAATCCTTCACACAGGATTAATCTCGTGTCCCATACCACAGACTAATACATACTAGTGGAAAATTCATAAAGTATAGTTCAAGATGGGGGGCCAGTTCCTTCAAGAAGCTCTACTTTTGATGCATAAAAAATCTCCTTAAAATTTATTAACAAGTGATAAATAATCAAATGTAATAAATATGTTACCTCAAGAGTCTGAGTAGTCGTCTTGGTATTCTTCTTCATCATCTTCATCGATCATATTGAGTCCTAGGTGAAATAAACTTTGACTTCCATGGGACAATATGTCTAATCTCGTTACACCTGTAACACTTCTTTGAATCATGTTTATTAGCTTTTTATGACTTATCTATTTAAGAAAAAAACCAGGTCGTCGAACTGTCTGCCGTTGCTATCACCGTGGAGAGAAGAAAAGAAAAGATCGAAAAAAAAAATGTTGTTGCCCCCCGATTGAAAAGAAGCGGGAGAAGAGATTTTAAGCTTTAATTTAAAAAAAGAAATTGAGCCTGCTACAATGCTATTGAAGCTTCCTTCAAATAAATTGACTTGAAGATAAACAAGGACCCTCCATTATGGATTTCTTCTTGTTACTCTAGGTTAGCAATCCAAAAGCTAAGCCTGATTCCCCTTCAATTGTAGACTTCATCCATTAGGATTCAATTGTAGACTTCATCCATTAGGATGGATCAAAAAGAGGCTAAGAATTTGGGAAAACTGCTTTTTATACAAAAAGGTGGTTTTGTGGTGGTTTGCCACCCTCCGGTGTTTTCCCCTTGGATAATAGAACCAACCCTTCCAAAAACAAAAACCTTTGAATTAAGCTTTTAAGCTTTCAATTCTTCTCTCCAACTTCCTACATCTACCTCTCATATCTAATTTTTTACTAAGATAGAATTTAAAAGAAACTTGCAAGAATTGATTTAATTCAAATAACTTATCACATACCATATGCTCAACATATTCAATAAAATTGAGAGAAACAAAATTTAAAAAAAACTTAGCTCACAAAAGCACGACTCCAAGATTGGGTGCAATCTCCCCCCTCATGCGTGTAGCTCCACTTCCACAACATGAGTATTTCGAGAATTGTATTCAATAAACAACCCCCAAGGAGCTATTAATAGTTGTGCATACAAAATGGGCTTCCACTTTTTACAAAAATAGCTGAAGCACTAGAGCTTGTTCATACACTAAGTGTAAATAATCAAAACTCTTATAGCCTATGTGCTAGGAATATAGCAACGCCATGCACAAGTGTGCATAAATAATTTGTACAGACATTTGGCACGTAGCCAACAAAAATAACTCATAAAATAACCTCTCATTCACATATATAATAGCCTTGCACACATTCGCACATTTCATTAAGCTGGTTTCTGCACATATTAAATCAAGATCATTATGCATCAAAAATATGATAAAATATATACCTATAACATCTTAGGAGACAGTGACAGTGTTGCTATGTGACAATCAGAGATGCCTGGCTATCATCAAGAACTTGATGTTTCATGCTTGCACGAAGCACATTGAGATACAATATCATTATGTGCATGAGCTAATTATGGATGGAGAGGTTGAGCTTGTCTACTGCCCAAAAGAGAATTGTATAGACATTTTTACAAAGGTTATGGGAAGAGATTTGCTGGAGCACCATCTTCATCGACTCAACATTGGACCAAAGAGGTAGTTCACCTATAGGTGGACATTAAGGGGGCGAGTGTTGGAAAAGCATTTGCATGCTCCACCCTCGTGATGTTTCTATGGATGGAAGATGTTCTCTATTTTATAAGGCACCCTTTATGAGGAGTATCCATTGTGGTAAGCACCCGAGCACACATGTTGGTAGTTTCCAATTTAGACATTGGATGGTGCTGGCCAAGTGTGACCAGATAGTAAGGAGATAGCTTATGTAGACTTAGCACTCTGCCAAGGAGGATGCATGCTTGTGCAAGCTATGTGACCACATTAGTGAGTGCTGGATAACAAACCAAGGACATAGTGTTCTCGAGTTACAAGGCCCGTTTGAGGGTCTAGAGATAGTCTCAGATTGCCATGGTGGTGGGAGCTACACCAAGTTTCTATGAGACTTAGTTATAGTCTAATATGGTCCCAATCAGATGATGTGGTCAGTTGGTCATTTTGGACCAAGTTGTAGGTTGGCTGACATGGTCGACCTACATCCCTAATGACCTAGGTACTTTGCATATACTCATTTAGTAGCCTTAGTTCATCATTGAGTTTATTTTGTTTAAGCCCTGTTGTAAGCAAGATATCCTCCATCCATAGTATGTCTAGATTGCATCAAAGCTCCTTACTTGGAGCACACAAGTGGGCAAATTCCATCAACTTTGTAATCAAGTTTTTTGTAACAAGCAGTAATATCGTTTACTCTTCACTTCTTTCTATAATTCAATGCTTTGTATTTTGTTGATCAAGATTCCACTACTTTATATTCTTACAACTTTAGCTCAAATTTATGAGAAATAAAAAATAAAATTTCTCATTGTTTTGTGCTCTGTCTAAGTATGAGATTATTTTTTTAATCATTTTTTAGAAGAGTATTTTATTTTTATATTATATTTAATACATTAGAATATGGTTTAAAAAATGGTTAGAACTTGTAAACCATAGCTTGAATTGATAGAGCTATAAAAAGAAAAATGATCTATCAAAGTGTGAAACTACTTAGAATATAATGGTATGCAATTTCCATTTTGCGTACTAGATTTACATTTTTAGCCTAAGGATATGATTGCCTCCATCTTCTTCCATCTATCATACTAGAATGTAATGCTATCCAATTTCCATTTCTCATATTAGCTTTACATTTTTAGTTAAGGAAAATGATGTTCCCCATCTTCCATTTCTCATACTAGCTTTATATGTATAATGCCTTCCTCATATTAGCTTTACATTTTTAGTTAAGGAAAATGATGGCCCCATCTTCCATTTCTCATACTAGCTTTTTTATGAATGATCCCTTTATCCTTCCTAGATAAATGAATGATCCCATCTTCTTTCTTATACTAGCTTTGCATAAATGATCCCTTTGTCCATCCATGATAGTCACAAAATTCCTATGG
Organism: Cibotium barometz; assembly: GCF_041138505.1. Lineage (NCBI taxonomy): Eukaryota > Viridiplantae > Streptophyta > Polypodiopsida > Cyatheales > Cibotiaceae > Cibotium > Cibotium barometz. The sequence continues at coordinate 11,845,735 of NC_141097.1, read as the reverse complement.
CCATACTCTATAGTCATAAGATTCCTAATAGCCATAAGATTTCTTTAGCCATCCCTATCATGCTCTTTGGCATTACCATTTATGCTCATGTGAGCTCTTAATTTATCTACATTTTCTTTATGTATAATAAAGTTAGAAATCTTCCACTTATCTAATTTTTTCTACTTTCAAGCCTAGATTGTATATGTTAGTTTTAATTCTAAATATTTCTCTCAATTTATATAACATAATCTGCATGCTTACCTATACTCACTCAGTGGGATGCACACTTAATAATAGAGTTTTAATTTTTGAAGCAAGAAGAAACAATTCCCTTAGGCAAAGAAGGTAATAGATTTGGTGTCACATACTATGTGCATGCAACAAAATGTTGAGTCCATTGAGATTTTTTAAAGAAATTGAGAATAACATTTAAATATAAAAAAACAAGTGAAAGCCACATTGATTGCCTCACATTCACAATCAATAGAACATCATGGGGACACAATAAATATCTCATTGTGGATTCATCTCAATGCCATCTTAATCCAATGCAATAGAAGCACATTTTACATGTGAAAACCAAGTTCATTAGGTACACAATGTGCATATGCGCCATTTTCCATGTGAAAACTAAGTTCATTAGGTTCACATTAGTGTGAATGTGTACACCATCTTCATGACAAGCGAGACTCTATAGTTGCATCATCTTTATCTGCCAAGAGACACCTAGCACATATGCAAAACAAGCCTAAGCCAGCATGCATTAGGAAGGATTTTCATAGAAAGTAACTAATTAAAGTAGCCTATTAAGAAGGTAGGAGGGGACTCTAAGGCTAGAATCAAGAAGGTAGGTGGGGACTAAAAGGCTAGAATGAAGAAGGCTAAGAAGATAAGAGGAGAGTACCAGCCTAAGCCAGCACGCATTAGGAAGGATTTTCATAGAAGGTAACTAATTAAAGTAGCCTATTAAGAAGGTAGGAGGGGACTCTAAGGCTAGAATTAAGAAGGTAGGTGGGGACTAAAAGGCTAGAATGAAGAAGGCTAAGAAGATAAGAGGAGAGTACAAGGCTAAGAAGATAAGAGGAGAGTACAAGGCTAGAATCAAGAAGCACACATTGGGGAGAAGTGGCATAGAAGGCAATTAATTAAGTTAGCCCATAATAAGGTAGGAGGGGACTTCAAAGCTAGAATCAAGGGAGGAACGTAGGAGGGGACTACAAAGCTAGAATCAAGGGAGGAAGGTAGGAGGGGACTACAAGGGTAGAATCAAGGGAGGAAGGTAGGAGGGGACTACAAGGGTAGAATCAAGAAGCCAAGAAGTCCAACACAAGTAGAAGGTCAAGTGCAAAGAGAGAGCATCACCACATAACAAGGAATGCTAAGAACTTGTTCAGAAGAAGGACATTATATTGGAAATGTACACCATTACATGTGCAAGCTAGGAGGACATTATGAAAAATATACATCATTATGGAGAGGGAAGAAAAATGTAGCAAAATGCAATATGAGTTTCTGTAATTACCATGATTGTGGGTTTTTAAGATGAGTAAAGATATGTTATCCAAGATGAAAAATCATTCAAATAATACACTCACCTTTCAAAGGTATCTCATGAGAGAAGTGCATTTTGAGAGTTTTTCTTCACATATGAGTTTCATGTGGACATGCATTTCTCAACACAAAGGATGGATAAATAAAAACAAAGATCATAAGCTTTATTATTATAACCTTACTACTAACAGATACACACACACCCTTACACCAAGGTACAACACATACCATAAGGGTGGTGTGTACTTGTTTCACAAAATGGCTAGTTTCATTGACCATAAGGGCCATATCTATGTGAATAAGGCACATCAAAGGTGTCCAAATTAAGGCAGCAAGCTAGTTGCAGTCAATATGCAAATGTTGGATTCTACTAGTAAAGAGAGACAAACATGTGCAATTATAACCTTACTAACAGATACACCGTGACACACCCATACACCAAGGTACAACACATACCATAAGGGTGGTGTGTACTTGTTTCACAAAATGGCTAGTTTCATTGACCATAAGGGCCATATCTATGTGAATAAGGCACATCAAAGGTGTCCAAATTAAGGCAGCAAGCTAGTTGCAGTCAATATGCAAATGTTGGATTCTACTAGTAAAGAGAGACAAACATGTGCAATTAAGAGATCCATGTAAGGGCGTGTACACACCCACTTACATAACATACATGACATGAGTGAGTGTGCATGTGTGTGTGTGTGTGTGAGTACGTTCATGTGTACATGCGTGTGTGTATATGTGGGGTGGGTGTGGGGGGGGTGTGGGGTGGTGTGTGCATGTGTGTGTGTGTGTGTGTGTGTGTGTGTGTGTGTGTGGGGTGGTGTGGTGTGGTGTGTGCATGTGTGTGTGTGTGTGTGTGTGTGTGTGTGTGCACGTGCACATGTGCATGTGTACATGTGTGTGAGCATGTATGTGTGTGTGTGTGCATGTGTGGTGGGTGGATGGATGGGTGTGTGTGGGGGGGAGAGTGGTGTATATGTGTGTGTGCGGGGGGGGTGTGTGTGTGTGTGCACATACACACACACATGTATCACTTAAAAGCCATGCACATAATATGGTACCCTCCCACATAATCACAAAGCTTATATTACAAAGAGCTCAAAAGATTGTACACTTTTTCTTTTTGGGGATCCTTAATTTAAGGTACATTTTATTATTAAATAGTGGAGGAAAATAGGAGACATGGTCAAGGGATGTATAGAGAGAGGGGGGGAGAAGGGGCAAACATATAGATTTATTTATTTATATATCTATGAAATATCACCATAATAAATTAATTAATTAAATTTTTAATGTAAATAACCACATAAAATATAAAGAATGTAACCAATATTATCATGCATATATAGAGTAACCTGTGTGTTTTCAAAGTAGACTACGACCACCCAGATTTCCCAATTTAAACCCATCTAGGATAATTCATAATTAATGAAACACATGCAAATTAAAATTCCATAAATTACTCCTCATAACAATCTTGAGGTTGTTTAAACACAGACTAGGAATCCTACATACTTATGAGGGAAGGCTCCTTATGGATTGAACTTCTCATAGCTTCTCAACTTCTAGCATTGATGTTATAATTATATTGAACCTTTCGGTGTTGACTAAAATCTAATTTTCTTTACTTCCCCTTTGATTTACCTTAGAAGTTTTTACTTACAAATGGTGATGCCATGTCCACAGCTTGGAGTTCATTTCAAGAAGCTTTTCTGCCTTTTTAGAATTTGGTCAAGGGTTGTTTTCTTGTAGTTTGAGGTGTGAAGGTGTTTGGTCTAGTTTGACTTGAAACATTTTCCTTAGATGTTGATGTGATCACAACCTTGATGATATGGGTTTGCAATTATTCCTTTGAGATTGATGCTTCTTTTACTCATCTGAATGCCACTTCTTTTACCAAGACAGGTGCTGCATCTATATCTTGCTCTATTTACTTTAATTGAATGTATATGCTATAGTGTGGAAGTTTCCTCTTACCTACATTTGCTTGCCTTGTTACTAGATCCACCTCTCAACACTTTGTGATTTACATGGAGGATTTGGTTGGGAAACCCTTGATTTAGGCACCTAGCATGGAGATCCATCCTTGGGTCTTTGGGCCTCTAGCACAACATCCATATTTTCCTCATCCTTGGTCTTTGCAGGACTTTAAAATGGTCTTTGCAGGACTTCCTTTGAAATGGTCTTTCCAAGACTTCCTTTGAAATGGTCTTTTTAGGACTTCCTTGGTCTTTCATTCCTTTGAAATGGTCAGCCATACCTTCTTCCAATCCAACTTCTTTGTAGGACTTTGAAATGGTCTTTACAGGACTTCCTTTGAAATGGTCTTTACAGGACTTCCTTTGAAATGCTCTTTGTAGGGGTTTCTTTGAAATGATCTTTATAGAACTTCCTTGTTCTTTGATTCCTTTGAAATGGTTAGCCATACCTTGTTCTAGGCCAACTTCTTTGAGCCATCCTAGTTCTTTCTAGGGCTTCCTTTGAGATGGTCAGACATACCTTCTTGTTAGCCCTACTTGGTTGGCAGTATTTAATGCGTAGTATAGGCTTTTAAGTACCAAGTCAAAGAGGGAGATATTTCTTTTACGAAGGTTGCAGTAAAATCATGCCTTCCACCTTCTCTTTCATCGTTAAGTGTAGCCGTGATGTAGATTTTATCCAGTTTCTCAATATCTTTCAACCTTTTTACAAGTGACACATAATAATATAGCCTTTCTTCTATGACAATCTACATGCTTAGAACTAGAAACTATACTGGCTTCAATCACTCGCTTCTAACCCAAATGCCCAATTTGAACAATGTTAATCCAATGCTTTTCTTTATTGCATTATGCTACACCCATAAGGCTTCATGACTCTTATGCTTCCAACTATATATTCATATCTTAGAAGTCTTCATTAAGACATTGCATATGTTTTTAAAGGCTTTGTCTTGCCCATTTCCCTAGGGGTTTCCTTACACCACTATGAACTCAAACATGAGCATTGTTGATGAAGTGGATTCCCCTATCGCTCTCACCAACTCAATAGGGAATCCAACTTGATAAGCACATTCTCATAGAGAAACTTGGCGATAGTTCTTGCATTGTCTATGCAAACCACCTTGGCTTGCATGGCTACAATCATGCTCCAATCATGTATCTAGCTTAGGTTCTATATTAGCTATCGGCTTGATTAGGCCCACAAAATCTATGCCCACTTCTCAAATCTGTGATGGTCGTCTCTCAAATAGCAAACAAGCATGTATGCCATATCCAAGATTCTTATCACATAAGCAAAGAATCATGTAATCTCAAATAAACATTCACATAATATAAATCTCTATCAAATCAAGCACAGCATCTCAATCAATCACCATGTATGTGTCTATCTCAAAGACTCTGTCATCCTCACCATGCTCGATAACATGGTTAGTCATAATGACCAAATTCTAGCCAATTTAGAGCTTTCTCCCAATGCCTGTTCACCCAACCTCCACACTAGACATCGCGACTATCCTGGGTATGCCTCTTTTTGAATCTCGTCCTCTCTGGGTTCTGGCTCCTAAAGGGTATAAATCACGTTCTCTATCTGACGTTCCCTGTCTAAGAACGGCCTGCCCGAATCTCAAAATCTCATATTGAGTCTCATCATACACATGCATATCAATCATTCATTTCAAAACAAAGCAATCACAAGTCATACATATCATCTTACACTCATATTTAGTCCATAATCTTTCTAGGCATGCATATTCAAATCAATCAAAATCAACTTTAAGTATAAAACAAGCTTTTAATTCAAACAGTTCTTAACTTCTCTTAGTCTTTTAAGTCACATGAGAATCTTTGTTTTTAACATAATCAATTATCATGTTCTAACTAGCGAGATCATCTCTAGTCACTATAGCTAAGTCTTAACTATGCTTATGTGTTAGTCCATCCGGTCTATATAGATTCTATATAGATAAGATAGTCAATCTTGATAAGAATTTCTAAGGCAAAGCCTGACAACTGGTCTCTTTGGGAGAGTAATATTTTGCTATGTGTGTACAATAGTGAATCCTTTCATGGCTTTCTATTCATAGAAAACATCAACCAAGACTTCTCTTGAAACGTTACATTACAATATAGTTATAAAACCACATTAACAAAATGAGTCCAAGTGCAATTTTTAAAAATGCTCATGCTTAACACACAAGGGTGTATTGTCTATTAATGTCCCATTATATATATTTTTCATTGTAGCATAATGTTCCTAGTTTAATGCACTACACCATCCATTTTAGTAGTTTAAAGTAGTGTTTCCTTAAACTCTATTTTTGGTCTTACCTAAAGAAAGACATTATGAGAAGTGGTCCTACATGGTTTAGTCAAGGTCTTTTGTCATCAATCATTAAGGGATCTAATGGTAAAGGAATTTTTTTTGTAATTTTTTACTTTTTTTATAGATTCAGGTGCAGATATGCTTTGATTAGCATTTATTATTTGTGTAAGAATAGTTATTACTCACAATAAGAAATCAATCATCAAGCAAATCAAGGGTGCATGTTTATTTGGTATTTTTTACTTCTCAAAAAATCAGACTTTGTGTAGATATGTTAGTATTTATTGTTTATGTAAGTATAGTTATTGTTTACAATAAAAACACTCATAGTGTCTCACATAGTGGTTAGATACCTATTTGTAACTTGTTCACTCATCGTGTTTTTTGTTTGCTACACCTTTTTATAGAACCTAGCATTCCTTGAGACCAATAATGGAAAATTACCATGAACTTTCCATATACTAAGTTTTTTGCCATTATCGTTGTTCCATTTGCTATGATCTCTTATAAAACCTAGCATGTCCCATAACTCATAGGCCAAGCCCTACCAATCATGGTTTTTATATGTCTTGATTTATCTTTCTTATTTTCCATTAACTGCTAATCATGCCTTGCAAATTTTTAGTAAAATGTGAAATGATGCAAGAAATATTTGTTAAATTCTCAAAAGTAACACACCTTTAGAATTTAAGTTCCAAGCTCCATATCTTCAACATGTTATGGTGTTTTCACTTCCTTTGTTCGAAATTACAACTGAACTTTGTTTCACCATAAGAGATACTTCTAAACCATGTATAGTTAAGTCAAAGAAATTATTTTGGTGTCTTTGCTTCACAACTTCTAGAATGGTATTACAGATTTGTGAATGTGTACATGCATGATTCATGATGGTAGATTATCAACTACAAAGACATTTAGCCCAAGAATATACCTAAAACTTATAGTTATAAACTAGTTTAAGCAAAAGTAAGATAGTCAACCATACATAAACCTTAAGTGAATTAAGTGATGATATATGTAGCACAAAACTAGATGGTGTTCATTTAAAAGATTCCTAATAGTTTACAAATAGTTGAAAAGAGAAAAGTAATATAATGATGGCTTGAATTCAAGTGCCCACTTACAAAATGGGTCTTGTCATGTCCAAGAATATCTTTAAAAGAAAGAAGACCTATGCATGATAGGGCTAAGGTTAACATAGCAATGCCTTTTTTTACATCACTCAAGTTTTTATTGACAGTATTACGAAAGAGAAGTCATCAAAATGAATCAAACTATGACTTACAAAAGAGAAGTCATCAAAATGAATCAAACTATGACGAAAGAAGAATCATCAAAGTGAACGACACACACAATAAGAGGTTGATCATAATATCAATCCATTTTTACAAGCATAAGTAAGCACATAAAGTATGGATTTAATGTCATACTTTTGAAGTAATGAAAGTTCACACTCTCTTAGTCTCCCTTTGAGGTGATTATGTGCCCCCACCTCCACCACCACCACAAAATCTCCATACCCTATGGTGGAAGAAAAATGCACACCTATGGGAAATCCTTTGCTTTCTTCTCAAAATGATGCTCTCCACAACAAAGGTAATAGCAAATTAGTAAGGCTGAAATATGTACAGATAGGGTAGATCCTAGAAGGGCCAATAGCACTAGACCTAGGTGCCTAGATGTGCCCCTCATAACCTATAGCAAATTAGGAAGGCTGAAATATGTACAGATATGGGAAATCCTTTGCTTTCTTCTCAAAATGATGCTCTCCACAACAAAGGTAATAGCAAATTAGTAAGGATGAAATATGTACAAATAGGGTAGATCCTAGAAGGGCCAATAGCACTGGACCTAGGTGCCTAGATGCCCCTCATAACCTATAGGTGGTTTTTCGTTATAAGCACTCTCCATCATGAACCCACATTGGAGAAAGGTAGTTGTTATGTCTACATACAAACAATCAAAAGACATGATTTTGACAAGGGTTATGGTTTCGCATCCACAAGGGTTACTTAGAGCACCATGAACACAATCAATAAGACTTCAAATGGACAAGGGTTATGGGCAGACGAAGTTTTGGGGGTCATATTATTTGAGACCTACTGCACACACGACGGGCGGCGTGGCCAGTGGCCATTGCAGATCTCAAGTCCGCCATCACTTATTACTTGTTGGGAGTGAACGGTGAGGCTTCGTGTGTGTGTGTGTGTGTGTGTGAGTGTGAGTGAGAGTGAGAGAGAGAGAGAGAGTGTGCGCGCGTGTGTGCTATGTGAGAGGGAGTGTGTGAGTCTGTTTGTGTATGTCGAGAACGGTGAGGCTTCGTGTGAGTGTGTGTGTGAGTGTGTTTGTGTGAGAGAGAGAGGGGAGAGAGAGTGTGTGTGTGTGGTGTGAGAGAGAGAGGGGAGAGAGAGTGTGTGTGTGTGGTGTGAGAGAGAGAGAGAGGGGGAGAGGGAGAGACAGTGTGTGTGTGTGTGGAGTGTGTGAGAGAGAGAGAGAGGGGGAGAGGGAGAGACAGTGTGTGTGTCTCTGGGGGGACTTCCTTCAGAACATTATCTTCGTCTGCTCTTAAATATTGTTTCTTTTCCAGATGGGCGATACTAAGCTCAGCGTGCTTGGCAAGTGCATGGTCGTGCCGGCTGCCGAAGCAACGCAACCTGAACGTCATCTCTTTCTGCCGGGGAGCGACTCCTACTGGCGATGGGTCCCTTACAACCGCAGGCTTCTCTTCTACAAAGCTTCAACGGAGCAAGCCTTATACGCCTCCATCATCCGCACCTTGAAGAGCAGCCTCTCCCGTGTGCTCGCCGGCTTCTACCCTTTTGCCGGCCGCCTGTCGCTCGGCCAGCACGACGGCAGGCTCGAGATCCTCTGCGATGGTCAAGGTGTTGAGTTCGTGGAGGCCTCCGTCCACGCCCATTTCTCGGACCTTGAAATGGATTACTTCCAAATCAAAGATTTCTTTCAAGGGCTGACACCGTCGCTCACAGGAGATGAGTTTAGCATGCCCCTTCTTGCAGTACAGGTGATTTCCAGCTATCGCCTCATTCTGTAAGATTCTTTTGCTTTTGTACGTCGTGTGTGTGTGTGTGTGTGTGAGAGTGTGAGCAAGAGAGAGAGAGAGAGAGAGAGTGAGAGGAGTAGCAGCCGGATTTGCAGACATCCGGTCGACCGACTGTCGAATGTGTTCACACTTCCGCCGCTTGAGCACTGCCGAAAGTTGAGCTAGCTGCCAACTACCGGACGGGTCCATGTCTCTGATTACGGCCCCGTAAACTGCCTCCTCTCACGTACTCCTGTCAAGCGCTGTCAAGCATCGCACGTCCTTCACACCCCTGCACTTTTCTGTGATAGCATTCGGGCAGCTTAGTGTGAAGACTGACGAGCCCCTCCCGGACGGACACATTCCGCCCAATCTCAAAAGGGGGGGCTGTTCGGGTCTATCAAAGTTCTTTTGATGTCTTTCATATCCTCTTATTTCATTAGTCTCCTCTGTTAAGGTTCTTTTGTTATATAGGCTTACAGCTCTATTATTATTAGACGTTCTAGGACAGCGAGCAAGTATCCGAACCCACATCCGCCCACTGAGCTTCATGTGCCTTACCAACTTGACTACATGGTCGCCTCTTGGTTACCAGCTGGCCTCTTGGGCTATAGCAGCTGGCCTCTTGGGTTGCTATAGCCCAAGAGGCAACAATGGCGCCAATCCCTCTCTTTAATATGAGGTATTGGGTTCGAATCTACCCTTGTGGCAATCTCTTACCAACTTTACAACATGGTTACTTCCTGGCTATAGCCCATAGTCCAATGGGTAGTGCCCGTGCCCCTTTATCGAGAGGTATTGAGTTCGAATCTACCCTAGTGGCAATGCCTTACCAACCTCCCTAGCCATGATAAAGATAGCCATGCCTCTTTATCAGGAAGTATTGAGTTCAAATCTACCCTAGTGGCAAGGTATTGGGTCCGAATCTACCCTCGTGGCATCTAAAGTTTGGTATCCTCTCTCATGAACTTTACTTCGAGGCTTGTACAGGCATTGAGCTTCACCTGCATTACCAACTTGTCTACATGGCGGGGGAACATTTACAGCTCTTTCATGCGCACATGCATTCTCTAATCTAATTATTTGGTAAAGACATCATTTCTCCATATGCACATGTAAGCTAAAGTTCTAGCCCTTATAGAGTTTTGTCAAGTTATCATTAAGGTTAGATTCTAGACCTTCCAATACAAAAGTAAGGCTATAGACACAATTAGCACAAATAGGTGTTCAAATAAAAGCTGTGCCTTATGTCTTCATGTGTTTTATGTCTTCAGGTAACAAGGTTTTTGGGAGGAGAGATTGCTATGGGATGTGTACATAGTCACGTGCTTGGTGATGGCAGCTCCTTCTGGGATTTCATGGTGTCGTGGGCCGAGCATGCAAGGGGCGTTGAGAACTTGTCCATTGTTCCTGTTCATGACAGAACTTTGCTGGATTTCAGAATCTACTTAGGAGACCTTAAGGAGGAAGACATGGAGAAGTGCTTGGACGTTTGTTGGAAAACCCCATTACACAATGGGAGCATCAATCAAGATATCGAGGGTTTGATCACGAGAGTGTTTAATTTCAGTGGTGAAATGATTACAAAATTGAAGACTTTGGCAAACTCCACATCACCAGAGCAGGGAGCTGCACGTGCTGAGGAGCCTTGTGCACTTGCACGTGCTGAGGAGCCTTGTGCACTTGCGGAGGGGGGTAGGGAAGATGTGGGTGCATGTGGGGATGACAATGCAAATGCAAATTGTGCACGTGCGGAGGGGGGTAGGGCAGATGTGGGTGCGTGTGGAGATGACGATGCAAATGCAAATGGTGCAGGTATGAAGGAGGGTAGTGCAGATGTGGATGCATGCGGAGATGAAAATGGAAATGCAAATGGCAAGGATAGATGTGCAGAGGACAAAGCAAGAGGAGAAGGTGGGTACACAAAATACGAGGCACTATGTGCACACGTGTGGAGGAGCACTGTGGAGGCAAGGCGACTGGAGGGCAACACGAGGGTGGGGTTGGTGATTCTAGCTGATGTGAGGAGGCGATTGGAGCCATGCATAGGAGAAGGATATGTGGGCAATGCAATTATTGCGAGGACAGTTATGGCGACAGCAAGCGAGCTAATGGCGGAGTCCATTGCACAGACGGCGAGCAGGATTCATAGAAAGATCAAGAGCGTAACGAGCCTGTCTATCAAACGAGAGATGGCATGCTTGGAAGGGATTACAAGGAAGAGGCTTGCTCAGTGGGGACGTGGGTTCGTGTGTTTGAACGTGGTGAGCTCGCCTAGGTTTCCCATCTTCCAAGTCGACTTTGGTTGGGGCTCTCCTTCCTGTGTGCGCCCCATCTCGGTCGGAATGCGTGGCGAGCTTGTCTTCTTTGCTGCCCATCGTGGTTCCCTTGTGCTCTTCGCTGCCAAGGATAATTGCGGCATCGATGTCTGTCTCACCTTACAACATCGTCCCATGCAAAATCTAATCAATGACCCTACCTTCTTATCTTTCATGAAATGATCCAACTTACTCTCATTAGAGCCCAATATACTTTAGGGCTCCAATTTTCATTAATACAAGAGCAGCCCCCTTCATAACCTTGTCCAGCATATGAATTCAATTCTTAAAATAACATTATGTTAAGACTTTGACAACGAGTATTTACATCAGGCTTTGTACATTGAATCGCAGTTGCTCTCGCTTTATTTGTTGCTCTCAACTCCCCACCAGTGTTGAAATTTGAAGCCTTCAAGGGTACCAAAGCCCTTCAAACCTTCTAGAGAAGTTCTCTTAGAAAATAGGGTTGCAAAAGACGGCCACTATTTTGAAAATTTCTCTAAATTTTACACACGTCAACCCAATTTCTGGCCTTCAATTTGAAGGTTAGGGTAGGCCTTGAAATTTCAGCCCCGCTCCCCACAACCATGAAGATTGGGAATGCCCATTTGTCGGCCTTTCCCAAGGAAACCAACCCGCACCTTTTGCCACTCACTAGATGTCCTCTTGGGAAATGCCTCTCGTCGCTAGCCATTACAATTTCCATATTCCATTAAGGAGATCTAAAAAGTCTTGGAAAAAAGAAAGGCACCTCCAAATAATGTTAATTTATTCAAAGGGAACATATGCTCAAACAAGAGATAAGATTTCCTTAAGAGATAGCCTATATGTACACCTAGAAATACAACTAGCAGGGGATAAAAACAAAGAGTTTTAACTCCTAGATCACACATGGTTTAGCTTACTTGATGGGCCATTGGTTGAAAAGTAGGGGGGATAGGCATAGGGGCTTGTAAGAAGCAAAGGAGTAGGTTGCTTAGCCCATGGTTTTGATAAGGGGTACTAGTTGGCATGCGTGGGGCCCTTCATCAACAACACTAGAGCATCGTGCTTATGCAGTCTCATGAGCGTCATCCTTGGCTTCATCCATTGATGATGTGTTTGTATGTTGTTGGTTGTCGACAAAGCCTCCAACATGATATTAGAGATCAAGTCAAAAGTGATGATCTTGATTCGGGGTGCTCTACTTGCTTGAAAAATGAGGGGGATGTGTTGACATGATGTTGGTTAGCCGCTAACATTAGAGCTCAAGCCGATCTTGATTTGGGGTGCTCTACTTGCTTCAAAAAATGAAAGAGGGATGGGTATGTTGGATGGGTGTGTTTGGCAAACTAGCTTTAGGGGTCTTATGGGGTTAGTTTACTTATAATGGCCAAAAAGGCAACACAGTGGGGAGCTATGTGGGTGTGATGCATAAAGGGTTCTCTCCTTACTTGAAAGATGGGTGCATTTGTCATGCTAGCTTTAGGGAGGTCATATGGGGTTAGCTTACTTAAGTAAATGCGAGATGGTAGGGGAGCTACATGGCTGTGGCATATAAGGGATAATGTACCGCTTATTACTCTCCTTAGGCTTGTGGTTTTTGTTTGGGGATGCTAGTTGACAAGCTTTGAGACCCTGTTCAACAACACCAACCTCTCAAATTACAAGCCCTAAAAAAGACATGCTTCACTAAGGGAAAATGCTTCACTAGAACTAAGGGAAAATGCTTTGAAAAGCATGGTTCACAAGTAAAATGCAAGGTGCAAAAGTGACGTGAAAGCATTGCCAAAGAACCCTAGCTTATTTGGGTTTATGATGGGGGGAGCTACATGGATGTGGCCTATAAGGGGCAATGTGCCTCTTATTACTCCCCTTAGGCTTTATGGTTTTTATGTGGGGATGCTAGTTGACATGCTTCAAGATCCCCTTCAATGATATCAACCTTCCATGTGTATAATGTGATACCCAAAAGGGATATTTCACTAAAACTAAGGGCATATACTCTAAAAAGCATGGTTCATAAGTAAAACAAGAGGTGCATTTAAGTTACGTGAAAGTATTTACAAAGAGTCCTAGCTTACTCGGGTTTATGCCACATGGCAGGGGAGCTATGTGGATATAAGCAGTGTGCCTCTTGTCACTCCCCTTAGGCTTTTCTGTGGGGATACTAGTTGACAAGGTTCAAGACCCCCTTCAATGACACCAACATCCCATATGTGCAGATTATGGGCCCCAATAAAAACATTTCACTAAAACTAAGGGAAGATGCTCTTAAAAGCATGGTTAAAACAAGGGGTGCAAAGTTATGTGAAAGTATTGCCAAAAAGTCCTAGCTATTTGTAAAACTTAAACGTGCAAAAATACAAAAAATCTTGTTGATTTCATGTAAAAAAGTTATCTTACACAAATATATACTTCATGCAACCATATATATAGTGAAAAGTACCTAGTTACCTTCACTTTACTAAACCTTCATGATGCAACCTCCACATATAGTGAAGAGTACCTAGTTACCTCCACTTGACTAAACCTTCATGATTCAACCTCCACATATAGTGAAGAGTACCTAGTTACCTCCACTTGACTAAACCTTCAAGATGTAACCTCCACATATAGTGAAAAGTACCTAGTTTAACTCCACTTAACTAGACCTTCACAAAAAAAAAATACAAACTCAATGCATTAGTCTTGACTTTTGTAAACAAAGAGGCAATTATAAACAAGAGGCACAAGGTTTCATGAAAGCATTGCCAAAGAGCTCTAGCTAATTTAAGATCTAGGCTAAATATAGCCTCTAGTTTTTTACTTATTGAAAGACTTTTAAAATAGATAGGCTTTTTTGGAGACCTTGTAAATTAGGTATTGGGCTAAATATAGCCTTTGGTTTTTTACTTATTGAAAAACTTTTTAAATAATTCAAGTCACATCCAAGTAAGAAGACAAGTAGGATAATGAAGGGGTTTTAACGAATCTTTACACTTGAAATAAAGTAATACTTGAAATAAAGTAATATTTGTGCTAATTGTGTCTATAGCCTTACTTTTGTATTGGAAGGTCTAGAATCTAACCTTAATGATAACTTGACAAAACTCTATAAGGGCTAGAACTTTAGCTTAACACCTATTTGTGTCTATAGCCTTACTTTTGTATTGGAAGGTCTAGAATCTAACCTTAATGATAACTTTATTTCAAGTGTAAAGATTCGTTAAAACCCCTTCATTATCCTACTTGTCTTCTTACTTGGATGTGACTTGAATTATTTTAAAAGTTTTTCAATAAGTAAAAAACCAGAGGCTATATTTAGCCCAATACCTAATTTACAAGGTCTCCAAAAAAGCCTATCTATTTTAAAAGTCTTTCAATAAGTAAAAAACCAGAGGCTATATTTAGCCTAGATCTTAAATTAGCTAGAGCTCTTTGGGAATGCTTTCATGAAGCCTTGTGCATCTTGTTTATAATTGCCTCTTTGTTTACAAAAGTCAAGACTAATGCATTGAGTTTTTTTTTTTTTTGTGAAGGTCTAGTTAAGTGGAGTTAATCTAGGTACTTTTCACTATATGTGGAGGTTACATCTTGAAGGTTTAGTCAAGTGGAGGTAACTAGGTACTCTTCACTATATGTGGAGGTTGAATCATGAAGGTTTAGTCAAGTGGAGGTAACTAGGTACTCTTCACTATATGTGGAGGTTGCATCATGAAGGTTTAGTCAAGTGGAGGTAACTAGGTACTTTTCACTATATATATGGTTGCATGAAGTATATATTTGTCTGTAAGATAACCTTTTTACATGAAATCAACAAGATTTTTTGTATTTTTGCACGTTTGAGTTTTACAAATAGCTAGGGCGTTTTGGCAATACTTTCACATAACTTCGCACCCCTTGTTTTAACCATGCTTTTAAGAGCATCTTCCCTTAGTTTTAGTGAAATGTTTTTATTGGGGCCCATAATCCGCACATTTGGGATGTTGGTGTCATTGAAGGGGGTCTTGAACCTTAGCACCTAGTATCCCCACAGAAAAGCCTAAGGGGAGTGACAAGAGGCACACTGCTTGTATCCACATAGCTCCCCTACCATGTGGCATAAACCCGAGTAAGCTAGGACTCTTTGGAAATACTTTCAGGTAACTTAAATGCACCTCTTGTTCTACTTATGAACCATGCTTTTTAGAGTATATGCCCTTAGTTTTAGTGAAATATCCCTTTTGGGTATCACATTATACACATGGAAGGTTGATATCATTGAAGGGGATCTTAAAGCATGTCAACTAGCATCCCCACATAAAAACCATAAAGCCTAAGGGGAGTAATAAGAGGCACATTGCCCCTTATAGGCCACATCCATGTAGCTCCCCCCATCATAAACCCAAATAAGCTAGGGTTCTTTGGCAATGCTTTCACATCACTTTTGCACCTTGCATTTTACTTGTGAACCATGCTTTTCAAAGCATTTTCCCTTAGTTCTAGTGAAGCATGTCTTTTTTAGGGCTTGTAATTTGAGGTTGGCATTGTTGAACGGGGTCTCGAAGCTTGTCAACTAGCATCCCCAAACAAAAACCACAAGCCTAAGGGGAGTAATAAGCGGTACATTATCCCTTATATGCCACAGCCATGTAGCTCCCCTACCATCTCGCATTTACTTAAGTAAGCTAACCCCATATGACCTCCCTAAAGCTAGCATGACAAATGCACCCATCTTTCAAGTAAGGAGAGAACCCTTTATGCATCACACCCACATAGCTCCCCACCGTGTTGCCTTTTTGGCCATTATAAGTAAACTAACCCCATAAGACCCCTAAAGCTAGTTTGCCAAACACACCCATCCAACATACCCATCCCTCTTTCATTTTTTGAAGCAAGAAGAGCACCCCAAATCAAAGCCAGCTTGAGCTCTAATGTTAGCGGGGCTAACCAACATCATGTCAACACATCCCCCTCATTTTTCAAGCAAGTAGAGCACCCCGAATCAAGATCATCACTTTTGACTTGATCTCTAATATCATGTTGGAGGCTACGTCAACAACCAACAACATACAAACACATCATCAATGGATGAAGCCAAGGATGGCGCTCATGACTGCATAAGCATGATGCTCTAGTGTTGTTGATGAAGGGCCCCACCCATGCCAACTAGTACCCCTTATCAAAACCATGGGCTAGGCAACCTACTCCTTTGCTTCTTACAAGCCCCTATGCCCATCCCCCCTACTTTTCAACCAATGGGGCCCATCAAGTAAGCTAAACCATGTGTGATCTAGGAGTTAAAACTCTTTGTTTTTATCCCCTGCTAGTTGTATTTCTAGGTGTATTTTACCTACATATAGGCTATCTCGTAAGGAAATCTTATCTCTTGTTTGAGCATATGTTCCCTTTGAATAAATTAACATTAGTTGGAGGTGCCTTTCTTCTTTCCAAGACTTTTTAGATCTCCTTAATGGAATATGGAAATTGTAATGGCTAGCGACGAGAGGCATTTCCCAAGAGGACATCTAGTGAGTGGCAAAAGGTGTGAGTTGGTTTCCTTGGGAAAGGCCGACAATTGGGCATTCCCAATCGTCATGGTTGTGGGGAGCGGGGCTGAAATTTCAAGGCCTACCCTAACCTTCAAATTGAAGGCTAGAAATTGGGTTGACGTGTGTAAAATTTAGAGAAATTTTCAAAATAGTGGCCGTCTTTTGCAATCCTATTTTCTAAGAGAACTTCTCTAGAAGGTTTTAAGGGCTTTGTCTTCACCCTATAACTTACAAGATGCTCCCAAACTTCATCAATACCCTGCAAAAGCAATTTCCATCTATACAAATAGAGAGTTAGGGAGTTATTGTGGCTACACCCTGCTCTCTTTGAGAGGAGGGGAGGGGATGAACTAGATTTATCTTACCCCCTCCCCTCCTCCCATCTACAAAAAAGAATGAGAATCAGTAGGCATATGAGATTTAAAAACCAAATAAACATCCTAATAAAATCATCCGCCTAGTGTTTGGGAGATATTTTATAAAGCCTACAAAATATGATGTCTTAGAGATAAACAAAATATCAACATTGTGTCCAAAGTCATAACATCCAAGCACTATTTCATCTCCTACTCACTATTGTCACTCTCATCAGCCGAGTCATGATCACCAAATACAATTCTCACATTTGTCCTCTCTCTCTCTTTAAACATAACGCTAGTAAGATTGTCTCTCCTTTCTATGCCCCCAACCTGGGATGAATCAAGCGGTGCTGTTTCTGATGATTGTGCCCTCTGCACAACCGCTGAGGTCTCGGCTACACCAAAGTTGTAACCTCAGCAAGACCCACTTGCAACCCATTCTAAATGATTAGATCCAAAGCCAATACATCATTGTTTTCTCTCTCCACATCCTCTTGTGTCTCTCGAATGAATCTCCATGCACAATGCACATGTTATGAAGGACCAAACAAGTGCTAACCATCTTCGGCACATTATGTAATAACATGTTACATCTCTTTAAAAAAATACGAAAGCGGGCTTTCAGCATTCTAAAAGCCCGCTCCACAGGCCCCCATTTCTTTCTGCAGCTTTCAAAGTCTTTGTCACACTCTGGGAATAGCCCTGCAAGTTGAGTGGCAACTTTAGACCATTGATCAACCCCTTGCTTTAGTTTGGAGTTTTTCCAAACTCATCGTGCATTGAGCCCCAAATGTGAATGAGCTAAACAACCCATGCATCCTTCCAAACCTCCCTCTTCCATGTTTGTTCATCTACATTGGTCTTTGGTGTTAAGGCCTTTCTACCTCTATTGGTCACGGGGGCTTTGTTGGAAACTTCAACCTATTGCACCGCTACATCATTTGATTGTTGGACTCTATGTTTTACTGGAAGCTTTTTTACCTTTTCTAAGGTAGAAACCCCATCCACATCACTTCTCCCTTCTGGAGGCAAAGATGAGATCTCTGTCTCTGCTTGTGAGGGTTGTGGACTTTGCTGTACAGACTGGTAGCCGTTTGGGTTGGGCCGTTGGTATGGCATAAACACAAATGATAAACCACCAAAAGCGGACAAAGGAAAAGTCCTTGGAACAAGTGGGAGAGATGCAAATGCTGAGGATAAGGATGTGGGCAGTGTTAAACTATTGGTTGGAGTGACTGGCACATGCATGTCAAGAAAGTAGAATGCCTGAGAATATTGGGAGTATAAGGGCATGTACTCGCTATCTTGCAAGTTCTGGGAACCCATTGGGGGATTACTGGAACGTCAAAATAAAGGGGTCAATTAGATACTAATCAAAGCACTCAATGATGATTAACAATAATCAAAGAAGATGCAAATCAAAACACCGCCTCGCGCCCACCTAAACGCGTGGCGCCAGGCTAATCAAATACCCCGCCATGAAACCCTGCCTTATACAGATAATATAGAACAAAGAGATAATACATAGCAAAGATGATATAGAACGTGCAAAACAAAGAGATATGGAATACTTCTTTTGCCAATCTACACCAAGGGAGGAATAGAGAACATGAAGAAAATACAGAAGATATGGGATTATCCTTTTGGAAAGGCCAAAGGCCACAGAAGATGTACTTTGTTGTATCATATGAATATACTAAATACAAAGCCATCTCTCGCTCTCTATTCTCTATCAATGTTGATTATTCTTGCATTCGAGAGTTCCTATTAAGTGCTTACGGATGAGAGAAGACTATCCAAACTTCCACATGTCTCATTCATATCAGAGCATCAGGCTCAACTATGCTAAGTGCAAAAAATACAGCATGTTGCAAAAAATACAGAAGATACGGAGAGAGAGGAATATAGAACATGTAGAAAATACAGCATGTTGCAGAAAATACAATATCCAGAATATACATAAGAAAATACAACATGCAGAAAATAAAGAAGAAAAGACAACATGCAGAAAATACAGAAGATACGGAGAGAGAGGAGCAAGAGAAAAAAAATGCAAGGCTTACCTACATGGAGATCGCTCTGTAAATCAAGGCGGTGTGCTGGAAATCAGTATGCAGCAGCCCCCAAGCAACACGACCGATTTATCATCATTGCAGAATGATGGAAAGGAATGCAGCATGGTCCACCAACTAGAGGGCGATTGGCTGGAGATAGGTGCACCCAAGTTTGGGCAGCCAAGCTTGGTTGCCCACGCAAAGGCAAAATAGGGACAGGAGGTGGAGGCCATGATGGCAGACGAATTAGGTGGGCGTGAGGTGGTGTGTAAGGCAGACATGCATGGCGGGGTATTTGATTGGCCCAACACCATGCATTTAGGTGGGTGTGAGGTAGTGTGTAAAGGCCCTAAAGATGCTAGCCTGGGATCTAATAGCTATGCTTACGTTCTCATTGCTCTATGTAAGTCCTCTGCACATTATATTCTTGCGTGGGCACAAGCACAAGCCCACGTTTTAGTTCTTGCTTGTACAAGGTAACAAAAGCTACATTTGGCCTTATCGTGTATTTAGAAAGTACAAAGAGTTGGAAAGTCCATTGTTCATTTTTGCGTTGTCAATTTTGTAATTAATTATTGCAATTGATGTAGTTGGTTGTGAAGAGAGGGTTTGCTTGTTAAAGTGTATCAAAGAGCTCAAAATGTGCTTGGTGATTATGCCAATGTGCCTGGAGGAATTGTTGTTCCACAAGATTGCAGTTTGTTTGACTATTACGAAGAGGTGAAGCTTGAGGCTAGAAAGCACATTTTCCCTATTGAGGAGGGTAGAATTGAGACAAAGGAAAAGAGCATTGAATTAAGAGCTCTAAAGAAGCTTGACCTCATCCAGATGGCATCTCAGAGGCTTGTTTAAGGTAATTTACTTTCCAAGGACATATTAATTAGTGATGTGTGGCTTAATGGTGGCTTAGTGTGCTATTCTAAATATTGTGTAGATTCTTTATGTGGTTGAGGGAAAAGGGCTACATACCCTTAGTCCCTATCAAAGCAAAAACATGGCTAGTGCTAAGTAGTGATGAGGAGGGATGTATGTATCCCCCTCCCATGCACAACCTCTCTAGGTGGGAGTTAGATAACTGCCCATGGTGGGTGGATATGGCACTAGGGCATTTGCTTGCGAGAGAGAGGGAGCTTTATGAGCAAATGAAATGGAATAATTCCATTGATGTGCCTGCTAATACATTAAGGATTCTTGGAGAGATAGGAATGAGAAAGCTTGACTTGGAATTTAGTTTCATAGGGTTGCATTGGGTTTTGGTTTTTATTATGTGTTAAAGAGAATGATGTGTGTGCTTTCAAGGTCATGGGGGAAATGGGCAAGATCGCCCTTCTTCATTGTGGTAGATCAGCATACCGAATGATGCAGCCCAAGGTGTTCCGTCTCTGCATGGTATGGTTTTCATTGCATTTGTTACCACTCCATGTGTAATGGGATTGTGTTTTGTTGCACTATGTTTTGATTCTAGGATATATGGTTTTTGAAGTACAAAGTAGTGGTCACGTCATGGTCAAAAGGACCCCTTCTTTTGTGTTTGTGACCAAGCTTGCATAACTAGTGGTGATCTACTACTAATTGGCGATGCCAATTACATTGCAATGGTTGGGGACTACATTGCTATTTGGTCACGATTTTGCAAACAGGCATTAGAAACCTCACATGGGCACCTATACATGAGCATATGGTGAAGAGTAGGCCAGAGGGTAGAGAGTACCTAAGAAAGGGTCAGTTTGTGTTGGGCTGTGGATTTTGTCTTCTTGGATCTCCCTTTTGGAGGGGTACAAAGTGTGCCACCAACATGCCCTATGTGGGATGTTAGGACAGAGGACCATGTGCACCACGACGTGGCCCTTTCTTCTTCTACATTCTCATAATCTGGTTGGTTGCTCGTTATGGCATCGTTTGGAGGTACATCTATAGCTTAATGTTCACTTTATGTATAATTGTTTTTGCTTGTCTTTGAATCACCCGGTTCTCACTATGTCACAAGAGACTCAATTGGGTGGGTGGAGAGGTTTTTTCATGTTTCAAACTTGGAGATAGTGCGTCACATTGTTGTACTTCACCATAGGCCATATGGCTACCTTGAGAGTGTTGGGCTACGTACCGAGGTAAGATTGCTTATGTGCTTATTTTGTCAATGATGTGTCAGATACAGTCATGCTTATATACATGATGCTTACTTGTCTTTTCAGTGTGACACTTCTGTGCTCCTAATGGTGCATAGACGTGGGATACATCCACCATCTTACATCATGGAGAGTGCGCTATTCTTTGATTGCATGTAGATGTAACTAGCAGACATGGTTTTACGTCACTATATGCCAAATGCATATATGGCATTGTTCCCTAGATAGAGTTTTTGGTGTGGTGTGCATTTTAATATCGCATGGACTTATATGATAGAGTTTTTGGTGCGGTGTGTGTTTTGATATCTCATGGACTTATATGACAGTTTTGGTTTTGATGCTATTAGTTTGTCTTTTGTGTGGCAACATCTGAAAGTTCACATTTCTTTTTCTTTCATGAAAAAGTGTGTCTCTGCCTTATGTCGAAGAAATGGCAAGATCAATGATGGATGATGAGCGATGGGAGAAGTATGTTTAAGAGCTATTAAAAGACTAAGGTCATGTAAAAGGGTAGGAGAAGGGTGTGTGTGTGTGAATGGACTTATGGTCCACTAGCTCACCTATTTAAAGGCAAAGCTAGAAGGCATTTTGTATGGTGTAAAGGCCAAGATGTACGCATAAGCAACTTAATAAACAAGTTCATTTCTTGTATTTTTGGGTCTCTCTCCTCACATCTTCTTGATCTAGCATAAGCACCACGTTTTCTCAACATGGTATCTAGAGCTAGGCAACTTGCAAGGTGTAGACTAGGTCAAAAAGTTGTTTCTTGAGTGCATCTCATCTACCCCCAACCGGTGGAGGATTTCTAGCAGCTTGTGGAGGCCGTATCTTAGCTTTCTCTCAACAAGGAAGTTCAAGAGGACATCTGGGTGCTTCATTTCATACCGCTAATTGTGCCGTTCCCCCTCAAATCGCTGCAACATTCTCTGTTCAAACCGGCGTAATTTGTTCACTATCTTCCTCAGTCCGTACACTTATTCGCCGTCTGTAGGCAATTGGGGGCTATGTGGGGTTAGGGCTTCTGAAGCCCATAGTCTTGAGGCTCCCCTATTCAAGTTTCAACCCACGAGGAGTAGTAACGTGCCGGCTAGAGCGAAAAGACCAAGCCTGGGTCTGCGTTTTCGATGGCAGCTTTTATAAAAGCTTCAAAAATCAATGTTTTTAAGCACTAATAGTGTTATTAAACACTAATGATGCAACTAATCCAGCAAAGGGGAGCCATTACAGAGTGCTTCTAAGTACTAAGAGTGTTCTTAAACACTAATGGTGCATCTAATCACCAATGCAAGTGTCATTTGACACTAAAAAAAAGTGCTCTTAAGCACTAATAGTGTTGCTAAACACTAATGGTGGTGATCTTTATCACCAAAGAAAGTGTTTCTTTGACACTAATGAAGCTCATCTCCATCAAAATTTATGGTCGGGCAACACCCTAAGTGCTAAACCACAAGCTTCATCAACTTAATCACTTTCTATGCAACATCCTTGGCTTGATTAAGGGTTGCTACACTCTTATAAGTCATTCTCTTTCTACTTAAGCCAAAACATCACAAATTTTTTGGTTTTCTTCTTCATGAATCAGCTCATTAATAATCCTATAATCCCTCTTCAATACCTAATGTCAAAGGAAAACACCCAAATTAAGAAGTTCTCAGGAGAGGGCTTCCACACTTGGCAAGTTCTTGTCAAGTACAAGATGATGTCCAAAGGTTTTTGGCCATTCATTTCCGGCACTAAGGTTATTGATTGCACACTAAGGCTGAAGATATTGAAGATGATGAGAGGGCACAAGCCATCATCATGCTCCATCTTAATGAGGCTCTTATTCATCATGCGGACCAGCTTCCGACGATTGCAAAGGAGAAATGGGATGAGCTTGACAAGCTCTATGGAGCTCGTGGTAAGAATTCCAAGATCTCACTTAAAACTGAATTTTTCAGCTTGGAGCTCAAAGAGGGAGAGGGCATTGGAGCCTTTATCTCTCATTTGAAGGGCCTTATGGTGTGGCTGAACTTGCATCAGTGAATGCGAGAATGGATGAAGATGATGCAGTGGCTATTTTGTTAAAAGCAGTCAAGAAGGTGTACCCCACCTTAGTCACCACCTTAGTCACCACCCTGAAGAACATACCTAACCCCACCCTTGAAGGAGTCATTCAATCTTGTCTTAATGAAGAAAAGAGGCCAAAGGGAGGAGCTGAATCTTGACTAAGGTGTACCCCACCTTAGTCACCACCTTGGTCACCACCCTGAAGAACATACCTAACCCCACCCTTGAAGGAGTCATTCAATCTTGTCTTAATGAAGAAAAGAGACCAAAGGGAGGAGCTGAATCTTCAAGTGCAACAAGTTCATATCGAACAAGCTTTGTCACATCAAGTGATCAAAGTAAGGTGTGTCCATTGCAAAAAGGTGGGTCATTTGGCAAATAATTGTTGGATCAAATATCCCAACAAGATGAAATGTAACAAGTGTAAACAAACGGGACATATCACTTCTAAATGTCCTAACAAAGAGTCAGAGGCTAACTTTGCATTAGCCTCTAACTCCACTGAGCACTTGTTTTAAATCTCAATGTAACAACACCTATATTCCTAACCTTGTATGCCTAATGTTATAAAGGCAACCTATGTCTAATACCACCTATTCTAATTTTTTCATAATTGGTATTGAGGTGTGGTATTAAATAAAGACTAAGGTCATGTAAAAGGGTAGGATAAGGGTGTGTGTGTGTGTGAATGGACTTATGGTCCACTAGCTCACCTATTTAAAGGCAAAGCTAGAAGGCATTTTGTATGGTGTAAAGTCCAAGTTGTATACATAAGCAACTTAATAAACAAGTCCATTTTGTGTATTTTTGGGTCTCTCTCCTCCACATCTTCTTGATCTAGCATAAGCACCACGTTTTCTCAACAAGAGCGTCATCTGAGACGCAATGTCTTTATTGATGAAGAGTGTGACTCATATTATTTCAGATTACCTTTTATATTTTTGTTCCAATTTAGTTTTGGGGCAATCTATTATCCTACTAGCTTGGTTCATTATTAGTCTTTGGACCTTCATAATCAACTCACATAAGCTTCAAATGTATGAAGGGAGAGATGAATGCCCAGAGAGAGGGGAAAATGAGTGGAAGAGCAGGAATGAAAAAGCATTGGGACTTATTGCACTCAGTTTAAATGATGAAATCATTCATCACATCACAGGGATACAGTGGGCAAAAGATGCATGGGATGAACTCAATAAATTATTTGGTACACAAGCAAAAAATTCAAAGATAAATCTGTTAATGCAATTCTACAAATTGGACATGAAGGAAAGTGAACCTTTAATCACACACTTGAACAAATATAAAAGCATTAAGCAACAGCTGGCAGCTATTGGCAAAAAGGTAGAAGATGATGAAGCATTAGCTGTACTTCTGAAGAGTGTGGACAAAGGAGATTATGAAAACATTGTAGCAACACTAAAGAATGTACCTGAATTGAAGATACATAAGATAGAAGCAGCTCTACTGGAGCAAGAGAGCAGAGGCAAAGAGAAGAAAGGGCTCGACTCAATAGCAGGAGAGGAAAAAGCATTCTTCACCCGAGGAGGATTCTCTCGAGGATGAGGACGAGGAAGAGGCAGAGTAGGAGGGAGGACCTTCACTTGCCACAAATGTGGAAAGCCAAGACACATGGCGAGAGACTGCTACAGCAAACCCAGTGAAGAAGAAACGACATCGGCAAACTTCATGGAGGCTCCAAGGAAAGTGGAGTCGGATCATCTTTTCTAAGAGAGAGAGAGAGAGAGAGAGACCCCACAACCCAATGTAACCTGCCCCAATGTAACCTGCCCCAATAAAGTAAAACCACCTCTGAGCCATCGATGATGTAGGCCACGTGGTAGATGTATGTGTGAGCACTTTAGTCAAGGTCGCGGGCACTTATAGTAGCCTTGGACACATAGAGAGAGAGAGTGTCAAGGACTATGAAGTTTAGGGACTTGAGGCACTAGTCGTGGGCTATCAAGTAAGAGGGAAACTTGGTATAGGGTCCAGGTGTGCTAGGATTATTCACTTAAGGGGAGGTGTTGAAATATACAAGTGAATAGGGTGTGTGTGGGAACAAGCTCTTGGATAGAGGCTGTAAAAGAGGAGATGTAATTGTGAAAGAACCTGTGAAAAGGTGAGAAGAATCTACTAGGAGAGAATAAAGGGTAGCATGAGAGAATTTAGGAGTGTGGAGTTATTCTGGGAGATATTCAGGGAAAAGAGAAGAGGTGGAGAGAATCAGGCAAAAGGTGGAGATATTCTGGGAGTAAATCATGGAGAAATCAATGGGATTTGATGCTTGATGTAAACTCTATAAATTGAGGCATAGCCCTAATGAGAATTTGCTGGTTTTTGAGTATCCATGCCTACATTAATCTATTTGCTAATTATTCACTAATTACGTCTTAATCATTTGCTAATCACTTTTGTTAATGATGTTGATTCTAGTGTTTGATCCACCATAGCTCATCATTATGCTCAAATTTCAACACAAGGTCTACTGCCATTATCTTACATCAAGTAGTCAAGGTAGATACACCAAAAGGTTATACATTCAAGATATGAGGCAATGGTATCCAAATCTACAACTTGGACGGGCGCCCATAATGGTCCCGATGGAATACTTATAGTGATTTTTGCTTCAAGAACATGTGGTAGCAAATTAGGATGAAGTCCCAAGTTATGTACTTCATGGATATATTATGAGAGTAGTCAGTGTAATAGCATTAGGTCTCTTATGAGCCTAAAAAGTGCCCGGTCGGTCCACAGTTTAAGTGAGTGTAAACACTTATGGCCATGTATATAAGTGAAAATCTCTCATAATACAAGGGACTCTCCCATTGTGCAATACACTCTAGCTCTTGCTACTAATCTCTCTCTAATCCATGCTAGTGATGTGTGACTGAAGTGAGGTGAGAGTAGGGACGAGTACACGTAGTGCAACACGGCGGTGTGACAACGCTCGTAGAAGGCGCGATGGAATTGCTTCTCAAGGAGTTGTGGAGCTTGGAGATCTCAAGTGTTATGAGCTTGACCACCAATGGAAAGATCCCCATGACAGTTGTGGTTTTTCAAGTAATTTCTTCTTGTTGTATGTGTTTCAAAGGGGGTTTGGGTGAGCCATAAAATTTTTGGCACCGCTGTCGGGGAGCCATCCCTTGGCCTTTTCCACTATTTGCTCTCTAATCTATGCATACCCATTGCCCATTGTCTTGATTAGTGGTTTCCCATGAAAAAGATGTGGTTTTGATAGAGATTTGTGTGTAATTTTGTGAGAAATAGCTCTCTTTTTTATTTTTTGAAAGAATGATTTTTAAGCTTAAATGTGTTGTTTTGTTAGTTTTAATCTAGTTTTTAGTGTTTGTTAAGTGTGCACATAGAGTGTGCTAGGTTCAGTTTGCATCCATTGCATCAAACAATGCAATGGATTGTAATTTTGTGATTTTTAGCTCTCTTTAGAGTTAAACGCAAAACTAGAATCATTAATTTTTACTTGATTCATGTGTTTTTTTGTTTGGTTTGTGTGCATTAGAGTGTTAGCAAGTATTAGTAGTAGCTTAATTATTTAAAAAAATTTAAAACATTAAAAAACTCTTAAAATTGACTAATCTTTCTTAATTTATTGGTTTTTGTCATTAAGGGATGATTAATCTAGTTCAAGAGGGAAAAAAACTAGAAAAAGTGTTTTTTGGGGTCAAAATCGATCATGTAAGAGGTCGAAATTAGTGTTCTAGAGTGTTTTGAGAACATCAGGATGCATCAAAACACCTAATTACATTAATTGGAGGAATTTCACTCTCTTTTGCTTAATTTTGCATAAGACTAAAATTAAGAGTTTAATTAATCTCTAATTATAGATTAATTTACACATTAGTTGATGCACATAGCTTAGCAATTTCATGCTCTATCCAATGGTGTAATCAATGGTGTGAATTAATTAGTGATTAGTGTTAATTAGAGTCCTTAATTACTCCAAAAGGGGGATAAAAATTAGTGGAAAAAATAATTTTTGATTAATTCTTAAGCACTTTTTTCCATAACTTATTTAAGATAATGAGCATTGGATGAAAAGATGCCCCTTAGTTAGAAAATGGCCACTTTTGGGAGTAAGGGGGTATCATAAAAGTGTTGACTTTCTTTTATTCCCACTTACCTTTTTGGGGAAATGCCCATATCTCCCCAATTTAAAATTCAAAAAATATTCCTTCCACACATGAAAACTCGAATTTCTCTCTAGACTAAAAAAAAATCCATGAAATCATGGCATGAGACTCCCTGACTTTCATGTCGTGAAAGTTCCCCGGCAAGAAAAATAAAAAAATCCATGAAATACCTACTTTCATGTCCTGCACTTTCACGGCACGTAAAAAAATAAATCCATGAAATTTCTAACTTTGACGACGTGACAAAGGTCTGCGTGAAAAAAAAAATCAAAAATTTACTTTCACGCGTGAGATGCATTTCACGGCATGAAAAGGGTGCGTGAAAAAAAGAGTATAGAAAACAGCCTTGTTTGGAGGCTTATATCCCCTAAACCATATGGTCGATGTAACGCATTTTAGTGCTCATCAAAAAGCCTGCAACACGAGGTCTTCAAAATTGCTCTTGAGGGTCCGAGGGTAAAATTCATCGTTGTGGCCTCCGACCAACAGCCTCAAAATTTGACCCAAAAATCGAGGCAAAAAAAAGCACTTAAATTGCCCGAAAAAGATCACGTACCATATTGGCTACTTTTTGAGTGTCTAAACGACAAAATCACGAAAAAGTTAGAGAGACAAAGTTGTAGTACTACAACTCTCTCATACAATGTTTTTCCAAGTTCCTTTTGGAACACATTAAAAAATGGGTTGCAAAATAGGAAAAAGCTTTCTGGAAAAAAAAAACATCTTGAGACAATGATTGAAAATAGGTTTTGAGACCTCCTCCTCTATCTGGAACACTAATAGCATGCACGTTTTTTTCAGAAAAGTTCATCTCCTAAGAGGACGTTCACATGCGCTTTTGGAGACCTCGTCTTCCATCTGGGACACCAGTGGCACACACGTATTCCAAGATTTCCTAAGGCCAGTTGCTTCAGTGCAACATGTCTCGTAGAATACAACTCTTAACATCTTGAGTGTGCAAAATAGGCAATTGTCCACGATACCCTTGAATGTGCTTACACGCTTGCAAGCTAAGGCACGAGAAACAGTCAAAAACAATGTAAAAGAACACACTTCAAAATGGGTAGAGGAGCATGTTTTAAAACAAAAACCAAAAGAGGATAAACCTAAGAAGAACAAGGGCCAACAAACTGTCAAAACAAAAGTTGAAATAAAGGACACGAGAAAGGAGCCTGTGGAGGACCAAAAGCTACACATGATACTAATGAATCCACCTCAAAGGCTACCCCTCAAATCACAAAATCCACATGTGCAAAAAATGTAACAAAAGCCTAAAAGAAAATTCGTTCTCGTCGCATGGGCAAACATAATGGAAACTTGACGATCCAAAGAAAGTCAGAAGATGAAACAAGTTTTAGTACGTCACTTAGTGAAGACGAAACAAGTTATGACTCGTCACTCAGTGCACCTCCTAATACAATCAAGAAACTAGAACTATCCCAGCCACCCCATATTAGCATTGATGATCACATGACATATGAGGAATGCAAGAAGCAAGCTCAGGAGAGCATGCTTAGCATTGATGAGTGTCATACAAGATCCCCGGTTGTGATTACACCTCATAATATCGAACCTAAAAAAGCAACCAAAATACAAAAACTGGAAGAGTATTGCTTCCCCTTTCAAGAGGAAGACGTACTCTCTACAAAAATGAACTCATCAAGCCAAGAAGAGTCATCAGAGGAAGATTGCACGAATGATGCAGTTGAAAAAGCATGTGAGGAATTCGATGAATCCCTTACAAAAATTTAGTCTCTCAAATCCTCATTTGGAGGAGTGCTCTTCTCTCGTGGGGTGAAGCTAGCATAGCTTTAGCCTTTACACCTTTAATGGCTAACCATGAGTTGTACCAAGATATCAAGAGCTACATAGAACATGACTGTACGGATTTGCAAGTTTCCAAACAGACCTTAGTTAAAGTGGTCATCAGTATACTCGAGGTACCATTGTACACATTGGGTACTCTTAAAAAAGCAGAAAGCCAAGAAGATGATGAAAGTGAATGGGAATATGAAACTGAAATGGGAACTGAAGCTAAAACAAAAACTGAAACTTCCATGGTTCTACTTGAGGATTCTATCATGGTATGGTTAGATTTCTCTCTGTTAACATTAAGCACAAACGCACATTGATTAGTCCTTGAGAAAGCCATAACCTTGTGACAATAGACACTCGGGTATTATTGGGTCAACTTGCAATCATCCCTAAAGGAAATTCTTTTGTGATAGGTGCCAATGGAGAAAAAATTGAAGTTCTAGGTTGCTTCAGCTATTCTACTCAAACAATCGGTCAAACTGTGGAATTTGACTTCCATGTAACCCCAGATTCCCTTGAATATGATGTCATCCTTGGTGGAACTTGGGTACATGACTCATGGTATTCAATTGATGAATCCATGCAAACAGTCACCTTGCACACTCCTAGAGGCATTGTGAAATTGCTCCTACGGGAGGAAGAGACCTTGGAGGAGCTGGGACTACCAACATATCTTACTCAGGATATCCCAAGAGTTATGGTTAGATTATAACTTTATAATAAAATCATCACACTCCAATCATAGCTTTATTCACAATGAGAGCACAATCTCATGACCCTCGAGTTATGGGACCAGCACTCAATGCTCATCCTGAGAAAATTCTATTCACAAAAGACATCAACATGCCATGTTTGGGGTACTTTAAACAAACAATGTATATAGAATCTAACCCCCTTACTTGCAAGTTTTTTGTGGTTGAGTATGTGTTGGAAGTAGATTTGATCTCAAAGCATAAATGGACTATTGTTGCCCAAGCACCAATGTGCTTTGGTAGCGATAGCGTCATCATGATGGTCATCGACTCAAAGTTGACAATACCATACTGCAAGGAAGAGGAATCAATCCTAAGGTATTTCTATGATGGTGAATGCAAAAGGCTACAAGCATCTTTCTCGAAAGCCTATCTGCATAAAGACCTACCATCTGCATCAATGAGACCAACTCCAACAAAGCATCTAATCCTTCAACTCCATGCTCCCCAACAAAGTCCAATGTCAAAACCTCGCACAATCAACCGCTATTCCAAAAGAAGTCCCCCAAGTGCAACCATCTATCTCTAAAAAGGAACTCCAAGGAAAAGCCTCCACCTCAACAACTCCTCATCAAACCTCACTAAAGGAGAAGGCTACATGCTCAAAAGCCTCAACATCAGCACCACTCCACAAGAGACTCAAATCTCATTATCAACAATGCCCATGAGTCTCAAACCCACAACCTCAACTAACCAAAAAGGGCCCCAAACCTTCCACTTCATCTTAAAAAAAACTCCACCACGACAGACACAATCAAGGTATCTTAATGGTATCAAAATGTGGGTGGAGAAGCGACTAATTGTAGTTCAAGGCTACTATGAGTAAAGGTGCCAATCCAATTTGGGTGCCTCAATCATCAACACCTCTTCCTCAATGCCCAAGGAAGAACAAAAGTACTCCATAACGTCATCCACAAAAGTCTATGTGAGTTCCTCAAAGAACAACAACTCAACAAGTGTGGGTACCAAAAAGATTACTGCAAGCTGAAGGGTACTACCAAGGTAATACCAAATCTTGGATTCCCAAGCACATCAAGAAGTCACCTAAGCCTGTACAAATAAAAGGACCCTCAGAACCAAAAGCATCAGCCCACCAATTCATAGTGTTCATCAAAGATGGGTGCCTATGCACGTGCTGCAAGAACAAGGATATTATGATGGAAATCCCATCATATGGTTGCTAAGATCGAACAGAGTGAAGAAAACCTCACCAACCAATGACTTCAATTCCAAGAACTTCACCTAAGATTCAATAAGAATGGAGGCCCAAGCAACACCAAGCACGCCACTCAACCCATCTTGTGCATATAACACATACACAAGAGCTTGCATATTCCGTCAACACCAATGGTAACCAACTAGAAGCTGTACCTACCGCCTCGACAAAACCTTCACCATAAGCTCAAGAATCAATCCCCACGTCTACAATGGAGACTTATGAGTGTATCAAGGATAAACTCACAATGCTCTTTTCACCCCTCTGGATGAGAAGCATGGGTGTAGAAGCTACGTGACAGACATAAAAACCTATTCTCTAAAAAAGGAGAGTAGCCACGAGAACCTATTGCTCGCAAGGTGGTAACCAAAAATAAAAACTAAAAAACAAAAAAAGAGAAAAAAAAGAGAAAAAGAAAAAGAAAAAGACAAAAACACAAGGGAGTCACATAAATGGCCTACCTAAAAATGGTAGAATATCACAAGAACCTCCCAAACGATCTTCAATAGTGGCCAATACATTTTTGTTAAGCTTATAGCTTATTTGAACTAGAGCCTAACCATCCACAACTTTCCAGGTACATCTTTGGATGGGGGGCCATGGAGGGCAAAAGCTTGGTCAATGGTATAACCTATCGCCTCCTGGAATTTTCCTTCAAATTGCAAACCTCTCCAAATGAAAACTTAAGTTTTCACAACATATTAATCTCTAATCCTTAGTGAAGATGTCTATATTAGCATCACAAGTCGTCCTAATAGTTCTTTCATGCCTCGCTAACAAGTGGCTACTTCAACAAGTAGCAGCTCAATAAGAGTCTATTTGACTCATTTCATGTACTTAATGTATATCTACTTCATAGAACACTTAAATATACATAAAAGCATAAAAAGTACATGGAAAGAAGCATGCAAGAACAAGTCCTACTTAACAACATTTGACAAGCATTCTACCACAAAAAGGGACATCATCAAAGGCCAAATTCTTCAAGTAATCAATGTCGCTTCAATGAATCAGATGAGGAACTGAGAATCATAATCTCGCTATGATAATTTTATTAATGTTTCTCTAGATCCTTCCTTCTCTTCTCCACAATTATTAACATCTCTTAGATTCCCTACTAACACACCAATAACCAGTAACTCTTCTTATGATTGGCAAAAACAAATTGAGTAAAAAATATACCCACAAACAAAAGCAAAAATTCCTCTGAAAAATCTAAAAAATGCAATCCCTCACAAAAAACCCCACCATCCCCACCTCATTGAAAATTCCTTTTAATCTTTAATCTTTTTATTTACTAACTATCCTTTCTTATTCCTTCCATAAGAAAAAGGACCATTAAATGCCACTCAACATCAAAAGCCATCAACAAAGCTTGTAAATCCTCCCCACACAAAGGCCTTCAAAGGCAATCATGAGAGGACACGATCAGCATCAGGAAGGGGGAAATGTTCACCCATTTCTAGGGTTAACAAGAGCTACTGCCATTATCTTACATCAAGGAGTCAAGATAGATACACCAAAAGGTCATACATTCAAGATATGAAGTAATGGTGTCTAAATCCACAACTTGGACGGGTGCTCGTAATGGTCCGATGGAATACTTATGGTGATTTCCACTTCAAGAGTGTGTGGTAGCAAGTTAGGATAAAGTCCCAAGTGATGTACTTCATGGATATATTATGAAATTAGTCATTGTAATAGCATTAGGCCTCTTATGAGCCGAAAATACCCAGTTGACCCACAGTTTAAGTAAGTGTGAATACTTATGGCCATGTATATAAGTGAAAATCTCTCATAATACAAGACTCTCCCATTGTGCAATATAGTCTTGCTCTTGCTAATCTCTCTCTAATCCATGTTTGGGAATGTAGGATGAGATAAGAACCAAGTACACCATATCCTTGTGCCATAAAAAACCATTACAAAGCTTGTAATGAGGAAATTCTCCATTATCTCCTTTTTTACTGTAATTTCCTATAAATATGGGCAGCACCTTTGTTGATAAGATCTTCCTCTTGAATCCCTTTGATCCATTCACTATACACTTTCATAATTGAAGTCATAGTGCAAGCCCACATTCTTGACAATGTACCCGGCAACTACATTGTCCTTCTCGAGTGTGTAGGATATCTCAAAATCATATCCTTGAAGGGTAGCCAACCATCTCTTTTGTTTGGGAGAAAATTTGGGTTGGGAGAGGAAAAATTTCAGCACCCTATTGGAGCCCTATGATCACTTCTCACCTTGAAATGTGCACCATGAAGATAGTGATGGCATTTCTTGATTGCATGAAGTATGGTCAACATTTCTTGCTTATAAACACACAACCCCATCTCCTTCTCGGAATGCTTTCTACACCATGCTCTTAATATAAAACTGCCCCAAGCCCTCTTCCACTTGCATCTGCTCTCACATAAAATGTCTTTGAGAAATCGAGGCAAACAAGAATAGGAGTCGATGTGAGCAAGGTTTTGAGTTCACTGAAACTCTTGTCGGCAATAACATCCCAAAATAAAGCTTCCCTCTCGTGAGTAGTCACTAAGAGGTGCCGCAATAGATGCATAGTGCTCCATAAATCTTCTATAGAAAGAAGACAATCCTAAAACTCCTCTCAATTGAGTTGTATTGCCAGGGGTTGGCCATTTGACACATGCTACTTTCTTTGGATCAAGCCTAATGTCCTTCTCTCCCACCAAGTGTCCTAAGATACTCTACTTCATTAACCATGAATGCACATTTGCTCTCCTTTGCATAAAGCTTGTGCTTGTCAAAGAACACTAGGACAAACTTGAATAGGAAGGGAGCCAATATCCTATTCATCAATGCTTGGAAAGTGGTTGGGGCATTTGTAAGGCCAAAGGGCATAAACATAAAGTGAAACAATCCCCTTTTGGTCTTAAATGCCATCTTCTCCTCATCACCCTCCATTCGTATTTGATGTACCCAATCTTAAATCAATCTTAGTGAATAATTTTTCACCTTGGATGCGGGGAATTGGGTACCTATTCTTGATAGTGATTTTGTTCAAGTCATGGTAATCAATGCACATACAAAAGGACCCATCCTTCTTCTTCACCAATAGAACAGGTGATGCAAATGGAGATTGTGCCAAAAGCTCTTGAGAAATAGAGCATATGCAAGCTGTGTTTACTGCACTTTTGGATGTATCACCTCCCAAAATACTTGCATGACTTCCCCCACTAGGGTCAAATGGAAACTCGTCCTCTTCTTGGATGAAAGAGTAATCCTCCAAAGTATCATCATGTGTCTCTTCAACGTAATCTTCATATTCCTACACCTCATGAGAATTCTTTGAATCATTCTCTTCATCCATAAGAATCATAGTAGTCATCACCTTCTTTGATTTATAAACATAACCACGGGTGACCACTTCTCTTTACATTTGAGCCTTGCTCCTTAACTCTTCAATCTTTGGATCATCCATCCTTTGTGTCTTCTTGAAGGGTTGAAAAGTCTTCTTGACAAACCATTGCCTTTCTTTGCATCATTTTGAACTCCACTTTTGGGCTGTCCACCTCCAAATGATGATGAAAACCTAGAGGTAAAGTGGGTGTTGTGAAAGGAAAGATTTTCCAACATTTGAAGACGTATTGGATGGTTTTTGATAGGGTATGATAGGCTGAGATTTTCTATAATTTGGCTCATAGAGCTCTGCCAACCTCATAGCCTCCTTGATGGTGCTAGGTCTTTGTGCCGATACATCCGCCTCCTTGATGTAGGAGTATGATAGGCTGAGATTTTCTATAATTTGGCTCATAGAGCTCTGCCAACCTCATAGCCTCCTTGATGGTGCTAGGTCTTTGTGCCGATACATCCGCCTCCTTGATGTAGGAATCTAGACCATGCACGAACTTATTCATCTTCATGTCCTCATTGAGTCCATCCACAAACATAGAGAGTTTCATGAACTTTTTGATGTAGTCTCTAACCAATGTACCCTTTTGTGAGAATTCATACCATTCTTCATGGTATCGGTCAAGAACCAAAGGTGAAACAAATGCCATATTCATCTCTCTTCAATTCCTCCCAACAAGTATGTGGTGTGGTCCCTTCTTTGACCAAATGCCTCCACCATTACTGGGCATAATCTTCTAAGTGCCGATACATCCGCCTTGATATAGGAGTCTAGACCATGCACGAACTTCTTATCTTCATGTCCTCATTGAGTCCATCCACAAACATAGAGAGTTTCATGAACTTTTTGATGTACTCTCTAACCAATGTAC
The DNA here is from genome assembly GCF_041138505.1 of Cibotium barometz. Classification (NCBI taxonomy): domain Eukaryota; kingdom Viridiplantae; phylum Streptophyta; class Polypodiopsida; order Cyatheales; family Cibotiaceae; genus Cibotium; species Cibotium barometz. Next base: position 11,810,272 of record NC_141097.1, on the reverse strand, counting down.
CCTTTTGTGAGAGTTCGTACCATTCATTATGGTATCAGTCAAGAACCAAAGGCAAAACAAATGCCATATTCATCTCTCTCTTCAATTCCTCCCAAGTATGTGGTGTAGTCCCTTCTTTAATCAAGTGCCTCCACCATTGATGGGCATAATCTTCCAAGTGTAAGAATGCAAACTGCACTTTATCCTGCTTATTCTTTGGATATAGCTGAAAATATGTCTCCATTTTGTTTATCCATTTCTCCAATTCATGTAGGGTTGATCCTTCACCCTTGAATTTGAGGATTGAGACCTTATCATTAACATCCTTGGAAGTGGTAGATGATGCATTCTCATGGTGATGATTGGAGGGTTTTTACCTTTGCATTTGCACATATGATTCCAATAATTGTGCAAAATCCTTGTACTCCCTCTTGATAAAGTTAGGCATTTCCATCCATATATCATGAGCTTCCCTTTGCCTTTTGGTAAATGACATATGCTCCCAATCATGATTTATTGATGGGGAAACCAGCTCCATGAACTCTTCAATCTTACTGAGGTAAACCTTCCTCAATCCACTTTACACCCTAGGAAAATTACGGAGGTTGGGTTTGATACTATTCCCATTTGTGTGGTTATTTGAGGATTTGTCTTCAGTCTTACTGAGGTAAACCTTACTCAATCCACTTTACACCACCCTGGGCAAAGTATGGAGGTTGGGTCTAATACTATTCCCATTTGTGTGGTGATTTGAGGATTTGTCAAGATTAGAAATGCACGATGAAATTACTAAAGAACACTCTCTCTAACATTATCACACTTAAACATTAATAGTAAAAGATAGTAGATGATGGAGTAAAGATTGTGGTATATTTCTCAGCAAAGTTATGTATAATGAAAGCAATCAATATGTAGCTTTTAATAAGCTCTCACGTCTCAATGAAAGTTGTGTATAATGAAAGGATCAATATGTAGCTTCTAATAAGCTCTTAAGAGTCAATGTTACAAAGATTATGACTATGGCCAAAAGAAACAATGGTAAGAAGTTCGGTGCGGCCTATACATAGGCCGTGCTGAAATCATTTAGTTTTATAACTTTAGTTTTTTGGTATGACCTAGGTATAGGACAATGTTTATAGGGATTATAAGTTTGGCCAAGAGATTCATTTATAACTTGAGTTTTTCGATAAGCCCTAGATATAGGACTTGATGTTTATAGGGATTATAAGTGTGGACAAAAGATACAATGATAAAAAGTTACAATTTCAACACGACCTATTTACAAACCTACCCTTGATGTTACATGGATTATAAGTGTGGCTAGATGACACAATGGCAACATCTTACAAATGATTCTGGCACAGCATGTGTACACACAACAATTACTTAGCATCTATAGAAGAAATTTCTACTATAGGTTGATCTTTATATAGATAGCTTCTTATGAGTATCTTCATATTAGGTATGGATCCAAAGAACATCATCATGAAGAATAAACACATGATGAATAATGTACAAAACCACCAAGAAGGCACCATGTTCCTCCTTTAGATGATGGGAAATCTTCATGGATAGAATTACAAAATAAGGCTCCTTCAAATCTTCATGTATATGCTTCTTAGAGAATGTGATAAACCCATGACAATCCTCCACACTTTCATAATAAGACTTGAGTGTACACGAGTGTACCCTCAAAAGCATATGTGATATCAAGGGCTATGCGCATCTAAAAAACATGTGAAAATATCTCATGGTGTGAAGATGCATCATACCAACTCTCCTGGTGCGAGGATACATCATACCTGCTCTCCTCAAACACGATCAACATTGCTCTTATCTCATTAATCTCATCACTCATCCTTCTCTCCTCATATCTTCATCAATATTATTTATGTCATTATAAAAAATTTCCGTATTTATGAGCTCCTCCCATATGTGATAACAATTCATATTGATAAAGTATCAATCATACCCAGAAACTGCATGTGTGCTCTCAAAGGGTATGGTGGAATAATGTGCACTCTCCATAGAATCATATAATTAAAAGAACCCACCCACAAGTGGGGTACTCTCCTCATTTGGGGGTTTACAATAATTAAAAGAACCCACCCACAAGTGGGATACTCTCCTCATTTGGGGGTTTACAATAATTCCCAAGAGAACTCTCCATGATAGAAGGCTCATGCAAGTGCATCATAATGCTCAAAAAAATATGCATGAAAAATATCCTCATCAAATGAACTATCATGAAAGACTTCCACAAGATCAACACAAGTAGAATCCTTCACCTTTCAGTTAGGACAAATATGGGCACAACTAAGATTCCTCCATGTGTGTCACTCCATAATTGATGTAAATACTTTTCTCGGCTTGGTTTTATTTGTTGATGTAGCACTCTCTTCAATGCATTGGTATGTCCTCTCATGCTTGATTCCTCTTGCCCTTCTTCATCTTCTATCATTATCTTCTTTCCTCTTCTTAATTTGAGATAAGGGTTTAGATATGGAAAGAATTAGAGCAAAAAATGTGTCATCATCTTATGTTACTAGAGAGTGTGGGGAAGAGAATAGGGGTTTTTGGATTATGGTTTGTATAGATAATTAGGGTCAATTAGGGTTTCCAAAATCCTAATTATCCTAAATTATGACTTAATCTACTTATTTACACACTAATTCTATGAAAACATAGACTAATGCAAGCTTAATCCATGGAGAATATGTTAAATATACATTACAAGGTGAGACACAACTACTTATGAGCTCTAGATTGGAGATCGAGGGTTTAAATGCTAAAAAGTGTAAGAGAGGTACAAATGAGGGGTGTTTATAGAGGCTTCAGCTCAACTCTTCCCCCAATTTCTAAAGACTTCTACCCTTTTCACACCCAAAGTGGATTAACATTTCGCCCTAAAAAGTGGTTATTTCCCACTAAAGTGAGACTTTTATATACTCCAATGCTTGACTTTTACAAAGAAACCTACGAAATGTCACATGACCAACCTGTCCAAATTATCTACCACTCGACTCAATGACTCGACTCAATGATCTAAATATACAGAATGTGAAACGCACAAAGGGCACATTTCACTCCTTCATTTAGCTTCTTCTATTGAAGTTGATTCTTGAGATTCAAATCCTTGAGGGATTTAAGATCTTAAAATTTCTTTGCAACATAGCTTATACTGTTTTCATAGCTATGAAGACATATTGAACCATGGTTAAGACACTCTCTTCTTCTATGCTAAAAATGATCATGCAAAGAGCATCTACATCCCTTTGTTCTCCAAGCTTGAATAAGGTCGGTAGCAAATGGTAGGGTTGACTTTTGTATCCCTTATTGTTGGTGGGAGGTGAACATTCACACCAATAATTATATCCCAAAGCTCATAGGAAGATAATATATCCTTGAGCTCAAAATTTTGAAGACGGGATAATCAGTGCCATTGATATTTTCATTATGTCCCAAAGCTCATAGGAAGATAAGATATCCTTGAGCTTAAAATTCCAAAGAGGGTATAATCGGTGCCATTGATATTTTCATTCACACCAAATGGTGTTGGGTGTTTAAGTCAAGAGCTTTTACCTTAGCCTTACTGAAGCATGTGTTATTAGGTCTTACCTTTGAGCATCAAATGGAACTTCCCATTGTGGGTGCACTAGCTTATCTATCTCATGTCCTCTCTCTATTGTCACACCAGAATGCTTCTTACCAAAGGGGTGAAGATAGAGCTCTTAATGCCTAGATGGAGGCAAGGAGAGATGGTCCTTCGCAATGGTTATCTCTCACAAAAAGTAGGGAAAGAAGAAGCTAATTAAAGAGGAAAACCTACATTCAAACCTATTCAAGTGAGCATCTATCTGGAAAACACAAATTCAAAATCATACAGGTAAGCAAGATGAGGCACAAAAGAGAGCTCATAAGTAAACTATTGTAAGGGAATGATTGCAAGGAAATGATTATGTCTTGCTTATTGCCAAAAATGACATATATAGAAATGACTAGTTTTCACACTAGCCGACCAAACTTAAAAATGGTATGGCCTCTATTACTACTCTTAAGCATCTATGTACATAGAATCTGTAAAGTTTCCCCATATTTGACATTATGGTAAGGCTGCTTTATATGTTCCACCAACATCGTCTTACAAAAGTTAAGTACCTGTTTGAGTGGGTAAGATGGCGAAGTGCCTTATTATAGGTCACATAAATGAAACCATGTTAACCAATGGAATGGTTTAAAATACCCCCTTCCTAATGAAGAATGTGTCCTCGTATCACCCAAGTCGTAGTGAAGCTGCTGTTAAGAAATCGATGGTTTAAGATGCATCATGGAGTTGGCGGTTGAGGTTAAGTGGTATAGTTTGGGACTACTCTAGAGCCAGATAAAGTGATGGGAAGCTTTAGGCAACCTTGATGGTAGTTAGCTTATGAGGCAGCATGGAAAGTGATAGGAGATATAGAGGTGCTTCATGCCAAACCTTTGATAGTGGTAGAAGTGGTGTGGACCCTTCAACATGAGGCTGGTAGAAGCGCTTTGCACACTATGATTAGCAGAATTAGCTTCTCTGACTTGATCAATTCTTGCTCTTACCCCTCGGTAATTTTGCCTAAACAACATTATTTAAACCATGAGGCCTCTCATCCACATTTAGGGGAGTATCCCTTTGTTTCTTAGCTTTAATCATCCTAAGCCTCTCATCCATTTGCGGGAGTATCCCTTTGTTTCCTACCTTTAGTCCTATGAAGCCTCAAGTTTGTTAAAAAACCTTTGATTTCAGGCACCACGGGAGCGTGAACAACACATCAGAAACACTACATCAACAAAACTTTAAGGCACTAAGTCGTAACATTGTTTAAGACAATCATCTCATCATTGCTGATATTTTTATGGTGGCAAGGGTATTTCACATATGGTTTAAGATAATCATCTCATCATTGTGAATATTTTATGTTTGCAAACGGACTAGAGAAAGATACATGTCTATTGAGAGGGGGGGTTGCTAGAGAGAGAGAGAGAGCTTGCATCTGGTGTGAGATGTAATATATATATATATATCTATTACATATTAACCATGGACAACTTCAGGACAAGGAGAGACTTCATTGCTGGCTGATGCTTCATTGTTGGAGCCGCTTCGCCTCCCTTTTACATAAAGCACCAACGCGCTGGTTGAGGACTAGTATATATATATATATATATAGAGAGAGAGAGAGAGAGAGAGAGAGAGAGAGAGAGAGGGGGGGGTATTAACGTCGGTAGAGAGCGAGAGCGAGAGAGATGAGTTGCCCCCACTCTCCATAAACCAATACACGGTCGATTTAAATAATTAGACATTTTCTTGCGCGGTTGCAAGGTTGAGGGTTCTATGGCGGCTACGTTAGGAGGCGATGCGGTGGTGAACAACATCATTTGCCTGCTATCCGATCCCGAAGGCAGGCCTCTTGGGAACCCTTTGGACCTCCCGCAGAACGTAGGGCCCGCGGAGCTCCACGCCCTCGTCAACAACCTCCTCAACAATGTAAGTGTTCTCTCCCCCCCCCCCTTCTCCTGCTCACTAGCATTGAAGCAGCTTCAGTTTGGTTTGGAGGGCTTTGATGGCATGTTAGTATACATGCATATATACACATAGAGAATCACATATGCAACACACACACTATTAGCAGTTTTTTGGGGTATCCTTAAGATGTATTGGTTTTTGTTGGAAATAACTGATATGCAAAGTTAATCTTGCCAGTATGATATATACACACCTTCATACAAGGTGATCATGGAGACTATGCTCTCTTGTCTTTGAGTTAATCATTGTTTTTAGTCTCATTCATTATGGTTAATTATGCGTACTACTAATCAACAATTTGTGTGTATGTGACTGGTAATCCAAGCTTAGTGCTTAATTCATTTGCCCACCATTAATAAACCCTCTCATTGTGAGATATGTGAATATAAAGTAGAAGCAAATAGAGATCACGCAAGAGAGAGTAGACAGCCAAGAGAGATCCAATATGTGAGCCTAAAACAAAAAATTATTGATTGAATTATGAATGAAAAATGTCCATGCTTATATACATATATGTAGAGCCAATTGGCCTGGAAGGCAGGAGGACAAATGTCCAGGATTGATAAAAATGTCTAAAATAGCCTAAAACTAAGCTATAAAATAGTTGAAAAATATGGGAAAAATCCTTAATGACTTCAGATAAATATCTAGATAAAAGAGGCATAAAATGGAGGGTAAATGTTGGAGATGAACACTGTCCAACACCTCCTCTTAGCACCAACACGGGGTCCGACTCCCATACGGGTAAGGAGCTGATCAATAGCATCTCGAGGAAGAAGAGATCAGCAAGGTTGTCTTGAGAAGGACACTACTCCAGTGTAATGATGCCATTGACAACCAGCTCGCTAATGAAGTGAAAGTGGACCTCAATGGAAGGATGAAGTTCGAGCCAACGCCAAGGCACTCTAGCTGTCCGTAAGAATATGAATCGAATAATCCGAGAGTACATCAAGATTGCTCAACATTTGGAACGAGTTTGGAACAACCATAACAACTCACAGTAGGTATCCAGATTTATCATTTTTCCTCACTCCCCGTATTTTCCCCCTATTTTTTTCCATTTTTCTGAGGCTTGGGAGGGCTGCCAGAGGGTGCCAAGAGCAGTACAGTGCTGGCCGACTGGATGTTTATCAATCGTGGGCACTCTTGCTGCTGGCCGACTGGTTTTGATCAGTTTTGGGCACCAGATTGCTGGCCGACTGCATTTATGCAGTCGTGGACCTTTTTATCAGTCGTGGGCTTTTCCTTATGCTGGCCGACCCCCCTCTAGGGGGGTATATATAGGTCCTCAGCGCCCATACCTCATTTGTATCAGTTCTCGGGATCTTCTTGTGTATATAGAGCAGAGTTACACGCCTACATCTCTCTCTCTCTTGTGCTATTTTTCTGCCTGCGTTTTTGCTCTTGTGTTCCCAGATCTGGTCATCATCTCTGTTGCGTATTCTGACATGGTATCAGAGCCTAGGCTCTAGATAGGTCTTGGGATTTGTGTGAGCAAGAGGGGGACTGTTTTGTGGCTGATTGGTAGACTGTTTTGGGCTGATCGGGAAGAGGAGAAGCAAGAGGAAGGCGGGCTGATTTGCTGGACAGCCACTTGCAAGTTTTAGTTCTTCTTTGTTCCCACCAACCCACCCTTTTCAGAGTACATCCCCGCTATGGCAGATCTGTTTGAGATGGCCGAGAGACATGTGAAGATCCCGACACTCCCCACGTTCCCGGTGGACCGTCAGTTGGACGGGAGCAACTACGGCATATGGAAGGTGATGATGGAATCCGTTCTGGAGTCTTACGACCTCGCCGATCTCGTCGTTGTTGGTGTTCCACGGCCGGAAGTAGAGGAAGGGGAGTTACCGTCAACCCGAAAGGACCGGGAGGCCCAGACGCAGATGTGGGATCGCGTCAACGCCAGGGTCTGTTTGTTTATTTTCCTCAACTGCACACTGCAGGTAATCAATCATGTAAAGCATATGACGCTGGCCAGAGGTATATGGCAGCATTTGGCCTCACTTTACAACAGGGTATCGCCCATGAAGAGGATTTCCTTGGAAGTACAGATGCGGGTTATGAGCCCTGCAAAGTCGTCGACGATGCGGGAGCATATTAACAAGCTGCAGGCTCTTCAGCAGGAAGTTCTTCAGGCTAGGAAGGAGATATCGTCAGAGGACATGGCCATAACGTTGCTGCCACATTTGCCCTCTTCGTACTCAGCATTTTACTCCTCTTTAATTACCAGTGGCAGGCTCAGCACCATCACGTGGGAGGAGCTTGTGCCCATGGTCCTGGACCAGGAGGAACGATTCACGAACCCTCCTCAGGGTGGAGGTTCGGAGGCCTTAACTGGCCAACGGTCGAAAGGCCGTACCTCGAGCAAAGGGAAGGCTTCATCGGAGAAGTCTTCTGAGAAGAAGTCCGACGCTGACCGCGAGAAACTGAAGGCAGAGAGGACCTGTAATGATTGTGGCGAGAAAGGCCACTACTGGAGACAGTGTCCCAAGCGGAAGACCGAGAAGGGTGAAGACTCCTCAGCAGCAATCATGAAGACTCCGGCTTTTGTGCACCTGGAGGTGATGGACACCGATGTTTCATTTTCTTCAGGCAGGGAGGAGATTGGAGGACTCTCCGCAACGGATACTCGGGAGTGGATTCTCGATAGTGGTGCTTCCAGGCACATGACTCCTTCCCGTTCCGGTTTACAGGATCTCTGCAGGCTTTCTGGTCATATTCTTACTGGGGATACGTCCACTATCCCAGTTCACAGTGAGGGCAGGATGGAGATAGTTCCCGATGGCAGAGGGGGGAAGCATTCCTCCCGGGTGTTGTATGTTCCGGCACTTGGTTTTCATCTGTTGTCAGTGCATCAGGTGTGCAAGACTGGCGTACGGGTGGAGTTTGATGAGCATTTTGTTGCTCTCCGGGACAAAGCAACAGGCCAAGTGGTTTGGGAAGGTGGAGTGGAGAATGGAGTTTACAAGCTTTCAGCACTCTCTCTCCCAGGTCCTCAGGATTGTGATGAGTGGCAGTCTGGTAATGGCTACTCAGGTGTGGATACGCTGCAGGTGCGGGCTTTCCGGGACCAGATGGTGGATAGCTTGCCAGTAGATGGCAGCAGTTGGCAGGAACTTTCCAGTACTGATGTTGGTAGTTCTTGTGTTCGTGAGTCAGAGGAAGCTGAACAGGTCACTTATGCTCTGATGTCTCGTCGTGTTCGGGACATAGAACTTCCAGTAGTTGAGGATGTTCTTTCCACGGGGACCTTTCGGAAAGCCAGGTAGGTGGCAGGTGCTTACTTGCAGAAGGAGGTGGTTTCTCCAGGCTTTGTCGTTCCGGATTCAGAGGGGGTGGTTGACAGGTTTCATCAGGTTTCCAGGACTTGTTTGTGCACTGTAACAGGTGTTGATCCTTGTGAGCAGTGTGATGTCTCTGTGACTCAGAAGCTGTATGGTTCATTGATCTGGTTGATGGACACCAGATTGGACGGGAGCTTCCTGATGAGGCAGTTGAGCTCGTGGTTGCAGATGTCTCTTTGGGAGGCAGGATTGCGTTTCCTGTGGTTTCTGCGGCATGCGAAGGATCATGGACTCTTGTACATAGGAGGGGAATTGTTGGATGGAGTCCGACTCCACGGTTGGAGTGACTCGGTTTGGGGAGGAGATCCGGACACGAGGGGATCTACTTCAGGCCCAGGAGCAGGAGGTTACATTGCAGGTTTGGGCTTCCATTGGAGGAACCCATGGTCATCGAGAGGCACTTTGTTCGTGAACAGATCGTTGCTGATGACATCTTGCTGGGAGTTCTGTTGGACGGAGGATAGTACGGTGGACCTCTTCACGAAGTCGCTCTCTCAGGATTTGCTCAGGCGGCACCCCAGCTCCCAGTGGTTGGTCACACAGCCAGGAGCTGAGAGGGGGTGTTAGAAGTCATCTCCTGTCCAGTTTTAGACACCAAGGCCTTTGTTGTGGGTGTGTCCGCCCTTATGAGGTGTTTTATCATTTTTCCTCACTCCCCGTATTTTTCCCCTATTTTTTTCCATTTTTCTGAGGCTTGGGAGGGCTGCCAGAGGGTGCCAAGAGCAGTACAGTGCTGGCCGATTGGATGTTTATCAGTCGTGGGTACTCTTGCTGCTGGCCGACTGGTTTTGATCAGTTTTGGGCACCAGATTGCTGGCCGACTGCAATGTCGTGGGCTTTTCCTTATGCTGGCCGACTGCCCTCTAGGGGGGTATATATAGGTCCTCAGCGCCCATACCTCATTTGTATCAGTTCTCGGGATCTTCTTGTGTATATAGAGCAGAGTTACACGCCTACATCTCTCTCTCTCTCTCTCTCTCTCTCTCTCTCTCTTCGCTGCCCGCCTGCGCCTCCCCCCCCTTCCCTGTTTCGCCTGTTTCGGCCGCCCTGCCCCCCTCGCCCCTGCGCCGCCCTCCCCCCCTCTCTCTCTCTTCGCTGCCCGCCTGCGCGCCCCCCCCCCTTCCCTTCCCTGTTTTCCCTCTTCGCTGTTCGACTGCGCCTCCCCCCCTCTTCGCTGTTCGCCTGATTCGGCCTCCCTTTTCCCACCCACCCTTCCTCAAGCCCCCAAGGCAGCAACATAACTCTCTTCTCCTCTCTTTCCCCCTTTTCCCTACATGACTTGAACCCCCCCTGTTTGCTGCTGTTTTGCTCCTGTGTCATGGATTAATTTTCAGTCCATTGACTGTGGGAATCTGCAAAAAGTCATGACCAAGACCGGGTTTAAAGAGGAGCTCGTGAAGATGGAGGATAAGCTCGGCACAATTATCAAAGAAAACAAGAAGATGGTCGACTCTTCCGTCACCGCAATCATAAACCGCCTCTCCAAACTCGAGAAGGGATTTGACAAAATCCAAGAGCTCGAAGAGAGATCTTCCAAGCAAGAGGCTGAGATTTCAGCTTTAAAGGAGGAACTAGTGGAGGCCAAATTGCATGCTAAGAGTCAAGCGGCTGAAATCTCAGCCCTCAAAAAAGAGTTGGCAGCCACTTCAAAAAGCAATCTTGAGGATGGAAAATTTCAGCCCTCCTTTCTTGAAGAGCTGAATACCATCAAGGAGCAAATGAGGATCATTCGAGAGGAAGAGGAGCAACATAAAGAGAAGACATCTTCATGGGTGGAGGTGATCACAAAGACAAAAGAAGATGGACGAGGCGGAGAAATGGATCGAGGTCGCCAAGAAAGGGAAAGGTAAAGAATCGCCACCCATCCCCACTCCCACCATCATCAACATGACCCTTGAAGAGGAGCAAAGGAGGAAGACCCGGGCCTTACATGTACGAGTGTCCGGTCTAAAAGACCGTGATGATGCGGAAGGGGAAACCAAGGAGCTCTTCTCTATGATGGGCATTGAAGCCACGCACACAAAGGCATGGAGAGTGGGAAAGAAGAGAGAAGGTAGTGGTGGCGAATCTTCTAAGGAGAGAGCACTTATCATTCGTTTCCCCTCCATGGAAGCGAAGAAGGACTTCTTGAAGAGACGTCCTACACTCAAGAAGACTGGAATATTTCTCGGAGATGACCTCACACTCTCGCAACTTGCTCACATGAAAGAAGTTAAGCCAGAGATAAGGGCAGCCCGAGAGAAAGGGAAAGTGGCCTTCTATAGAGATGGTAGAGTGGTGATTATGGAGAGGCGCTCTTCATGACGGCGCGAGACCTATGGGACTACACTCAAAGTTGCTACTTGGAATTGTAATGGATCTCTACGTCTTGATGTAGGGGCTTTTGAGGATAGTTTCACTGGGAGGGACATCATCTTCTACTGTGAGACGCATCAGGCTCCTGGACAGTCCATGCCACATGTTAGTGGATACCGATGGGAGACAGCTTGTAGACAGGAGACTCGTTCAGAGCATAGAGGACGGGGCTCAGGAGGAGTGGCAGTATTGTTTAGAGAGGAGCTACAGCCACTGATACATATAGTTCGCAGAGATGAGCAGGCTAGGTACATGTGGGTTAGACTGAGGCCAGAGACGGGCAGATATCTCTACATTGCTATATGCTATTTTGCTCCTAGTACATCAGTGTATGCATCACCTAGCAGGCAGTCTCCCTTTTCTATTTTGGATGATGATATTTGGGAGTTCTCCAGGGATGGTGACATCATTCTCCTGGGGGACTTCAATGCCAGGACCGCCCATAACCAGACAGTATTTTATGATACCTCAGAGGAGATGTTGAGGGAGCTTGATGTTAGGGATATGGGACTATCTAGACTATCACAGGATGAGGAACATACAGTGTATGGGCGGTATTTGATAGACATGGGGACTGCACATGGATTGGCCATCCTGAATGGCCTACAGAGATTCCCGACATCGGGCGGTTTCACTTGCTTTCCACATAGGCATGGTGCTAGTACAGTGGACTATGTTATGGCTCAGCCCAGTCTCATTCCCTCTTTTCAGGATTTTATGGTAGGCACTAGGCCGGTTGGAATAGCAGTGGATCATGCTATCTTGTCCTTCACTCTCACATTTCAGTTCAGCACCGCTCCATTGGGACAGGTCTCCACACACACTCGTTATACCTTTACGAGGGAGACTGACACCGTGTACACGGATGAGATATAGAGACGCTTATGTGCCGAGGAGCTGGGACGGCCATTAGATGAGCTCACTCAGATATTGATAGAAACGCTTCATGCTGCAGCATTAGAGGCATATCCCCATAGTCAGCCTACACGGAGACGATCTGGGAACATGCCCCAGAACAGTCGGTATGATGAGGAGTGCAGAGAGATGAGGATCAGATTACAGAGAGAGGTGCTCATGGGTGTTACCACTCACAGACAGTCACGGATTACCTTCCGGCACCTAGTGCGATGGAAGAAGAGGGCTTATCTTGCTCAGTTAGAGAGGGATTTGTATCAGTTATTTATGAGTCGGGACTCAGGCGAGGCATGGAGACTATTTCATGAGCATTCACCCTCACCAGCCATTACCTCCACAGAGATTTGGGGTGAGTATGCAGCATCCCTGTACACAGCAGCAGGACAGTCGCCCCTGCCAGACCCATCGGAGCCATGCCCAGAGACATGTGCTTTCTTTACTGCTGAGATGGTAAAGAAAGCTATTGACAGGATGAGGACTGGGAGAGCATATGATCATGATGGTTTGGTAGCAGAGCACTTTATTCATGCTAGAGATATGCTTGCAGAGCTTATTGCTATGATGTTTAACCGAGCCATGTGTGAGGGTTTTCCTGAGACTTGGAATATGTCCACAATTGTGCCTATCTTCAAGTCAGGGGATCCCATACTTCCTGGGAATTATCGTACCATCATGATTGGTCACACATTGGCTAGATTATATGCATCTGTTCTTGAGCAGGAGTTGAGTAGATGGGCAGAGAGAGAGGGCATACGTGCATCAGGGCAGGCAGGGTTCAGGAGAGGTTTCTCCACTCTTGACCATATCTTGACACTCAGAGCTATTATTGAGGAGGGCAGATTATATGGCAGGAGGATTTATTGTTGCTTTGTGGATTTCCGCAAAGCCTTTGACACAGTACCGAGAGCCAGATTGATGCGCAGACTACAGGAGATGGGAGTGCCCACAGAGCTGATTTGGGGAATCATGGCTTTATACAGGACAGTTGTGGGACAGGTACGTACTACTCAGGGTATATCTGAGATGGTTCACTCCACTATTGGAGTGAAACAGGGCTGCCCCCTTTCTCCCACCTTATTTGGGATGTACGTGGATGAGGTTTCAGACTATGTAGAGCGGGAGGGTGACACAGGAGCACAGCTAGCAGGGACATGGATTCCGCTGTTATTGTATGCTGATGATATTGTGCTGATCTCAGATTCTCCAGAGGGGATGCAGCGTCATTTGGATGCATTGCACACATTTGCACAGGACAGTGGATTGTCTGTTAACCTTGGTAAAACCAAGGTGATGGTGTTTAACACCACAGCACAGTGGGTTAGGAGGTCAGTACCCACCTTTACATATGGTCAGGAGACAGTGGAGCATACAGATGCGTATACTTACCTTGGTGTGGTTTTCAGTGGCCCACTATTTTCCTTGAGGAGAGCAGCGGAGACCAGATTGACCAAAGCTTATGCAGCATTGGGGAGACCGAGAGGATGTGTTCGCAGGTTCAGTTTCACGAACCTTGAACAAAGCTCTGGCTCTTTGACACTTTGGTCACTTCAGCCATGCTGTATGGAGTGGAGATATGGGGACCCTCAGTGGATCACCACAGCCGAGCTGGTAGCACTGATGGATGGAGACATATGGAGAGGCCCTTGGTTTCTATGATTTCCCGGATGATTAGGGCCAAGGCCTCCGTACCACATGATATTATCCGTGCAGAGATGGCTGCCCCTCCATTGGTGGTAGAGGCACTCACTCGATTAGTCTCCTTTATACAGAGACAGATATGCTCGCTTAGCCCTGGAGTCTTCACGACAGTTGGCATCACAGGGAGACGGATCATGTTGGTATGCACAGATGACAGCTTGGTTCCAGTTGCATGGCTTTAGTATGGAAAGGCTACCTCCATTTCAGTACTCCCTGGATGCACCCTCCCTCTCTCTCACACGGGCAGAGATTACCAGACTTATCAGGCAGGACTTGATTCAGCTGGACACTAGGAGGACATGGATACAGCCGACACAGGAGCTTGGTACGAAGATGGCTTTCTATAGGGATCATCTTCTCCAGCTCACGCAGGATGGGTTTGTGATTAGACCCAGCTACATGGATACTCATCTTTCTCATGGGGTACGGTGTGTTATTGGTCAGATGCGCACATCCTCACACCAGCTAGAGATTGAGACTGGCAGATTCAGAGGAGTACCAGCTGAGGCCAGGATTTGTCAGCTATGCCAGATGGAGCCAGAGACAGAGTTACATTACATATGTCACTGTCCAGTATATTATGAGATACGAGGCCGTTTTCACTGCTTGTTTAGAGAGGGTTTCGGACCACTTTCTAGAGTCATGAGATACCAGGATCAGAGATGTCTCGGATTATACTTGCTGGAGCTTCGTAGACATAGAGAGGGTCTCTTGAGAGGGACGGGATCAGAGAGGGAGACACACCTACAGAGGCAGATTACAGACTTCTTTTGACCAGAGATTGAGCAGTCAGGCCAGCAGGCATTGCAGCTAGCCCCAGAGTATAGCCGCACTAGAGGTACACTGATTGATCGGGCTATAGAGCTGGGGCGGTCCAGGCGCCCCAAGATGAGAGGCCCATCTCGACACCGGCAGAGACTACAACAGAGGATCAGGACCATACTAGCACGGCATGGGAGACGTCCAGTCAGAGTACTCACCATGGAGGACATTGAGGATATCCGCCATCGACCGATGAGAGACATCTTTGGATAGTGATGCGTATGATGCTTACCTTTGTTGCTAGAGTTTTCCTCCCAGATGTTATCCATTAGGAGCTCCTAGTACCGTACTTTTCCTCACAGTTATTTCAGTTTCAGTTAGTTGTTTTTAGCTTTTCTTACACAGACATTGTATCAGATCCACCAATTGTTGTAACCTTTTTGGTCTCATAGGTCATTTTGGCCTTTTGAAGACGTTAATATATCATTTCATTTCATTTCATTTCTCTCTTGTGCTGTTTTTCTGCCTACGTTTTTGCTCGTGTTCCCAGATTTGGTCATCATCTCCGCTGCGTATTCTGACAAGTCTTAGTAGAAGATAATGAAACTGTATTTTGCTGCTTGGATCTCTAGGAAATCAGACTGGAATTAAGAGTGAAGCAATAACCAAAAGTGGATCGTCGAGTATCTTGATCACCTACTCAATGAGCATCAGAGTATCCAACAAGCTCAGTGCGTCCACTGAAAGAGGGACCATAGTCCAAGGTACCGGATAAGAATCAGAGAACCCTCAGAGCGGCATGCCAATGAGAATGTCGAGGAGTGGAAGAAAACTGACTGAGAATACACTGACACGGTAAGAAATGTCGAGCTTGGTGTAAGTCAAATAAATAGGAGAATCAACAAGCCTCTTGTACTATGTACTATCCTCGAAGAGGGGAGAGGGATCAAATAACCAGCCATCTTGAACTATATAGTTGCCCGATTCTAAACTGAGGGTGGAGTCTCGAATTCCACAGAATCCTTATATTGTGCCTTCATACTAATCTTAATCTTTGCCTTGAATCTCTAGCATAGTGGACTCTTGCAATGTTTGAATGGTGGCCTTCCGACTAAGAGCATCAGCAAATGGGATTATTTTTGCTCTAGGGACATACTCAGTCATGTCTTCAAGCTGATGGGAAATGTTGACTTTGCTTGGCTTGCCTATCACCCATTGGGCACTAGGCATGGTCTGTAACCATTTTTTAAAGTGCGTGGTGATCAGTCTTCACGGTGAATTCTCCGATAAAGAAAAGGTTTTGAGTGCTGTGATCACCCCTAAGCTCTCATTGTCGTAAACCGAATAGTTTTGTTCGGCAACATTCAACATCCGTATGTAATAAGCCATTGGTTTTCCATCTCACTGTAAAGCAGTGCCAATGGTTAGATTGCTAGCGTTGGTAATAACCTCAAATGGGTCATCCGGGTGTAGCAGAGGGGGATGTCATGTGCACACACATGTTCATGCTAATCTCAAGGTTAATCCTGGAGGCAACATGATAAAGACTGACTAGAAACACAGATTTGGAGCATGGTATGCTGTTTTGGCAAGAAGAGTTGACTAGTAGAGGACATGGGGGCTGTTGGCCAGTACACTGAAGAAGAGGATCCAGTCGGTTGCAACATATGTTTATTTTATGTCTAGGGGCTGGCCGACCAGCAGTCGGCCAGATCACATGGTCACTTCAAGGCCTATAAATAGGCATAATTGCTCATCGTTTTGATTATTTAGCCCCTTGTTGGCTGGGTCATAGATTTAGGGCTTTGTTTAGGTGATTTACCTTTTCATGGAAGGCAGCCTATGGCTGCAAGATAGATGTACCTTTTTGTACCATATGAAATACTGAATTTCCAGCTCTCTCTCTCTCTCTCTACTCTCTCTTCTATCTGCGTTTTTGCATCAGCATGTTCTAGATGGTGTTTAGGGTTGAAAGAAGCATCTCAGAGCTTCCGCATGTAACTACTAACAGCTTGATTTCTTATGAAACTCATGTAGTAAGAATTGATGATTCAACACAAAAGTGACCATGTGACTTGCCCTCTCAATGATGGGTGCAATCCAAGGCAACTTCCCTATAGGTGATTTACCTTTTCATGGAAGGCAGCCTATGGCTGCAAGATAGATGTACCTTTTTGTACCATATGAAATACTGAATTTCCAGCTCTTTCTCTCTCTCTCTCTCTCTCTCTCTCTCTACTCTCCCTTCTATCTGCTTTTTTGCATCAGCATGTTCTAGATGGTGTTTAGGGCGGCTGAAAGAAGCATCTCAGAGCTTCCGCATGTAACAGCTTGATTTCTTATGAAACTCATGTAGTAAGAATTGATGATTCAACACAAAAGTGACCATGTGACTTACCCTCTCAATGATGGGTGCAATCCAAGGCACTTCAGCAAATTATTGAGGCAATGTGCCATGCAAAATGACATTGTCACATGTGGATACATCCCTTCAACAATGACACCTGCTGCCGTGTTGGTGGCCTCGCCATCCACAACAAATCCCATAACAAGGTCACTACCAACAAACTCTATTGCCCCTGTCCACTCTGATGCAAGCACATTAGCACTCTTCCCAGTCCCTAATGCATCATGCGATGAAATGAAATACATCTCTCCTCGAGAAGAGGCCACTACCCCATGGATAGACCTCTTTCGTGTATCGCTCCATCCATCAGCGATGAAAGACACTCCATTCTTTTTCCACATATGCTTTGTGTTCTCTACAGCTTGGTCTATAGCATGCCTCTCTTTCTCAAGAAGAGTGGTATGCAAGGTCTCTGAGGATGGGGGAGTGTAAGATGGACTATACTTGCCAATCTTCCTCACCATAACCTTGAAGTACTCAGATCTAGTAGCATGGAAGGCAATATGATCATGAAAAAAGAAGCAAGCCACTACCATATCAACATCCTCCTTTCTTTTGGGATCCCATTTCTGATCAAGGGTGTGTTGGGGTAAAGGCGTTATGCCCACCCTTATAGTGTGTACAAGCCCATAAGTTATAGTACATAGTACACTTAGTACTTTTAATGTACTAAGTGCACTATGTGTACTAGTGCAATATACATGTGTGATAGGGGAGTCACACACTCATTGATTGATGAGTTGACTTATCCCCACAACTCTCTCTCTCTCTCTCCCTTGCTTCTCTGTGTATGTCTCCCATGAATGAACTCTAACCTAACCCTAATTCTGGTTTTCTCCCCATCAACTGGTATCAGAGCCATCTTGGTCCCTCCCTCAGTCTGTTCTGGTCGTATTCAGCTTCCATCAACTGGAGCAATTAAACGTGGTGAGCGCTGGCCCTTCAGCGTGAGATGTGTTGTGGCATCAACATTCGCAGCAAGGCCTGGCTGAGGCAGCACACGACCATACTCAGGCCTGGCTGTAGCGTGGCTGGGGCAGCCACTTCTGCATCTGAGCGTGGAGCGAAGGAGCATAGGATTGCTGGCCCTTCAGCGTAAGAGGCGAAGCGTGTGAGCGAAGGTGTTGGCGCTGGGCGTAGAAGGCACTAGGCGAAGGCCCTTCAGCGTATTAGCGTTGGGCGGAGCTCGTCTTGTAGCTGGCGCTAGGCGAATACGTGGCAACAAGTAGCGCTGGATCCGACGGAGCCCGTCGACGTGCAACTGACTGCTGGGCGTGAAGCGAAGGAGCCAGCGCTGAGTGCTGGGCGTGAAGCAAAGGCGCCAGCATTAAGCTGGTGAAGCGTGGAGTTCCAGCGCACGCACTTGGCGCCAGGCGCTCAGCAGCGAGCGAACCAGGCAAACACCAGGCGGAGCGATGGCGTGGCAGCTGGTAGGCAGGCGAGCATAGAAGAACGCCGTGCATTCAGCTGGTGATCTAAATCTGCAGCGCAGCCAACTCCATCAACACAAGCAGAATCAGTTTTGCCTCCCCCTTTCTGCATCAGTTTCCTGCAACAAAATTCAGAAATCAAGGTATTTGCCTCAATTTTTTTTTTGGGGATTTGCAATTGAGCAGGTGCAATCATTAATTGAGCGAATACAGGCGCCGAATTGCTCAATTTTTGAGCAAAATTGGCAAAATTGGGTGACATTGGTCACAATCAGGATCAATTTGCAGGAAATTGGTCAAATCAGGATCAATTTGCAGGAAATTGGTCAAATCAGGATCAATTTGCAGGAAATTGGATGTCGAAATTTGGGGCTTTTGATGTAATTGTGCAATTAAGCACTCATACATGCTGTATGATGTGAAAAATCGCACATTTGGGCAAAATTGCAGCAAATTGCAGCAAATTGCAGTGCAAATCAAGGGGCTTTTGTGCCGATTTGGTTGATTTGCATGCAGGCAATTGCATTTGATGCTGTGGATAATGTGTTGATGCCTTACAAGCACTCAATGTGCCTGTAAATCAAGGGGCTTTCATGTATTTGATGTATATGTGGCCAGGGGGAAGCATCGTGAACACTCTGGATGCCTTCATGTGCGTCAATGTACCATGCATGATCAGAAATTGATCTCAAATCAAGGGGCTTTTCAAGTTTGTATGCTTGTTGAGCTTGGCAAAGCAGCAGGCAAGACATTTATGCCTTGAATCCTCAGAAATCAGCTTGCAGTCAAGGGGCTTTTGCCCAATTTCTGTTCGGAACTGTTGTATGCAGTATACAGGACTGTAAAAGTCTGATTTTCACTCATTTGGACAGCCAGGAGAGCATTTATTGCTACTGTACCTGCTGGTACAGATTTGGTACAGATTTGTACATGTTTTGGCATGGCTGTACACTGTTTTGAGTGATCAAAAGGTTCAAATTCAGCTGCTGAAATTGCCGGTACAGGTTTGGTACATCATTGGTGAGCACTTGGTACTGCTGTACAGTACTTTGGAAGGGCAAAAGAGCACATTTAAGGTGCTGTCCAAAATCTGCAGCAACCAGATTTTGGTGTTTTCATCACAAAAAGTGGGAGAAAAGTTGCATTCTTGCTTCCGCAGTGGGAGGTAAAGCTTGGGAGAACATTTGTGAGCACTTTGTGTGCTTTGGGTGCAGTGTTTGATCAAAAAGAAAAGGGAAAAGGCAAAGACAAAGAGAAGGATGAAGCCAAAGATGTAAAGCCAAAGGGCAAAAGTGGAGTCAAGATTGAAGAAATCAATGTGTCACATGCAGGTGGCAGTGAGGATGAGGTCCTATTTACTTCTTCACTTGATGCCCATTCACTTCTTACAGGTGGTCATGGTATGCACTCATGGATCATTGATTCAGGTGCCTCCTTTCATGTCACAGGTTGCAGAGACTTGTTTGTCAGGTATACTGCTGGCAATGAAGGAGTGGTTTATTTGGGTGATAACCATGCATGCAAAATTCTTGGCAGAGGTGATGTGAGGCTTGTATTTTCAGATGGCTCACAGCTTATGCTCCATGATGTCAGGCATGTGCCTGAGATCAAGAAGAATTTGCTTTCTACTGGACAGCTTGATGATGCTGATTATGTTACCACATTTGGTAGTGGAAAGTGGAAGATTAGTAAGGGCTCACTGGTTGTTGCCAGAGGCTCTAAGGTGGACACTCTTTATTTCATGCATGCAGGTGTTTGTCACCATGCTAATGTAAATGCAACCGAGCTGCCGGAAATTTCTATGTGGCATAGCCGGTTGGGACACATGAGTGTCAAGGGAATGGAGCAATTGTCTCGTTTGGGTTACTTGCCTTCTCTAAAGTTTTCAAGTTTTCAGTTTTGTGAGCATTGTATATATGGTAGGCAACTACAGTGCCCCCACAAGAAAGCTCTTGGACAGAAAGATGCTCAGTTAGAGCTTGTGCATACAGATGTATGTGAGATGCCTCAGCTTTCTTTGGGAGGGGCAAAATACTTTGTGTCTTTCATTGATGATGCCACACGCAAGGTGTGGGTCTATCCTCTTCGTTTGAAGAGTGATACATTCTCAGTGTTTGAGAAGTTTGTTGCTCTTGTTGAGAATCAAACTGGCAAAACACTGAAGGCTTTGCGTTCCGACAATGGTGGAGAGTATACGTCCAAACAGTTTCAGGACTTTTGTGATGCTAAAGGCATCAAGAGGGAGCTCTCTACTCCTTATGATCCTCCACAAAACGGGACAGCAGAGAGGATGAACAGGACCATACAGGAGAAGGTCCGTTCTATGTTGTCACATGCTGCATTACCTCATGGTTTTTGGGCTGAAGCTGTTATGACAGCCGTTCACCTTATAAACAGGTCACCTAACACGAGGCTTGGTGGGAAAGTGCCAGAAGAAGTATGGACAGGGAAGCCTCCGTCATACAAGCACTTGAGAGTGTTTGGTTGCGTTGCGTACGTGCACATACGCAGGGAAATGCGCACCAAACTTGATCCTAAGTCTCACAAATGCATATTCCTAGGATATGGTGACAGAGGTGAAATGGGGTATAGACTTTGGGATCCCATGAATAGAAAGATCATACGCAGCAATGATGTCATTTTTGATGAAACATGCATGTATAAGGAGCCTGCAAGGCAACAGGAGCCTGACAGAGTCATCTTTGATGATGATGGACATCATGGACAACAACAAAGGGCTGTAAATCAGCCATTACAGCAGGAAAACCAGCCCTTAAATGGTGCTGAAAATGGTCCAAATGGACAGCCAGAGATGGCAGAAGATATCCCTATGGATATACCACAGTTGGAGGAGATACCGGGCATTATATTTCAGCCTTATGGCATGGAACAGGAGCCACCAATGGGTGATATGCAGGCTGGACAGCAACCTGCAAATGATGGTCATTGGGTACGGAGGTCCACTAGACCCTCCAGAGCCCCTGACAGGTTTGTTCCAGGGGTTGACTACTTGATGCTCACTGACTGTGGGGAGCCCTCATGTTATAAAGAGGCTTTACAGAGGGCAGACAAGGCTCTATGGGAGCGTGCCATGAAGTCAGAGATGGATTCTCTGCATAAAAATGGAACTTGGAAGTTGGTGCCTTTGCCTGCAGGCAAGAAGGTTTTGCCATGCAAGTGGGTATACAGGCTCAAAGTTGCACCAGATGCAAAGCCAAGATACAAAGCCAGGTTAGTGGCTAAGGGCTTCAAGCAGGAATATGGTGTGGACTTTGAGGAGATCTTCTCTCCAGTGGTCAAAATGACCACACTTAGAGCTGTGTTAGCTTTGGTTGCACATGATGATCTGGACTTGATTCAGATGGATGTGAAGACTGCTTTTCTTCACGGTGATCTCCATGAGGAGATATATATGCAGCAGCCAGAGGGTTATGCAGTAAGTGGAAAGGAGAAGCTTGTATGCAAGCTGAAAAAGAGTCTTTATGGGCTCAAACAGGCACCAAGAGAATGGTATCATAAATTTGATACATTCATGAAAACTCAGAAATTCAGGAGAAGTGACATAGATCACTGCTTGTACACCAAGAAAGCTTTGGATGGCAGTCTCTTGATTCTCATTTTGTATGTTGATGATATGTTGATTGCCGGGAAATCTCGTAAAGAGATGGATGCTTTGAAGAAGAGGCTGCATGAAACCTTTGATATGAAGGATTTGGGTGATGCAAATCACATCTTGGGTATGCGGATACTTCGGGACAGAAATCAGCATGTGTTGTATTTGTCTCAGAAGGAATACATTGGCAAAGTCTTGCAGAGGTTCAATATGGACGGGGGGAAGAAAGCTAGTACTCCTTTGCCTCCATATGTGAAACTCAGTGCTATGGACAGCCCACAGTCAGATAGAGACAGGGCTGATATGGCCAAGATTCCGTATGCTTCAGCTTGTGGCAGTCTCATGTATGCCATGGTTGCTACTAGGCCGGACATTGCATTTGCAGTGGGAGTGGTTTCTAGATACATGGCCAACCCTGGCAAGAAGCATTGGGAAGCAGTGAAAGGTGTCATGAGATACCTGAAGGGCACACAGGATTTGTGCATTTGCTTTGGCAAAAAGGATGCATTAGTGCATGGTTACACGGATTCGGATTATGCCGGTCATCCAGATAACCGGAAGTCTACTACCGGTTATGTGTTTACATTCACAGGAGGTGCTGTGTCATGGATATCCAGGATGCAGAAGTGCACAGCCTTATCTACTACAGAGGCCGAGTATATTGCAGCCACAGAGGCTTGCAAGGAGGCATTATGGCTATCTCGGTTAGTGGTTGATTTGGGCTATACAGGGGATATTCCATTGTTGCATTGTGACAGTCAGAGTGCCATTCAGTTGGCAAAGAACCCTGTTTTTCATGCAAAGACGAAGCATGTGGATGTGAAGTATCACTTCATCAGAGAGGTGATAGAGAACAAGCAAATTCAGCTTGTTAAGATTCACACGGATGACAACCCGGCTGATCTGTTGACGAAGAGTTTGCCTCCGGAGCGGTTTGCTCATTGCAGACACTTGATGGGCATTGGATGAGGCCAGTTTCAGCCTTGATATGGCCTTGTATATTATCATGTACATGCTGATTTTTTCTTTTCCTTTACTTAAGGGCACTTTGCCTTTAAGTGGGAGGTTGTTGGGGTAAAGGCGTTATGCCCACCCTTATAGTGTGTACAAGCCCATAAGTTATAGTACATAGTACACTTAGTACTTTTAATGTACTAAGTGCACTATGTGTACTAGTGCAATATACATGTGTGATAGGGGAGTCACACACTCATTGATTGATGAGTTGACTTATCCCCACAACTCTCTCTCTCTCTCTCCCTTGCTTCTCTGTGTATGTCTCCCATGAATGAACTCTAACCTAACCCTAATTCTGGTTTTCTCCCCATCAGGGTGCTCTGTCAATGTGCAAGAACTGTGGATGGCATGCTAAAGGACGCATGTGGTGTGGATGATGTATGGCTAGCTGATGCTGATGCAGATGTAGAAGCTCTAGAGGCTCTACTACATGCCTCCGATACAGGTGGCCTGACAAATGCTGCGGGGTCAACTGCCACATGACGTGCCGCCCTCCTTGCTGTAAAGAGAGACGCTGCAACCCGCTCTAAGAGCTCCGTCCTCTTCTCTTGGCTTACATTTGGGCAAAATTGCACCTCATGCCCAGACTCATGGAGAAGGTGAGCTCTCACCTTGTTTGCCCCACTTGTTCGTGTGTATGGGCATAACTTGTAGCGCCATGGACGTGAACCTCCCCCGCTTCGTGGTCTTTGGGCATTCACCTCTTCCCACCAAGACCAATTTGAACCCTTGCCCCCAACACGGGCTGCTAGTGCTCGCGAGGAAGAGGCCATTGTGATTGAAGTTCATTGAACTTTGAGCTTTGAAAGCTGGCCACTGGTGGCACTGGGGCCTAGGGCTGAGTATATATATAATGGTGAGTGAACATATGTACAAGAGCCCTCGGATGTGAGGTGAGTCTGAGTAGAAAGACCAGTGCAGAAGCAAAGATGATGTCAGAGCTGAAGCACAGTCGGTGACGAAGGCTCGCGTCGATGTAAGGCGAAGGCAATCCGAGAGGTGGTTGGTGTCGAAGGCTCGTGTTGGTGGATGTAGAGGCACTCCGAGATGGTAGTGGTAGCGGAAGATGAGGTGATGCAGGCTTTGGTGACAAGGGTGTTGCGGTACTTGAGGTGGTAGATGAAGAGTAGGGAGGGCTGCCGTCTCGAGTGTAGTGGTGCAAGCTCTGGTGACAAGGGTGTTGCGTACCTGAAGGGTGTAGGCTCTGGTGACAAGGGTGCTGCGCACTTGAAGGGTGGTGAAGAGCAGAGAGGGTTGCCGTCCCGAGTGGTGTTGATGGTGAAGATGAGCAGAGAGTGGACTGCTGTCCCAATGGTGTGATGTAGCCATAGTCACAGGGGACGAAAGGGATGAGTGCTTGGAACAGAGGGATGCCGAAACGGGACGGACCGGCGACGGGGACGGCAGGGGACGGACGGACGTCCCCTAGGAAGCGTCACTCACAGGGGACGGGGACGGGGACGCCTCAGGAACGGGGATGCCAGTGGGGGACGGCTCTGTGGGGGGACGGGAGGGCACACACAACTTTCAAGCTTTCAAGCTTCTCTCTCTCTCCTCAATCTAGAGGAATGACCCCGAGTCTCCAAGAGAAACTCGAGGCCCTCGAGATGGCAATGAAGGCACTGATCAAGGAGAATAAGAAGACATCCGTTTCCAACCTCAATGAGGTGAACAAACTACAACGGCACATCATGGCCCTCGAAGCACGGGTCACGGGCCTTGAACAAGAGAACACAGTGAGTGCATTGAAAGTGGAACTGGTAGCCGTCAAGAACACCGAGAAGGAAGAAGGGGAGATCAATGAGAACGCTCTCACGGCCATTAAAGAAGAGATCTCCAAGGAGATCACAAAGGACATGGAGGGAAAACTCGAAGCCAAGCAGTCAGGATGGGTTGAGGTGGTGAAGAAGAACATCCGCAAAGAAGTGAGGGAGGAGACTCAAAGGGAAGAACATCAAATCATTCACACCACCATTGAGGAGGAGAAGATGAGGCACGCCCGCCGCCTCAACATTCGAGTCACAGGTATAGCCGAGACACCCAACTCCACTCCCGAGAAAGATGGACAGCTTCTATGCATGAAGCTAGGCTACAAGAGGACCCTCTCCCCTTCACCAAAGCATGGAGAGCCGGGAAAGACTCAACACGCAAGCGAGCCCTCATCCTACAGTTTGTAGGAGAGACAGAGAGGGTCACCTTCATGAGGAAGAGGGTCATACTACGAGGCTTAGAGGGAGCTCCTATTTTCTTGGATGATGATCTCACGAGGATGCAGCTAGAGCATAGGAGAGATTGCATGCCACGAGTCTTACACGCGAGGAGAGAAGGCAAGAAGGCCTTCTATCGAGATGGTCGGGTCATCATTGATGGCCGGCCCATGGATTAGCGGTTTGGGGCCTGTGGGACACAGACCAGGCCACTGACAGAGATACACTTGGCAATATGGAACTGTAATGGTTCACTATGGGTGCAGCTTGGACGACTGGAGCATGTTATGGTGGGGAGAGACATCACACTTCTGAACAGAGACACATCAGAGCCCAGAGAGAGGGCTACCTCGAATAGAGAGATTCCAGTGGGAGTCAGCATACAGGAGGACCACACGCCAGGGTACCTCGAGAGGGTCGGGGGGAGTAGCAGTTCTATTCAGACGGGAGCTACAGGGGAGACTGAGAGTGGTAGCACAGGATCCAAAGTCCAGATACATGTGGATCAGCTTACAGCTCTCACAGGACAGGGTTATATACATAGCCCTATGTTACTTTCCTCCATCAGGATCCTCCTATGTCATTACAGAGGACATGCCACAGGAGGAGATAGGAGCCTCGCCTTATACTTGTATGTCAGAGGAGATTATGCATTATTCTACACTAGGGGAAGTATTTCTTACGGGTGACTTCAATGCCCACACACAGAACAGACAGTGTGAGTTGTATGACTATGATGACATGGAGATCCTCCACCCTGTGGATCCAGAGGAGATAGGGGACACTGGACCAAACAGAGGACATTATGGGGACCACTTACTAGAGTTGGGAGCAAGGCATCGTCTCGTTATTTATAACGGGATGCTACAGTGGCCGGGATCAGGAGGGCTGACATGCTTCCCACATGGGGGTCATACACAGACCGGAGGCACGGTGGTGGACTACATTATGGGATCTTTGGAGGCATCACAGCTTGTCACCTCATTCTCCATCCCACCTCGTCCTATTGGGGCAGATCATACATACTAGGCATTTTCACTAGCCGGATCACCAGTATCACCAGCCCCCCACATACCGACGCCACACACTACCATCTACTTCACACATGACATGGCAGACATATACACTGGCAGAGTAGAGGATGGGCTCCTATGTCAGAATACGCAGCGGAGATGATGACCAGATCTGGGAACACAAGAGCAAAACGCATGCAGAAAAAATACAGCACAAGAGAGAGAGAGATGTAGGCGTGTAACTCTGCTCTATATACACAAGACGCACTCCACGACTGCATCATCAGTCGGCCAGCAACATGCAGCCAGTCGGCCAGCACTGAGGGTCCACGACTGGTAAAGTACAGTCGGCCAGCTCCAGTACACACATCCTGATGTAGTCGGCCAGCAAATGGATCCTCCTGCCGACTCAGGGCTGCCTCCCAAGCCACAGAAAAAATGAAAAAAATAGGGGAAAAATGCGGAGAGGGGGGGAAAATGATAAAACACCTCATAAGGGCGGGCACACCCACAACAAAGGCCTTGGTGTCTAAAACTGGACAGGAGATGACTTCTAACACCCCCTCTTAGCTCCTGGCTGTGAAACCAACCACAGGGAGCTGGGGTGCCGCCTGAGCAAATCCTGAGAGATAGCGACTTCGTGAAGAGGTCCACTGTACTGTCCTTCGTCGAACAGAACTCTAGCAAGATGTCACCAGCAACGATCTGTTCACGAACAAAGTGCCTCTGGATGACCATGGGTTCCTCCAGTGGAAGCCCAAACCTGCAATGCAACCTCTGCATCCTCACCACCTCACAAGCAGCATCACAAACAGCCCGGTACTCTGCCTCTGTGCTGGACAAGGCAAAAGATGACTGCCTCTTACTGCTTCGTAAAACTGCTCCTGGGCCTGAAGTAGATATCCTTGTGTCCGGATCTCCTCCCCAAACTGAGTCACTCCAACCGTGGAGTCGGACTCCATCCAACAATCCCCCTCCTGTGTACAAGAGTCCATGATCCTCCACATGCCGCAGAAACCACAGGAAACGCAATCCTGCCTCCGAAAGAGTCATCTGCAACCATGAGCTCAACTGCCTCATCAAGAAGCTCCTGTCCAAACTGGTGTCCAACAACCAGATCAATGAACCATACTGCTTCTGAGTAAAAGAGGCATCACACTGCTCATCACAAGGATCAACACCTGTTACGGTGCACAAACAAGTCCTGGAAACCTGATGAAGACCACGCAAGGACTTCTGAAACCTGTCAACCACCCCCTCTGAATCCGAACCACAAAGCCTGGAGAAACCACCTCCTTCTGCAAGTAATCAACTGCCACCTGCCTGGCTTTCCGAAAGGTCCCCGTGGAAAGAACATCCTCATCTACTGGAGGTTCTTTGTCCCGAATACTACGAGACATGAGAGCATAAGTGACCTGTTCAGTTTCCTTTGACTGACGAACACAAGAACTACCAACATCAGTACTGGAAAGTTCCTGCCAACTGCTGCCATCTACTGGCAAGCTATCCACCATTTGGTTCCGGAAAGCCCGCACCTGCAGCGTATCCACACTTAAGTGGCCATTACCAGACTGCCACTCATCACAAACCTGAGGACCTGGGAGAGAGAGTGCTGAAAGCTTGTAAACTCCATTCTCCACTCCGCCTTCCCAAACCACCTGGCTTGTTGCTTTGTCTCGGAGAGCAACAAAATGCTCATCAAACTCCACCCGTACGCCAGTCTTGCAAACTTGATGCACTGACAACAGATGAAAACCAAGTGACGGAACATACAACACCTGGGAGGAATGTTTCCCCCCTCTGCCATCGGGAACTATCTCCAACTTGCCCTCGCTGTGAATTGGGATAGTGGATGTATCCCCAGTAAGAATGTGACCAGAACACTTGCAGAGATCCTGTAAACCGGAACGGGAAGGAGTCATGTGCCTGGAAGCACCACTATCGAGAATCCACTCCCGAGTATCCGTTGCGGAGAGTCCTCCAATCTCCTCCCTGCCTGAAGAAAATGAAACATCGGTGTCCACCACCTCCAGGTGCACAAAAGCCGGAGTCTTCATGATTGCTGCTGAGGAATCTTCATCCTTCTCGGTCTTCCGCTTGGGACACTGCCTCCAGTAGTGGCCTTTCTCGCCACAATCATTACAGGTCCTCTCTGCCTTTAGTTTCTCGCGGTCAGTAACGGACTTCTTCTCAGAAGACTTCTCCGAGACGAAGCCTTCCCTTTGCCCGTGTTACGGCCTTTCGACCGTTGGCCAGTTAAGGCCTCCGAACCTCCACCCTGAGGATGGTTCATGAATCGTTCCTCCTAGTCCAGGACCATGGGCACAAGCTTCTCCCACGTGATGGTGCTGAGCCTGCCACTGATAATCAAAGACGAGTAAAATGCTGAGTACGAAGAGGGCAAGTGCGACAGCAACGTTATGGCCATGTCCTCTGACGATATCTCCTTCCCAGCCTGAAGAACTTCCTGCTGAAGACTCCCGCATCGTCGCCGACTTTGCAGGGCTCATAACCCGCATCTGTACTTCCAAGGAAATCCTCTTCATGGGCGATACCCTGTTGTAAAGAGAGGCCAAATGCTGCCATATACCTCTGGCCAGCATCATATGCTTTACATGATCGATTACCTGTGGTGTGCAGTTGAGAAAGATAAACGAACGGACCCTGGCATTGACACGATCCCACGTGTGTGTCTGAGCCTCCCGGTCCTTTCGGATCGACGGTAACTCCCCTTCCTCAACTTCCGGCCGTGGAACCCCAACAATGACGAAATTAGCGAGGTCGTAAGACTCCAGAACAGATTCCATCATAACCTTCCATATGCCGTAGTTGCTCCCGTCCAACTGACGGTCCACCGGGAACGTGGGGAGTGGCGGAATCTTCACATGCCTCTCGGCCATCTCAAACAGATCTGCCATGGCGGGGATGTACTCTGAAAAGGGTTGGTGGGTGGGAACAAAGAAGAACTAAAACCTGCAAGTGGCTGTCCAGCAAATCAGCCCGCCTTCCTCTTGCTTCTCCTCTTCTCGAACAGTCTCGAACAGTCCACCAATCAGCCACACAACAGTCCCCCTCTTGCTCACACAAATCCCAAGAACTATCTAGAGCCTAGGGCTCTGATACGGTGATACCATGTCAGAATACGCAGCGGAGATGATGACCAGATCTGGGAACACAAGAGCAAAACGCATGCAGAAAAAATACAGCACAAGAGAGAGAGAGATGTAGGCGTGTAACTCTGCTCTATATACACAAGAAGATCCCGGTATGATACACAAGTGGTATGGGGGCTGGGGGACTATATATATGCCCCCACATGAGCAGTCGGCCTGCTGAAAAAGCACTCCACGACTACATCATCAGTCGGCCAGCAACATGCAGCCAGTCGGCCAGCACTGAGGGTCCACGACTGGTAAAGTACAGTCGGCCAGCTCCAGTACACACATCCTGATGTAGTCGGCCAGCAACAAATGGATCCTCCTGCCGACTCAGGGCTGCCTCCAAAAATGGGAAAAATAGGGGAAAAATGCGGAGAGTGGGGAAAAATGATAAAACACCTCATAAGGGCGGGCATGTTGGCCAAACTCTATGGTGCAGTGTTGGAGCAAGAGCTTAGCTTATATGCTGAGCGAGCAGGTTTATGCTCATCAGGGCAGGCAGGCTTCAGGAGAGCTTTCTCTACCACTGACCATGTATTCACTTTGAGATGTATGATTGATCAGGCCAGAGTGAGGAAGAGAAAGCTCTATTGCTGCTTTGTGGATTTCCGCAAGGCATTTGACACAGTACCATGAGAGAGGCTCTTTCAGCGCCTGCAGTCTCTTGGCATACCAGCAGATATGACATGGGGCATCTATGCATTATATGAGCAGGTTTTTGGGCGAGTCATATGCCCAGGAGGTATGTCCGAGACTATTGCTAGCACCATTGGTGTGAAGCAAGGATGCCCACTTTCCCCCACGCTATTTGGGTTATACATTGATGAGGTGGTTGACTTCATTACACGGGGAGGCGGAGATGGAGTTGATCTAGCAGGTACCTCAGTACATATTATGCTTTATGCTGATGATATTGTATTAGTGTCTGAGTCTCCAGGAGGTCTACAGCAGCATCTACATGCACTCGATGATTTCTGCACACAGAGGGGTCTTACTGTGAACCTTGGGAAAACCAAGGTTATGGTCTTTCATACATCGAGATAGGGCAGGAGTCAGCTGACATTCACTCTCGCAGGACGCCAGGTGGAGGTGGTGACATCATACGTGTACCAAGGGGTTACCTTCTCTGCAGCAGCCACGCGCTTCACCATGGGTTTAGCAGCCAGAGCCAGATTGACACGAGGATATGCAGCATTGGCTATGCTAGAGAGAGAGTGCCACCAGGCGCATTTTCAGGAGCAAAGGGTGGCTATTTGACACATTAGTCACACTGGCACTGATGTATGGAGCAGCGGTATGGGCGCTAGGACTTGCTACCCATTGGTGGACACAGATAGAGAGACCACAGGCCCTCATGATGGCACGCATGATACGCAGCAAACCGTCAGTACCTCATGACATTATCTGAGCAGAGTTTGCTGCACCTCCTATGATGGTAGAGGCCATATTCCAGACTATATGCCTGCTAGACAGATTCAGAGAGATGCCACAGGACAGATTGTCATACAGAGCTTTTGAGGCATCTAGACAGCTGGCTGAGGCAGGAGACAGAGGATCATGGTATGCACAGGTCACACATTGGTTCTCACAGCATTGCCTAGACATGGATCATCTACCACCATTCCAGTATGACAGGGATGCACCACATATCCGTCTCTCTCATAGTGAGAGGAACAGAGTATTGAGACAAGACCTATGGCAGCTCTATACACGAGAGACATGGATATCACCTACACAGCCTCTTCCACCGAAGATGCTATACTACAGAGGTCACTTCATCAGTATCACTGATGATGGATTTATAGAGAGGCCTAGATACGTGGAGGGCTTTTTAGCACACAGCTCCCGAGTAGCTATTGGTCATCTTAGAGTCTCATCACATCGATTGGAGATCGAGACTGGCAGAGCAGCACGGATCCCCCGAGAGGAGAGGGTATGCAGATTGTGCAGAGAGGAGGTGGAGAGTGAGGAGCATTATGTATGCAGATGCAGAGCATATACAGCCATCAGAGAGAGATATCCCATTTTATTCAGAGAGCCACATTCCCTACGCCAGATCTTTGGGGCAGCAGACCAGCGCATACTGGGGAGATTCATTCTAGACATACAGCGTCATAGAGAGACATCATTACAGGCTCAGACAGCTCCAGAGGGGGGACGACAGACACAGATTACTACATTTTTTCAGAGATCCACCCCACTCCCAGTCCCTACACAGCAGGGAATTACTCTCCAGAGAGCAGAGACACTCAGAGCCCGTAGGAGACAGAGGACACCTGGCTTTCGGACACCACGCCTATACCAGAGAGAGATGACAGAGATCAGAGCTCAGTTTCACAGAGAGGGTGCGGAGCGACTGGCTCGCTTCAGAGCAGACCCAGGCATGTTCTTCAGGGAGCTGTGGACACCCCCTTCATTGATGTATACCATTCTATACCCCCAGTATGGTACAGGATGGAGCTAGCTAGGGTGCATATCATGATTGTATACTCCATGCATATAGCTTTGCATTCTCCTAGTAGTAGAGCTCCATCACCTCCCCCACTCATTGTACTTATTGCACACCCAGATTCAGCTTTTTTAGTTCAGTACTTTTTCATTTTGTTGGGATGACAGAGGATACCCCACACAGGTACGCTGATTTGTCTCATAGGCCGAGTTTGGTCTTTTGGAAGACATTAATAAAATCTTTCTTTCTTTCTTTCTTTCTTTCTTTCTCTCTCTCTCACCTCTCCCTCAAGCCTCTTGAGTCTTCCAACTTCCAAGCCTCTAGGCTCTAGGCCTCTCTCTCTCTCTCTCTCTCATTCCTCAAGGCTCAAGAGTCAAGCCATCTTCAACCATGGCATTCTCCTCATGTTCCGGGGCTTCCCGTAGAAGGACAACGGGATGGACATGGTGGGAGGAGGTTAACTACACCCCATCCGCTCATGGAGGCGGTTCTCGGCCATGGGTATGCAAGCTTTGCCCGTACCGGCGAACGGGTGGCGCCGACAAAGTGCGAGCCCACCTCTTGCATGAGAGTGGACATGAGGTGAGGTTTTGCACGAATGTCACGCCCGAGAAGAGATGGGAACTTCTTGACAAGCTCAGCGTCTACGAGGCGGTCGAAGCGACAAGAAGTACACCACGAGTGGCCGTGGATCCCGCGACGATGGGGAGAGGAACTCAAGCCTCTACAATGGAGTCATGTGGTGGATTGGGATCATGCACACCATCACCTTCACCATCAAGTCGGAATGTTACTCCATCCACGACGCTGGCACCCTCCATCTCCACGGCCTCTCAACCATTACGTGGCCCACGACGACAATCTACACTTGGGGAGAATTGGAACCCCAAGTTGAAGGAGGAGGTGGATATGGCGGTAGCCAGCTTCTTCTTCCACGACCACATTGCCTTTCAAGCGGCTAGGTAAGTGCAATCGATCATTGCCAATTCATCATTCATGTTTTGAATTTTCATCATCCTAGTCCCCTTCTCATTAGTAAATTACTTTCTTGAATAGGTTGGAATACTTCAAGGTCATGGTTAAGAAGATTGGGGAGTATTGCTCAATCTATACGCCCACCTCATCCGAGAGCTTGCGCACTACATTGCTCGAGAAGAAGCGCATTGTAGAGCAAGTGGCCGACAACACAAAGCGGCAATGGGAGAGGAACGGAGTCTCTCTCATTGTGGATGGATGGAGTGACACCCGCAAGAGGAGTATTCACGGTGTGGTTGCATATATCCGCGGAGAGATGTACTTCATCTCATCTCATGATGCATCCGGCACTGGGAAGAGCGCGGATGTGCTTGCGGCGGAGTGGGCTACCACCATGGAGATCGTTGGCCCTGAGCATGTAGTGGGCTTTGTTGCGGATGGGAGCCTTCCAATAGGGCGGCGAGAGCTATTCTCCAAGGTATGTATGGACATGTCACGGTGTCCTTTTGTATGGCTCATTGCCTAAACAACCTCCTCAAGGACATCGGGGCATTACCATGGATCAGCCCGCTCATTGAGGAGGCTAACACCATGGTCTCCTTTGTCCTCAACCACCAAAGACTTCGGCATGAGTTCAACAAGAGGTCCTGTCTCTCTCTCCTCAAATATTCCGACACTCGGTTTGCCTACAACTTTCTCATGTTGGGCCGGTTGAAGGATTGTAGCGGTGCTTTGAGGGGGCTTTTCCCTAGCGATGAGTTTGTCGCCATGCAAGAGTCCCGTACAAACACTGGCCAAGAGTGTAGGCTACGGGCAGATGACGCCTCTTGGTGGGAGCGTGTGAAGACCACAGATGCTATGGTAAGGCCCATAGTCCACCTATTGAGGATTGTAGACGCTATGCAACCATGCATAGGCAAGGTCTACGAGGCCATGGATCGCATGATAGAGAAGTTGAAAGACTTCGTGCCTGACGAAGAGAGATACGAGGAGATCCATGCCTTGTGTCTAGGAAGGTGGAATTCCTACTACTCTCCATTGCATGCAGCAGCTTATGTGGTGGACCCAGAATTCCAAGGCAACAAGCAGGAGAGCGACCCGATGGTGTGAGTTGAGGAAAAAATGCTGAAGTGCTCTATGTAGCAGAGAGGGCTGCTGTCCCATGAGCTGAAGATAAAACACTGATATGCTCTACTGTAGCAGAGAGGACTACTGTCCCATGAACATATATGTAATGCTGATGTACTGGAGTGGGCTGCTGTCCCAAGGTGTGGCTAGTAGTAAACGTTGAGGTGCTGAACTGTCAGGCAATGATGGTGAAACAATATGGTGTAGGGCCCGGTAGCAGCAGCAGCAGATGGTACCTGATATGTCTATGATGTGGTACGAGATGATGAATGATAAGGCTAACCTATATATAGTATGTGGGGCTGCTGGTCGGTCAGCAGCAAAGACCCACAAAATACCAAATAATACCAAAAAAAGCCCAAAAAATTCCCTTTTTAAGGCTGGACAAAAATATTGTTTTCTCACACCCCCTCTCTGGCCAAAAAGGGGACCATGAGAGAAGATGATGGATGCTAGGGTCCTACATTGACACATTGGCAGAAGGAATGTATCCCCCTCTGGAAGCAAAGTCTGATAAAGTTAGAGAGGGTGATCGTGATGGCAAAGGTGGTGAAGGTGAGTTGATGTAGATGGGTTGATCGTCTCCCAAGGTGAGATCTTGAACGGGGCTCACCTCTGAGTAAGAAGTCCCATTCCCTGTGTGAGAATCAACTTCTGGTGAGAAAAATTGGTCCTCCGGGAGTGCGGGTAGACGATCCATGCTGTGTGCTCTGAAGGTCTTCAATCCCTTTGCTCACAATAGCTCTGATACCATGTGAGGGAAAAAGGACGAAAGGACCAGATGTACGAGAGATTAGAGCAAAACAACATAGCATGAAATAGGTGAGTGAGTCTATATATAATGGTGAGTGAACATATGTACAAGAGCCCTCTGATGTGAGGTGATTCTGAGTAGAAAGATCTCTGTAGAAGCAAAGATGATGTCGGAGCTGAAGCACGGTTAGTGACGAAGGCTTGCGTCGATGTGAGGCGAGGGCACTCCGAGAGGTGGTCGGTGTCGAAGGCTCGCGTCGGTGGATGCAGAGGCACTCCGAGGTGGTAGTGGTAGCGGAAGATGAGGTGATGCAAGCTCTAGTGACAAGGGTGCTGTGGTACGTGAGGTGGTAGATGAAGAGCAGAAAGGGCTGCCGTCCCGAGTGTAGTGGTGTAAGCTGTGATGACAAGGGTGCTGCAAGACCTGAAGGCTGTAGGCTTTGGTGACAAGGGTGCTGCGTACCTGAGGGGTGGTGAAGAGTAGAGAGGGCTGCCGTCCAGACAGAGTGGACTGCCGTCTCGATGGTGTGATGTAGCAGAGAGTGGGCTGCTGTCCCAGAGAGTACTGATGAAGAAACGATGATGTCGTGTACTGTAGCAGAGAGTGGGTTGTTGTCCCGATGGTGTGAGCTGAGGAAAAAACGCTGAAGCTCTATGTAGCAGAGTTGGCGGCTGTCCCATGAGCTGAAGATAAAACCGTGATATGCTCTACTGTAGCAGAGAGGGCTACTGTCCCATGAACAGATATGTAATGCTGATGTGATCTGTGTGGCAGAGAGGGCTTCTGTCCCATGAACATATATGTAATGTTGAGGTACTGAATGTCGCAGAGAGGGCTGCTGTCCCAAGGTGTGGTCTGTAGCAGAGAGTGGGCTGCTGTCCCAAGGCGTGGCCAGTAGTAAACGTTGAGGTGCTGTACTGGTAGGCGATGATGATGAAGCAATGTGGTGTAGGGCCTGACAGTAGCAACAGATGGTACTTGATATGTCTATGATGTGGTATGAGATGATGAATGATCAGGCTAACCTATATATAGTAACCTATATATAGTATGTGGGGCTGCTCGTCGGCCAGGCTAAAGGCAGCCGGCTACTAGCAAAGACCCACAAAATACCAAATAAAACCAAAAAAGCCCAAAAAATTCCCTTTTTAGGGCTGGACAAAAATGCTGTTTTTACATAGATGCTGCAAGGTCAGAAAACTTGCCCATATTGGTATGTAGGCTTGGCACAAAACCACAAATGATTTGAACTCCTAAGTAGTCTTGGGAATATCCCAATCTAGTATAGCCTGCACCTTTTTCAGGCTCAAGGTGAATACCGGAAGCACTAATGACGTATCCCAGATAATGAACTTCTAATAGTCCAAATAATCTCTTCTTCTCATTCGTGTAGAGCTCATTGCCCTGCAAAAGTTGCAAGATCTTCTCCACATCGTGCTTATGCTATCTCACTTATGTTGCTCTGCAGTGGTAGAAAAGATATGTATGTCATCCAAAAAGATGAATACGCATTTTCCACGATGAGCTCCATGAACACCCAAGAGATCATCTTATTGAACATTGCTGGTGCATTGGTGAGACTACATGGCATCACCACGAACTCATAATGGCTATGCTTGGTCCGGAAAGCTGTCTTTGGAATGTCGGCCTTACAGATGCAAACCTGATGGTAGCCACTCTTGAGAAAATAACTTAGCACCATTGAGACACTCCAGAATGTCCTCTGGGCGCGGCAAATGGTGACGAGCGATGATAGCGGATAAATCCATCTTGGAGTAATTGGGAAAGGTTGTCCCAGCTCTGTCACGTGCATCCCGCACTTGGATGCCACGTAGACATATCTGTACAGAAGGTGCAGGACCTGGGATGGAAAGCTGGTCCCATGTGAGCCCAGTCCAGGACGAGTCAGCCAGGGTTCTATTCCAGTCGTTCGAGGTCAGGTGTGCATTGTCCTGCACATGAGTCCAAGGTCAGGTGTGCATTGTCCTGCACATGAAACAATGCCAGTCCGCGCTGTGAGTCTCCCTTTGGAATGATGTCAACGGTTCTGTGTATCTGGTAAGATTCTGGATGCCAGATCACTGTGTAGACAATTAGGGCTTGCATATAGGAAAGGGGGCCAGCCCATAGGGCTACCCCAAGGACTTTTGTGGGTATGGGGAAAGTGTAAGACCACACCTATAAGGGCCAGGAAGGCCCTGGCTGTACCCACCAGCCATGGGAGGGCCATAGGAGGGCTGTAGGACAGCCCTAGGCTCTTGCAAGGGTAGCTGACTGGTTACCCAGCCCTAAGGGACTGTAGGGGAAGTGTGGGGCAGCCCATACAGGCTGCCCAGCAGCCAATCTATCATGCGCACAGTGCCCAGCAGCTAGTTTATCATGCGCCTAGTGCCCAGCCCGGTGTGTAGTCTTGCGCAGCATTTATTAGGCTTTTATGCTTTATTTTTCCAGTCGTGGAGCATTCTGGGACAGCCGACTGCTGTAGAGCCAGCTGACTGCTGTCCAGAAGGGTATAAATACCTAAGCCCACAAATCATTTCATTTATCTCATCATTCATCAAGTGTTGAAGCTGAAACAAGGGCTAGGACAGCCTAGAACAAGCTAACAAGCTAACGCAGAAGGGGTGAAGGATTGAAGGTCAAGGGCAGAGATCCATTTCAGCCAAGAAGGTTTAGTCAGTCTTTTATTTCAGTATTTTACATCATTCTAATAAAAGCAAATACACCATACGTGGTGGGGGCCCTACTAAGGGTATTTAGGACCCAATACTGTGTCCTCTTCTCCCTTTCTCTCTCTATCTCGCTCTCTATTTTTCTGCGCATCTATATTCAGTTTTGTGCGTTAATTTTGTCGCGTCAAGTGTGCTGTTTTTTCTGAGCATTGAAGTTACCAATCTCCCCCGAAGCTTCCGCATGTTACAAGCTTGCCCTCCAACGCTTTGGACATGTGATAGGGGAACTTGCTGGGTGGCTCTATCTCGGGGTCCAACTCAATGCGATGATCCTTAGGACGACTGGGTGGGAGTTTGGGCGAGAGGTCATCCCTCAACATGATGTCTTGGAACCTTGGAAGGAGATATGTGAACCGTTTCTCTAACGGTGTTGCTGATTGAACAACGGACTGCTGAGTGCAGACATAGATCAATGCACACTCAGCTCCTTTTCTGATTGCTCGTTGGGCATGGACATGTGAAATGAGTGGGATTTCAAGAATGCTCCTATCCTCGTGAATTATGATGGGCTTAGGTAAACTGTTAACAATTGTGAAGGTGTCCTACTGCCAATCGCGAATGGGTGCAAGTTCTCGAAACCATTGGATGCCGAGAATCATGTTGCACCCAAAAGTGGTGAAAAAATGAAATCTCGCTAAAATGTGGCCTTTTGAACATGAAACTTGTCCACAACGAGATGGTGTGATACCAAGGTACAACCCATCTTAGCAGCCAACTGCGGAGGGTTGGCACCCTTGGAGCTGCCCATATCAAAAAGGACAATGAATTGCTATACCTTTGCTGCGTCATAGGCACGGATTAGAGCTTTCATTCGCCCTTCAGCCTCGCCCTCTTGCTTATCATCAAATAGCATTGGAGAGCGGGTATCAGCTCTGCTTCTTGATTGAGACTGTGTTGATGCTCCAGAGCCACGCGTCTTGCTTGGCACTAGTCTTTATCATCCTTGCATTTGGCTTCCTTGGCCTTCCCTTCCTGCTCCATTAGAAGAAGCACGAGTTCAAAATGTGGGGGACCTTGCTTTTTAGGCTTTTCTGCTTCTTTCGCTTGCTGAAGTTGTAACTTTAGAAGCTTGTTTTGATCCATCGACTCTTGAAGGAAAACTTTAGTTTTTTGTGGAAGCGTTACTTTTTTTGTGGTGCGTTCTTGGACACTTTCTTCTGAAGTGGTGTCTTCGTGGACACTTTCTTTTGTGGTGGTGTCTTCTTTGAAGCTTCTTTCTTCTTCTCTTAACATGGTGGATGGTTGGGTGGTTTTAAATGACTTTAGTTTTACCATCCATGGAATGCTCTCACTCTAGGTGGTCACAACGAGAAGCTCTGATACCGATGTACCATGGAACCAGTATGATCGTGTAACGCACAATGCCTTCTGTATACCTTCATGTTAGTGAGCATGAAGCAATACACTTTGATCTTTATTCACAGGAGATAAGAGTTTTAGAGAGAAAATATGAAGAGTCGACATCAGATTCGGTCCCAATCTACCCACTTAAGGGCCCCCTCCCGCAAAGTCGCATGCGCATGCACACTGGCTGACAGCCTCTTGGGTAGTCCCACCGCCTTCCTGCCCATACCGTAGTTGCTATAGCTCCACAGTTAGGTCCAAAATTGGTTCTATCTGGTTCTTTATCTTGTTTCCCTTCAAGGAAATAGCTCTGAGAATAGCCTGCACATGTCTTGCAAGTTGCACATGACATCCCCCTCTACGAAACTTGATGACGGGATTCCAACTTCCAACTTCTGTTCTTGGATGACTGCCATCATCCCATTGTCTATTCGTGGAGTCCCAACCTATCATCCTTCCCTTCCTGGCAACCTTTTCACTAAAAACCCTGCCTAGTCTCCAAATCCACTCCAACTCTGATGAAGATTTGTGCATCTGTTCCATCCTGTCCCC
Source organism: Cibotium barometz (assembly GCF_041138505.1). Classification (NCBI taxonomy): domain Eukaryota; kingdom Viridiplantae; phylum Streptophyta; class Polypodiopsida; order Cyatheales; family Cibotiaceae; genus Cibotium; species Cibotium barometz. Next base: position 11,770,880 of record NC_141097.1, on the reverse strand, counting down.
TTTCCCTTCGTTCCATCCTGTCCCCTTTCCCTTCGTGCTCTGTCCCTGAACACTTTTTCTGGTCTTCTTTTCTTGAGTATTGAGTGTGGCACTCTCACTTCATCCCTTGGAGGATCATCCTCCCTTGGAACCGTTAAGTGAAAGCCTTTCCTGGTGTGCCCCAAGTGGTACCCGACTGACAGGATTGCTATTCCCCTTAGATGTTGTACCAACCAACCTCCTAGGAATTTCTTCCATGCCTTGTGTTCCTTTTCCTTGGAACAAGTACTTGTGCACTTTCTCGTACCTTGGACCTGTGCACCTTCATCTGGGATTGAATTAATGTTTAGCCTGTTGAGCGTGATGCTCTGATACCAATGTCACATGCGGAAGCTCTGGGAGTCTTCTTTCAGCTCTAAATAGTGAACACTATCTTGGAACAACCTGATGCAAAATGCATTGAGAAGATAGAGAAGATAGAGAGAGATAGCTAAGTATTCATAATGTACGAAAAGGTGTACAAGTCTTGCAGCCATAGGCTGCCTCAGCAAAAAGGTGAAGACACCTAGTCTAGTCCTAAATCTATGACCCATTCCAAGGCAGGACTGAATGCTTGACAAGAAGCATAGCCTTGCCTATTTATAGGCCTTGAATGCCTTGGTGGGCTGGCCGACCTGCTGTCGGCCAGGTCCCCTGGACATAGTACCCGACTAGCTGCAGCCGACAGAGATCCTTCCTCATGCACATTGGCCGACAGCCTCCTGGGTAGTCCCACCGCCTTCCTGCCCATACCTTAGCTTCTATAGCTCCACAGTCAAGTCCAAAACTGGTTCTATCTGGTTCTTTATCTTGTTGCCCCTCAAGGAAATAGCTCTGAGAATAGCCTGCACATGTCTTGCACACGACATGCAAGTAGGAGTATTTTCTTTATTGCTTTGGGGAACTTCTTTACAATGCAGAAAACTTACTGATGAGTGTTGGCTGAGGATTGCCAAACACAAGGACGAGGTAGACCAAATATCGGCTGAACCATCAAGCAGACGGAAGACAACTTTGCAGCCACTTTGGAAGCCCTTATGCATACCCAGATTTGCCGAGGGAGATGCAAGAATGAAGGCTGAATGCTGAAGAAGACTTCGGGATGCCTTGGACTGAAGCACAATGAAGTGCTTTGCTGAAAAGTATGTATGCACAAGTCAAGAGACTTAGGCACACACAATTCTGCTCTTGTTTACTACCAAAGATGTGTGAGAATTGAGATGATTTTAGCATTGGACTTAAGGCACCTTATATAGGAACCTCTACATGCTTGTCGGTTTCTAGTAGGGGCTGTCGGCCTGTTTTATATTGCGCTTTTCTTCATGTGTGTGGCTGGTGGGCTTGCTGCTGGCCGACGGGGCAGTGGGCTGGCCTATGGTTGGCCCGCATGCCAATATTCAATCTTTGCGCCTCTTGAGTTAGCTAATGGTGGCCCTTGGTTGGCCCCCTTCAGACTCTGACACTTAGGGCTTGGAAAGACCTACGTAGCTCGTGCTTGACATGTCCCTGGACTAGGGGTCACAACATACGACACAGAGTCCTAAAAAGGCACTAAATCTGTACAAGTATAGCACTGATGATGAGCTAGTGTGTCACATGGCACCTCAGTGCATGGGTGCTTGTGACATAGCACATGGGAGCTTATAAAAGAAGGGTTTGGGTCATTAATCAGTCATTCAGGGTTGGATAAGCAAGCCCCAACCCTGGATCAGGAGTAGCATAGCAGGTTTCAGCCTTGTACAGCATTGGAGCAACAATTTCAGTCAGCAGCAGTTTCCACTTCTGTTCAGAGAGAGAGTTGCCTCCCCTTTGCTATAGAGTATGGCGACCAAAGATGTGCGACTCTCTTCCTACACGAGATACAGACAAAGATTGGCTCATGAGGCAACATAGGAGGCAAGAGGACCTGAGCCAAACTGAGACACTAATGATATTGTTCTTTCATAGTGCTGGACAACGTTGAGTTGAGAGTGCCATTTGGCCCAGAGTAAGTGCAGGGGCAGCATTCCAGAGCACACATAAAGAGACGACAGCTATAAGAGGTCTCTGTTGCGATCTTGAGATGGTTAGCTGTACTAGACACTGGGCAACACGTGTCCGAGACCTAGAGCTCAGCAAAGGAGGCCAGCCCCCTGTGGCTCCACTCCCTATCCTGGAAAGAGGACCATTTTTGATCTCAGGGCGATCCATGAGTTTGGCTTCCCCTCACAGCCATCGCAGGACGAGGTCCTCAGATGGGTTTGTGACCTCATCAAGCTCTGACATATGGCATCATGGTTGATCACTACTAGTGCTTGGTCATACTGGAACACACATTTTTTATTTTGTTGCGTTTCATTAATGTCTTATGTGTTTTTTGACTCAATGTGGATATCCTGTGCATCTCCCGCTACAGTATTCATGCACATTGTATATTCTTGCATGAATCTCACTTTGCTTAAGCATGTAGGACACCTCTTCCTTTTTCAGCACATTTATACCATTCCGGTCGTTTTGTACAGGAAGAGAAAGTTCCATATGCTTTTTATGTAAATGACCAAGAGCTTGTAGGGCAACTTGGAACCTACCTCCTGCAAAATAAAGGTATGGAAGTATCTTGTTTTTCTTGGTGATCTCAATCATGTGTGAACCCTTCTTTGGTGTACAACATCAGAATCTTTTTAGGAGAATCAAGTAGTGCATGGAGTTGGTTTGGCTTTCAATAGATTACCAATCTGTTTATAAGCTTGAATATATTCCAATCTTATCAGGGGAACCCCCCAAAAAAACACCCCCCCCCCCCCCCCCACACACACACACACACACACACATACACATGCACGCACTGAGAGAGAGAGAGAGAGAGAGAGAGAGAGAGAGAGAGAGTAATATTAACGTCTTCAACAGACCCAATGGGTCTGTGAGACCGATAAGTAGTACAATGAATCCATGAGAATCCTGAATCATGGAAAAAGAAAAAAAAACTAGCTATCTATGCCCAGATAACATGTGAATACAAGATACAGATACATCATGGGCTCATGTGGGTACAATGAGAGGGAGTTTATTAACGTTTATTAAAGGCCTAATGGGTCTATGAGAACAAAAGTGTTACATATGTCCATGTTTAGTCTGAATCAAGAACAAAAACAACAACATCATGGAAATATAAAAACTAGAGAAAGAGTAGGCTTGCGTTCTATGTGGACCTATGAGTACAACAAAGAGTAAGATCTATGAACGCACGGTTGTATGTATATGTACAGATCATTTGGTATTTGATGAATATTTTTACAAAAGGACCTTTGTATGAAATTGATCAGTTCATGCTGATTGTTGGGGTTTTAGCTTGTTGTGCAGATTGTATTTAACCAGCCATGATTTTTTCAGTGAGATTGTTTGTACATTTACAGTTTCCGTGGAGCAAGTTTTGCGGATTGTTTATCAGCCTCAGGCAGTCTTCAGAATTCGCCCCGTGACACGATGCTCTGCTACAATAGCAGGTGTTCTCCCCTCCCTGGTTTACTCTTGTAATATGTACTTAGTGAGTAGTCTATGTTTGGGCATTCATGCAATATGTCTTTCTAATTCTAGTTTTGGATGTGTTCTTTAATGGTCCTGTGCTAAGAACCTGTGGGCAAAGCCAAAGCTCTGATACCATGTAGGAGAATTATTATGCACTTCACATGCTCAAAGAAGAATCTCCCCATGCTGAGAAATTCTTCTTAGATGCACACACTTTATGTTTGAGAATAGAAGATAGATGTTTGCTGTATTTCATGAACCACAAACGTCTGCAAAAAGAAAAAAGTAGATTCTACAAGATAGATGTTTGCTGTATTTCTTGAACCACAAACGTCTGCAAAAAGAAAAAAGTAGATTCTACAATTTTTTTCCAACCGTCCATAAAAAAACACTGCAGGTCATTGAGTATCCTTCAGTAGCCCAAGGGAAGAACACTAGAGAGAGAGGCCTAGAAAAACTCCACGAATCACACTCCAGCCACTAATGCATCAGCCGTTTTCAAGTCATAAAACAGCATTAAAAAGGTCACCAAACATGTTCAGACATACAAGTGTTGCACAGTACTGCTGGATACAGATTTGGTGCAGCTCTTCCGAGGAGTCTTGTTTGTGGTTCTGCTTTCTTTTTTTTAATAAATTTATTTATTATTATTATTATTTTTTCAACCGGCCTTTTGGCCCAAGATCCTCCCATAGTTACCAAATTTCACCATCCGTAGACAGCCACCCGTAGGCGCTTATTTATCCACCTGTAGGCGATACCGCCGAGGAAGCACCAAGGGGGGTTTTGAACCTAGGACCTCTTGGTCCTAGGCAATCACTTTCACCACTTGAGCTATCACCTCATTGGCGTGGTTCTGCTTTCTTCCTTCAAAGTGCACTGGTGTTGGTGCAAGAAGGTGCTGTGATCCATCTGAGCCGATGCGGCCGACCAGCATACGGCTTGCCATCAAAATCCCTAAAAAAAGGAGGTCTATGGTCATTCTTCATTCATTCAAGCATGGGAAAGGCAAGCCCAGACATGGATCAGCAGTAAATAGCCCCAACAGCCCCAACACATGACCTTTCAGCGGTGCAAAGATTTGGAGCAGCAAGTGCAGATAGTGTTATACGTTGTAGCATTAACATGCAACTTCCATAAATACAAGGAATACAGATATTGTTATACATTGTAGCATTAACATGCAACTTCCATAAATACAAGGAATACAGATATTGTTATACATTGTAGCATTAACACACAACATTCTAAGTGATCTAAAGAATCATTGTATATACATCATGTTTTGGTAATATACACTAAGAGTAGAATAAGTAAAGAGTGTCTCTCTTCTATTTCTGTGTGTCATCATTGTGCATGTGATTAGCTTTAACTACTGTAGCTTAGTGTCAATCATTATTAATCACGCACCACATAGTTAGCTGTTACAATATGTGTGGTCCAAGAAGGGGGAAAGCCTTCGCCCAAGGCCTTGTTGAAAATCCGCACAAGGACAAGAGCGATCCATGTGCTAAGTGCTTTGTACGGAGGTCCTCCTGGTCCTTGGCTTTACCTTTATGTAGTTTCAACAAGGCTTTGGTGACATTGGTCACAGTGAAAAGATTGGTGGAGGTAGGGTGGTGAATTCGAGATAATTCTTGTGGGGGCTGATTTGGGATAAGTGATGGGCGTATGTCTCTTAAGTGGGAGGGTCTGAGATGGGGTGGGTGTCCTATTTTTCTCCAAGATGTGCCGTGTGTATGAGCTGTATGCACTCAAGAAGATTTGTGAGATTATTCTGGTGGGGGACTGATTCGGATAATTCTCTAAGACGTGGTGTATGAGCTATGCGCACTCAAGAAGATTCGGTATAATTGTGATCCATGCTTTGCTGAGAATGCTTGCTTCTTCTGTGTAGGACAGGCGACCATGCACGTCACGTGCAGAGATCTGTTTGGTCTCCTTTTCATGAAGGAGGTGAAGCTTCATGACTCTACACTCATCATCATACCCTTTTTGAGGCTGTAAACCCCCTGGTTTTGTGGTGGTTTTCTGGCTGGGGAGCAAAGAGTGTGTGGAAGAGCTTGCTTGTGGAGTCTTGCAGGATGGATATGAGGTGTGTGGTAATGGCTGGAAGTGCTGATGAGAGATCAAGAGTGGCTATGTGGCGGTATAAGTGATCAATGTAAATCAAATCAAGGTCATGCTGAAGATGGGTGCGGGTGACTGTGGATATGGCGGGATCCGGTGTGGATGGTATACAATGATCAAGAGGACCTCGCCTAATCCCAAGAAGCCAGTGATGTCCTCGGAGAGAGATATATGGAGACTCTCTCTGCTCATGTGGGAGAAGCCAGGACGAAATAGCATATTGCCACATAGATGCATGTCGAGGCTTAATCTGTAACCGAACCCACATGTAGTGGGCCTCCTCATCCCTCCTGACTATGCTAACCATGGGGTGTAAGTGTGTTTTTGTCATGTGCATAGGCAATGCCATGGACCTTCTCGAGGCTAAATCCAGAAGGGGGCAAACAGATAAAGACCATGAACCAGTAGAAGATAGGTAGAACCAGAATGATCAGAGCTTCAGGTGTATCATCTGAAGTGGACGTGGAGCAGGACAAGTGGGGATCATGGAAGGAAGCAGACAGCTGAAGATCAGTCCCATATGATGGTGTATAGGTCCAAGGTACAGGAAAGTACACAGATGTGAAGACTAAGGCAAGGAGCACAGAAGCGGGAAGAACTCCCAGGAGGTTTGTTGGTGGTGTTCCACAGTGCTAGATGGGGATGGCAGTTCCGTGAGCCAGATAGGTTCTCAGGTAACGGTCCCAAGGGAGGTTGATCCTCCAAGGGTGATGTGAGAGTGCCAGACTCAGTTCCAGGAATGAAGACCAAGACGGTGTTCAAAGTCAGGGCAGGAATGGATGGTGGACTAGAGGAAAACCAGATGCATAGATCTTCATCAGAGACAGAGTGGTTTGGAGAATAGGCCGGGTTTTTAGAGAAAAAGGGTTTGCCAGGGATGGATGGAGGACAGAGGGACTTCAGGAAAAGGATTGGGATGATGACAGTCATCCAAGAGCAGGTTGGATTCCCGTCATCAAGTTTAGCAGAGGGGGATGTCATGTGCATAAGCAATGTCATGGACCTTCTCGAGGCTAAATCCAGAAGGGGGCAAACAGATAAAGACCATGAACCAGTAGAAGATAGGTAGAACCATAATGATCAGAGCTTCAGGTGTATCATCTGAAGTGGACATGGAGCAGGACAAGTGGGGATCATGGAAGGAAGCAGACAGTTGAAGCGCATGATCCAGATAAGTGCAGTCGGCTGGCTGCAGAAGAGAGTCGGCTGGTTGCAGAAGGTGTCGGCTGCCCATAGCCACGGTCGGCTGAACCAGTACATAGGGGCAGCAGCAGCAGGCGCTAGGGTGTGTGTGGACTGGAGTACAGTCGGGCAGCAGCATGCGCAGGAGTGATCCAGTCGGCTGTGTTTAAAAGAGCATTAATGAATTTATGAACTGGCCGACCAGCAGTCGGCCAGTTCCCCATGCATTTAAAGGGGCTATAAATAACCCAAGTGCTCCTTGTTTTTAATCATTCTCTCCCACTAGGGGATTGGATCATTAGAGGTCCCATAGGGGACAGATTTAGGTGTCATCACCTTTTATGTAAGGCAGCCCATGGCTGCAGATTCAGATTCAGATACCTTTTTGTATCATAGAAATATACTGAATTGCCAGCACATCTCTCTCTCTCTACTCTCTCTCTATATTTGCGTTTTGCATCAGATGGTTTTCAGGAGTGTTTAGGGCTGAAAGAAGACTACCCAAATCTTCCGCGTGTTACGTTGGTATCAAAGCATCAAGCTCAGCCAAGCTCAATACTGAATCAGTCCCATATGATGGTGTATAGGTCCAAGGTACAGGAAAGTACACAGATGCGAAGCCCAAGGCAAGGAGCACAGAAGCGGGAAGAACTCCCAGGAGGTTTGTTGGTGGTGTTCCACAGTGCCAGATGGGGATGGCAGTTCCGTGAGCCAGACAGGTTCTCAGGTAACGGTCCCAAGGGAGGTTGATCCTCCAAGGGTGATGTGAGAGTGCCAGACTCAGTTCCAGGAATGAAAACCAAGACGGTGTTCAAAGTCAGGGCAGGAATGGATGGTGGACTAGAGGAAAACCAGATGCCATCAGAGACAGAGTGGTTTGGAGAACAGGCCGGGTTTTCAGAGAAAAAGGGTTTGCCAGGGATGGATGGAGGACAGAGGGACTTCAGGAAAATGATTGGGATGATGACAGTCATCCAAGAGCAGGTTGGATTCCCGTCATCAAGTTTAGCAGAGGGGGATGTCATGTGCATAAGCAATGCCATGGACCTTCTCGAGGCTAAATCCAGAAGGGGGCAAACAGATAAAGACCATGAACCAATATAGGATAGGTAGAACGAGAATGATCAGAGCTTCAGGTGTATCATCTGAAGTGGACGTGGAGCAGGACAAGTGGGGATCATGGAAGGAAGCAGACAGTTGAAGCGCATGATCCAGATAAGTGCAGTCGGCTGGCTGCAGAGGAGAGTCGGCTGGTTGCAGAAGGTGTCGGCTGCCCATAGCCATGGTCGGCTGAACCAGTACATAGGGGCAGCAGCAGCAGGCGCTCGGGTGTGTGTGGACTGGAGTACAGTCGGTTAGCAGCATGCGCAGGAGTGATCCAGTTGGCTGTGTTTAAAAGAGCATTAATGAATTTATGAACTGGCCGACCAGCAGTCGGCCAGTTCCCCATGCATTTAAAGGGGCTATAAATAACCCAAGTGCTCCTTGTTTTTAATCATTCTCTCCCACTAGGGGATTGGATCATTAGAGGTCCCATAGGGGACAGATTTAGGTGTCATCACCTTTTATGTAAGGCAGCCCATGGCTGCAGATTCAGATTCAGATACCTTTTTGTATCATAGAAATATACTGAATTGCCAGCACATCTCTCTCTCTCTACTCTCTCTCTATATTTGCGTTTTGCATCAGATGGTTTTCAGGAGTGTTTAGGGCTGAAAGAAGACTACCCAAATGTTCCGCGTGTTACATTGGTATCCGAGCATCAGGCTCAGCCAAGCTAAATACTGAATCAGTCCCATATAATGGTGTACAGGTCCAAGGTACAGGAAAGTACACAGATGCGAAGCCCAAGGCAAGGAGCACAGAAGCGGGAAGAACTCCTAGGAGGTTTGTTGGTGGTGTTCCACAGTGCCAGATGGGGATGGTAGTTCCGTGAGCCAGATAGGTTCTAAGGTAACGGTCCCAAGGGAGGTTGATCCTCCAAGGGTGATGTGAGAGTGCCAGACTTAGTTCCAGGAATGAAGACCAAGACGGTGTTCAAAGTCAGGGCAGGAATGGATGGTGGACACCAGATGCCATCAGAGACAGAGTGGTTTGGAGAACAAGCCGGGTTTTCAGAGAAAAAGGGTTTGCCAGGGATGGATGGAGGACAGAGGGACTTCAGGAAAAGGATTGGGATGATGACAGTCATCCAAGAGCAGGTTGGATTCCCGTCATCAAGTTTAGCAGAGGGGGATGTCATGTGCATAAGCAATGCCATGGACCTTCTCGAGGCTAAATCCAGAAGGGGGCAAACAGATAAAGACCATGAACCAGTAGAAGATAGGTAGAACCAGAATAATCAGAGCTTCAGGTGTATCATCTGAAGTGGACGTGGAGCAGGACCAGTGGGGATCATGGAAGGAAGCAGACAGCTGAAGCGCATGATCCAGATAAGTGCAGTCGGCTGGCTGCAGAAGAGAGTCGGCTGGTTGCAGAAGGTGTCGGCTGCCCATAGCCATGGTCGGCTGAACCAGTACATAGGGGCAGCAGCAGGCGCTAGGGTGTGTGTGGACTGGAGTACAGTCAGGCAGCAGCATGCGCAGGAGTGATCCAGTCGGCTGTGTTTAAAAGAGCACTAATGAATTTATGAACTGGCCGACCAGCAGTTGGCCAGTTCCCCATGCATTTAAAGGGGCTATGAATAGCCCAAGTGCTCCTTGTTTTTAATCATTCTCTCCCACTAGGGGATTGGATCATTAGAGTCCCATAGGGGACAGATTTAGGTGTCATCACCTTTTATGTAAGGCAGCCCATGGCTGCAGATTCAGATACCTTTTTGTATCATAGAAATATACTGAATTGCCAGCACATCTCTCTCTCTCTACTCTCTCTCTATATCTGCGTTTTGCTTTTGATGGTTTTCAGGAGTGTTTAGGGCTGAAAGAAGACTACCCAAATCTTCCGCGTGTTACAGTTTTGAATAAAACTGCTACTCTTCCCGATCCCCCCACCCCTTCTTTGTTTAGGTCTCCCCCTAGGAAGCTGGCTCCCACTAATATCCGGATACATGTGGTGGTCCCCTCTCCTGGCTGTCGTGTGTCTCTATGTAGAAGATGATGTTCCGTCTTGTAAAAGTCTCCCTGAATCCCTTAATGTCCGACCACAAAGTCCCGTTGTAGTTCTAGACTGCCATCCTCCTATTTGTGGTCCCATAGATCCCGTGCCTCCTGAATATCATCCCTCATAATCAACCCCCCTCTGAAGTGACTCAGCCCCTCCACGTGGATCTCCTGTGGGAGACTGCAAAAGGCCTGCCAGTCTCCAAAGCTACGTGCTGGGTCTGCCGCCAAAGGTCCCCAAGCTAGACGAGGCCGAGAACCCACCATATGACCCTGCTCTGTGCGAACCGTTGGGCTCCAGATGAGCGGCTGTCTGGCCCGCTCCTCAACACAAGAAGGAGGTCTCTGAGAGAGCCCCGGTCTCAGCAGCTCCCAAGCTCTCAGGATGCTCAAAGCAAATCTGTCCTCCCATCCTCTACTAAGGCCTGTCCTCCTCATCTCTATGAAGATCCATCGAATCTCTGGTGCCCAAGTGTCCCCTGCTGGGGGAGCCCGAGCCTGCAGCTGCTGCAAAAGAAGCTCTTTCCAAGGCTCAGCGCTTGGAAGCAGTCCCCGAACAATAAGCTTCCCCAATAAGGCTCTACTCTGATCGACTGGATCTATAATGCCCAAGCCTCCCTGGGCCATCGGAAGTGTAATAACTGCCCAAGCAACCTTTGCCCGAGCTGGCTGACCGTCCCGCCTGGACCAAAGAAAGTTCCTGATCAGCCTCTGTACCTGGCTGATGCAAGAGCTCGAGAAGATCCAGCAAGACGTAATGTACCACATGGTCGCTAAAAGCACCTGATTTGCCACCACCACCCTCCCAGCCAAGGATAGCCGAGCTGTACTCCAATACAAAAGCTTCTTCCGAATGCTCAGAAGAAGCGGAGCAATCTGCTGCTCGGGTGATAAATCTAGTCCAATCTGGCATCCCAAATATCGCACTGCTGTGCCAGGAGGAATCCATCTAAAACCGGGGTCTGGGCTCCATGCTGGAGTGGGAGCGCTACTGATCCAAAAGGCCACTGTCTTGCGCCAATTGATCAATGCTCCCGAAGCTGCACTAAAAACCTGGAGCAACTGCTCTGCCCGAAGAAGATTGGCCTCCTGGCCATGCAAAAATAAGCCCGTGTCGTCAGCAAACTCAGCATCGAGCAGGTCCTCCCCCCGGACTGGGAGCTGGAGTCCTCTCAAACCAACCTCCTCTGCCGTCAAATACATGCTCATAGCCTCAGCAAAGAAGAGAAATAGAAACGGGGCGAGAGGACACCCCTGTCGGACTGATCTGGTCAGCTCAAAACTCGGCCCCCGTCCTCCTGTAATCAACACCTGGCTACGAGCCGTGCAATACAGAGCCGCCACCCCTCTAATCCAACCTGGCTCAAAGCCGAGGCGAAGCATAGTGCCCTCTAAGAAACCCCAATCGACTCTATCGTATGCCTTCTCAAAATCGAGAAGCATCACGACCAAGTCCTCACCAAGAAATCTAGCTCGGGCCGTCGCCTCCCAGAAGGTGAAAATGTTGTTAAGGATACTACGCTCCTTGACGAATCCTGTCTGGGTGGCATGAATCAACTCCCCCAGGAAGTGCTGGATCCTTAAACTCAAGGCCTTTGCTAAGACCTTGTAGACAGTGTTGAGGATCGTAATAGGTCTCCAATGTCGAATATCATCTGATACTCCCTCCCCCTTGGGGATAAGAAAGATCAAGCCCTCTGAAAAGCTCTGTGGCATCACCCCAGTGTACAAAACATACTGAAAGCCCCTGCGGAGGCCTGGCCCCGAAAGGTCCCAATAGCGCATAAAAAAGGTAGGCGTCAATCCGTCCTCCCCTGGGCAACTATGGTGCGGCAGGACCCTCAAGGCCTCAGCAAGCTCAACCTCTGAAAGAGGCTCACCCAGAGCTGTACGCATACGATCTGTGACCCTCCTCTGCACATGGGCCCACACAGTCTGTCTGCAAGCATCCCGAGCCTCAGTGGTTGGCTCCGCTGAAAGCAGGTCTCTATAGAACCCAGTGGCAATGGCTCTGATCTCCCCGGGCTCAGTAGCTACGGATCCGTCCGGCCTCCCAAGCTGACGGACTCCTGCTCGAGCATGGCGGGGTCCAGTGATCTCAAAAAACTTTCCAGTCACTCTATCACCAAGCTGCGTCCATTGAGAGGCCTGGCGACGATAGTGAAACTCATGTCTCTGCTCCTCTGCCTCTCTAACCTCCTGGCGTGCCTGGCTCAGCTGGGACGCCACCCACTCACATGCAGGCTGCTGCTCCTGAAGGCGCTGAAGCGAAGCAAGGTTGCGTCTCAGCCGATGCTCCCGCTCGCGAGTCTCTCTCAGCCATGTCAAAGCTGCAGCGTGCTGAAAAGAGCTAAGCTCGATGAGTCCCTGAGCACACTGGCCTGCTGCATCCTGGTTTGAGCACTGACTGTCATGTCAGATCCTCTCAATGTCCTCAGCGAGAGTAGGATCTGTAAGTACCCTCTCTGGGATCCTCAACTGCAGGCTGGGCTCCCGTGTCCTCTCCTCAAGTGTCAAAATAACTGGCGCATGGTCTGAAAATGAGGTGCCAGCGAGAATGCCAACGGAGCCCCCTCGCTCCCCTAACCAGTCGCCCACATAAAAGCGATCAATCCGTGATAGATTAGTCCCTCCCTGCCGGCGATTCGACCGAGAGAAACTAAGACTATCCTGAGAGCGGTAGAAGGCCCCATGCTGCCATGCATCAGTGATCCTCAGTGACATGCAAAATCGCTCCCAAGCTGCAAGCTCCGTGCCGTGCACTGTAACATGACTGCCTCGCACCCTATCGGCCGGGTCCTCAAGCATGTTGAAGTCTCCCCCCGACACACCAATGTGCGGCCTCTGGCAATGCATCCGTAACCTGGGTCCAGAACTCTGCTCTGGCACTAGCATGGTTGGGCGCATAGACGTTGAGCACGCCCAAGTGCTCATCATGCATCCTCAGAATGACATACTGTGCTCTACCAGGCACAATGATCCCTCGATCCACAATGGCCTGCCGCCATACATCTGCAATGACCATGCATACTCCTCCCTGTCCACCCAAAGGGCCAAACCCTGCAGACCAAAAGGTGTCCCATCTACCAGGCATCACCGAACCATATCTCCGGATCCTGCTCTCACCCAAGTGGTGCTCCTGCATCATCAAAATATCAATACTGCCACCAACCAGGCATCTCTGCAGCTCCTGCCTCAAGCAACCACGATAGCGTATATAATGTGCTCCGCCAAGGCCTTGTACATTCCATGAGATGATCCTCATGGATGACCTGCTGAGGTGGATGCTGTCTCAGCCGTACGGCGGGCCTTCGCCAGCGGCTTGGATGGAGAATAGTCCCCATCCGAGCGGCTACGAATCTGCCCACCCGGTGTGCTGCAAGAATCACGGATATGGCGCTAGTGGCTGTGCCCCATGGCGACTGCCTCCCGCTCAGACAGAGCAATCTCGTGTATGCATACATATCCAGGGTCGCATGCTAAGTCTGCTACTATGCGAACGACCAAATGACGAATCCCTGAGGCATCCACACTCCCGGGATCCAAGAAAAAATGAGCCAACTCCCATAGTCGGCCTATCACATCTGTCACCTCCAGATCGCTCACATGGTGGGAAAACTCAACTGCCTGAGTCTTCAAAGTGCTAAGAGCGAGCTCCAGAGTCCACTCCCGGTCGCATGGGCCACAGAGAGGGAACGAGAAGGCCACCGTTGAATCAAGTGCCTCCTCCCCGTGGGCCGGAGGTATCACTACATGAACTAGGATGGGTGCTGGCTCATGGGGGCCCTCTGCTCGAGAAAGCCGTGTGAAGGAGTAATCAAAAGCCTCCGAGCGCTGTCTAGTGCCGAGGCGACTCAACCGACTGCGGATAGATGATATCCGTGAAGCCCGAATCGGCATGGTAAGTCTCCTCTGCGGTGCTCGATCAAGATCGGTGCTCAGAGCCCTCCGGACTGCAGGTGAACGCCAGGGGACTGCCTGGGCCGAGGCGGGGGGGGGGGGGGGGGGGGGGGCGAGGGGGGTGGAGAAGCAGCCGCTGCCGAAACCGGAGCGGGGACGGGAGGCGGCGAAGGTGGAATCGAGGCGGTAGGGGGGGGGTGGGGGTGAGGGGGGTGAAGGAGGGGGTGCTGGCATCTCCTGGTCCTCAGTCGTCGCAGGGGTCTCCTCCTGTAGGGGAGCAAAGCTGTTCCTCACGGGAACCCAGTGATGCTGAGACTGTGGTTGCTGCTGCACCAGTCTCTGGGCGTGCTGCTGTGGCTGTCTCCCTCGACGGCGCCCCTGTCCAGGCTGCCACTCCGAGGTCTCTGTGGCCTGAGCAGGTGTCCCGGAGGCTGCCTGCCGAGCCGCATCTGTGGGCGGGCCATCAGGGGCTTGCTGTTGCGGTGAGGGTCGGGGTCTCCTGCGAGGACAGGCCTTGGCCAGATGGCCGATCTGCCAGCAAATAAAGCACTGGTTCGGGAGCCCCGAGAACTCCACTCTCTGATCAATCCATCCCCCCCCCCCTATCCTAGGTAGCTGAATGACCTTCGGAAGGGAGGAGATGTCGGGAACCAAAACTCTAACCGAAGGTAGCCCAGCTGCTCTGGCCACCACTGTAGTTGCTGTGGGGCCTGTCTCTAGCACCGAACCCACCAATGCTCCTAGCCTAGAAAGGAGCGGCAGGTACTCGCGGCGGGGTCCAGGGAAGCAAACTGTAACATAGAAAAGGCGCTCTCCCTGCTCGGCCGCTGCTGGGTCAAAGCCATGCTGGCAAGGTCTAAAGAATGCCCGAGCACCCTTGATGTATAGGGGACTCATGGCTAGGACCTTGGCCACGCTCTGGGCGGTCTCGAACTCGATCTGGTAGTGACCACGGCCCAGTAGCTGAACGTCCAGGATCTTGCCCACATCTGCAAGAAGGCGGGCCTGGAGAAGATCCTGGATCTCCCCTCTGCTGGGGCGAGTGCCGACTATACGGCAGATGGTGGAGTGTGCTTGGAGGCGTTCCACCTCTGCGGCGAGGCTCGCTTCCTCTTTTGGCGAAAGAGAAAGCCTGATGGGGGTATCCTCAAGGGCGGGCGAGGGGGCTGCGGGAGAGTCCCTCTGAGGTGGGGCGGGAGGAGCCTCCATCAGTGTCTGAAGCTAAGTCGAAGGCGGAGCGAAAGTGGAGAGTCCTGCAAGAGCCGAGCTGCACACAAAGGACGGCACACAAAGGACGGAGAGGGAAGGCGGGAGGCAAAAAGAAACAAAAAAGGAAGACCCCAGGGGACGGAGAAATCAGAAAAAAAGGAGGTAAGGCGGCGAAGACAAAAAAGCCCCTAGGGGGGACGCGGAAACAACGCGAAACAAGGGGCGGAGGGGAAGATAAGGCGAGGCGGCGAAAAGGGGGGCGGGGGTGCTGAAGAAAGGCGGGAGGGCGCGAAGGAGCGGGGGGGGGGGGGGGGGGGGGGGGGGGGGGCTAGGACAGCCAGGCGGGGGAGGGGGGGCAAGCGCGAGTACAGGCGGGGGGGAGGGGGGGGGGGGAGCAGACGCGATGGCGGGAGAGGGGGGAAAGCGTGCAGTCAGCGTGAGCTGGGGGGGGGGAGCGTGAGCTTCAGCGAGCAGTCAAGACCAATGGGTTTATTGAAAAACATTAGGTTTAAGGTCTTTTCGTTCCGTTACCATCACACATTTGTTGTCAGAGTTGTTAATTTTATTATCAAATAGGTTTTCAAGCTTGGCCCATACCTCTTTTTCTATCTTGTTGAAATCTACACGATGAATTAGATTATCTACAAGACCAAGGCCAATGTGTGCCAGTACTTTGTCGTTTTATCTTGCCAAATTGCACCCTTATTTCCTTCGGGTTTTTGCTCCGAGCCATTGACCACATTCCAAACACCATCTCATATGAGAAGAAGACGAGCCTTTTTCGGCCATGTGGACTTCTCTATAGAGAAGTGGCCTCTGTGCATCTCCATGTTGATGTAAAATTTTTCACAGGGCTAGTATTTGGTGCAAAAGTGATGATTTTGAAAAAAGGCCCAATTTTTATTGGGTGTAGAGGCTTTAATTAAACATTTTCATTAAAAAAATAAGAAATCCCCTTGCCCTGTACCGTTGCAGGTTGAAGATGACTGAGGAGGGCTGCAGCATATATTTGTTGGCTGAGATGCACAATTGGGCAATACAGTGAATGTGCTGGGCACTGGTGCTGCACACAACTGTCTCGCTGGAGGCGGAAACTCTGCAGAAATGGCGGGCTGCTGCTGACGTGGCCATTTTAGTAAGGTTATTAAAACCTTATGGTTGGGGTGAGTGAAGTTGATGCGCAAACGAGCCGGTAGTGGCGCGTAGGTGGCCGGTGCGTAGACAAGCAGGTGTGGGTGACGACGTCGAACTGGGCAAAGCTGGAGTCAAGTTTGATAGGCAGTGCTAATATGCCCCATGGCTGGCTCCAGGTTGCTGTCAAGGACACCAGTAGGCACAGAGAAGCAGCAGATGGTCACCATTATCTGACCCAAAAAAAACAGTAAACCCTAACTGGGCTAGAACCAGGCTTTGTTATCATTTGTTGGGATTCAGAGCGCTCACAAAAATATAACGAGGAGCTATGGAGGGTGGTTCAGACACACTAATACACTTAGCCCTCTTAGGGGCTGTTCCCACACAGACACAAGTGGGTACACAAACAGGGGTACACGTACAGAGACTCCAAAATACCCAACGATTTTCAAGCATTAACATGGAGTTTCATCCACCACAAAGGTAAGTGGATGCACGATATTTTCAAATGATGCTCCTTTGCATCACTTTCTTAAGATGAAAGGTTTTAAGAGAGTCTTTTTTTTCCCGACTGGCCTTAGGCCCAAGATCCTCCCGTAGTTACCATTTTTCACTGCCCATAGGTGCTTTTTTTATCCGCCCGTAGGCGATGCAGCTAAGGAAGCACCTAGTGGGGTTTTGAACCCAGGACTTCCTGGTCCTAGACAAACACCTTCACCACTTGAGCTATCACCTCATTGGCGGTTTTAAGAGAGTCTTAAACAATTTCTTTTTTAAAATCTTGCATGCTTTGTTTGCACACGGTGGATGCATATGCTAGGTTTTTGTGCCTTTTTTGCTGATAGTAACAATCTTGATGAAGTGAGGTAGGCATGTAGCTAAGCAATTCATCTTCACATGTGCAGGTCATACAGAAGCAGTATTGTCAGTATCTTTTAGCCCAGATGGCCAACAGTTGGCTAGTGGATCAGGGGATACAACGGTGCGATTTTGGGATCTGAATACTCAGACCCCTTTGCACACATGTAAAGGTATTTTGTTGATTTTGTTGTCATATCACTTGATTGATGTTTTATTTTGGTTTACTGGAGGGCTGGTTGTCATTTATTATAGGCTCTATTTTGATCCTTTGGTTGATTCTTGACTCTTGACTGTTCTCTTATACTTAATCGAAGACTTCTTATTCTACGCAAAATTAAACCCACCAATTTTTGCCATTAGTATTTAGCACCGCAAGTTACACCAATGTTAGTGTTACGGTTGTTATGGGATGGGCATGGCTGTGTTAGGTATTGCTGGTTGTGGTTCGTGTAGAATTATTGCTAGCAGCTTATTTTTTTGGGTTTTTCACTCTTTGCGGCTTTAGTTTTTTCAATATTTGATGCAATAAAATTCAAAGGTGTAACTCAATTTGGAATTCGGGGCCAAGGCATTGCGTTCCCAACCGGTGCATGAGTTCAAACCCTGCCACCTGATACAGTATATTAGGTGTCATTCAAATCAACTTTTTGATTTTTAAAGATTCCTTTGTTGGTGGGTGTGGTTTTGCAGGGCATACGAATTGGGTACTTTGTATTGCATGGTCTCCAGATGGGAAACAACTTGTAAGTGGAGACAAAGATGGGCATTTAAGTCTTTGGGATCCCCAGGATGGCAAGGCCAATGGCAACACCTTGAACGTATGACTTGGATTTCTTGGTACTAAGTTTGTTACTATTTGGTATTATTTTGTGAAACATGGTGATGCTAGCTGAACTAGAATGCATACATGTTGGGTATTTGAAGCTTCATGCGTGTGTCTCGTCTTGTGTGTGTACCCCTATTTGTGTGTCCGTGTATATGTGTGTGTGAAACCACTCTAACATTAGGAATGATGTCATCTAGATGAGCCTCCAAAGGCTATAAAAGCATTGTATTTGGTGAAGGCTTTACATCAATCTAATCTACTGATCATTGAGTCATGCAATCTCTCTCTCACTTGAGTATTTGTCTTTCTCTCTCTTTCTTTCTCTAACATTGACAGCCACGGATGTCTTTGACCTCCATAGCTTTGATGCACTACTGGCGGCGGCTGTACCTTCTGCTGGTGGCTGCGCTGGTTATCCAGTGGGCTGCCCACTACACAGCAGGCGGCTGCGCAGTTTGCAGCCAGGTGCTATATCTCCTACAGGTGCTGCTTCATCTCTGTCCAGCAGGCTGCGCCTGTCTACTGCAGGCGCCTCCATCTCCTCTCAACAAGGCGGTTGTGTGTGCATCTCCAGTCAGGCAGCCACACAGGCTGCGCTGCCTACCACAGCAGGCGGCTGTATGTTCATCTCCAGCAGCTGTGCTCCTACAGCTAGGCGGCCGGCGGCTGTGCTCTGCAAACAGGCGGCTACTTCTCCATCTCCAGACGGCTGCTCAACCTATCCATAGGCGGCTACGCTGCCTCCTCCTCCGCATCAGGCAGGTGTGTCCAGCACAGCGGGTGGTTGTTCTCCTTGGTAGGCGGTTGTGCCTCCTTTACATAGGCAGCATCTCCTTTCTTCAGGAGACTAAACTTTTCCCCAGGCAACTACTCCTCACGACATGCTGCCGCACCTTGGTGTCCCTCTCAAATAGCTGCACATAGACACCATGGGTATCGGTCTTCCATCTGCAATCTATAAGTAAGTGAATTTCAGATTTAAGTAAAGAACTTTGTGGTAAATCTGATAAGGGATTCTCTCTACGGCTAGTTTCAGGAGCAGAGTACTTAGCCTGGGAGGAGATTATTCTTGGAGTCAGGGGACAGGACCCTTGGCATCTTCTAGAGTTAGGGCGTAGCCGTGGGAGCCTTTGCTTCTCGAGATTGGATAGGAGCACCGGCCCCAATCTCTCTAGACCTGACAGATTTTATGTTGATGAGTAGGCTTGCAGTTGAGGGGGTATGATTGGTATTTTGGCAGGCACTTCATTTTCTGACCACGTCCTAGTTATTTTGTCCTTAAAGGACCCCTGGAGGCATGACAGGCATGTGAGCTCGAGGATTGTGGACAGCCTCATTCAAGACCCCTTTCTCTTTGAGGGTTTTCGGGAGCAGGAGAGGAGTTTGCGGGGTCGTCTTGCCTCTTTACAGCGGCTTCAGGAGAGGTCCCCGGATAGCCAATGGATCGAGAGTCGGCTTGCCGTTGCTCGCACGGAGATTAGAACCATAGAGGAGAGGAGGGTGGAGTACAGGTATCATGCCAAGGCCTCTTTCTGGACTCAGGCAGGCAGTAGAGTCACATGGGATTTCTTTGAGATAGACGGCCTCCATAGGAGGAGAGACGGTATTCGCAGGTTGCGTGGCCAGGATGGAGCTATTGTTTCAGATTCCCCCCAGGTGACCACAGACTTTTTTCGATCCCTCCTCATTGGTACCCCAGCATATCCACAGGTGGTGGAAGCACGCGAGAGGGTCTGGTGGCATACGAGGGAGGTGGTTCCCCTTTCTCTTCGGTCATTCTTATTGACACCATTTACTGCTGCTGAGGTGTTGGCAGAGGCATTGACGACACTTCCTAGGGAAAAATAATGCCCGGGGGCGGACGGGCTTCCAGTCTCCTTCTTTCTTCGCCATTGGGACCTCATGGAAGGTGGTCTTTGAGGTGCCTTCAATGAGATTATGATCAAAGGTGCCATGCCAGAGAGGCTCTAAGAGGGCTTGATTCACTTGATTCCCAAGGAGGATGGTGACAGATTGGAGATCCGGCAGTGGAGACCATCACTCTTCTAGGCCAAGGCCATTAGTAGGAGACTTCAGCCTTTTCTCCCAGACTTGCATGATGGGAAATTTTGATTATTCAAGAAGTCCCCAAATTGGGTGATGATGTGGCATGTAACCACATTTAGAATCTCCTCATCGAGACCTTTCCATATGCGCCAATCCGGGAGCACATCTGCAGGGTCTGGGTCAATATGCCACTTCCGAGAAGCGGCGGCCACTACCCGTATCCTCTGAAAGGTGCACTCTGCAACCAAAAGCGACTCCACCTCCACTCTCTGAAGTCTGCCCTCATCCTGAATCTCATAGTAGAGGCATCTGCCATCCTCAGTGCAAGCTCTGACAGCAATCAGGATCTCCAACTGTGTGTCCTGAATATCATCCCTCATAATCAACCCCCCTCTGAAGTGACTCAGCCTCTCCACCTGGATCTCCTCTAGGAGACTGCAGAAGGCCTGCCAGTCTCCAAAACTACGTGCTGGGCCTGCCGCCAAAGGTCCCCAGGCTAGACGAGGCCGAGAACCTAGCATATGACCTTGCTCTGTGCGAACCGCTGGGCTCCAGATGAGCGGCTGTCTGGCCCGCTCCTCATCACAAGAAGGAGGTCGCTGAGAGAGCCCCGGTCTCAGCAGCTCCCAAGCTCTCAGGATGCTCAAAGCAAATCTGTCCTCCCATCCTCTACTGAGGCCTGTCCTCCTCATCTCTATGAAGATCCATCGAATCTCTGGTGCCCAAGTGCCCCCTGCTGGGGGAGCCCGAGCCTGCACAGCAGCCGCTGCAAGAGAAGCTCTTTCCAAGGCTTAGCACCTGGAAGCAGCCCCCGAACAATAAGCTTCCCCAATAAGGCTCTACTCTGATCGACTGGATCTATAATGCCCAAGCCTCCCTGAGCCAGCGGAAGTGTAATAACTGCCCATGCAACCTTTGCCCGGGCTGGTTGACCGTCCCGCCCAGACCAAAGAAAGTTCCTGATCAGCCTCTGTACCTGGCTGATGCAAGAGCTCGAGAAGATCCAGCAAGATGTAATGTACCACATGATCGCTAACAGCACCTGATTTGCCACCACCACCCTCCCAGCCAAGGATAGTCGAGCTGTACTCCAATACAAAAGCTTCTTCTGAATGCTCAGAAGAAGCGGGGCAATTTGCTGCTCAGGTGACAAATCTAGTCCAATCTGGCATCCCAAATACCGCACTGCTGTGCTAGGAGGAATCCATCTAAAACCGGGGTCCGGGCTCCATGCCGGAGTGGGAGCGCTACTGATCCAAAAGGCCACTGTCTTGCGCCAATTGATCAATGCTCCCGAAGCTGCACTAAAAACCTGGAGCGACTGCTCTGCCCGAAGAAGATTGGCCTCTTGGCCATGCAAAAATAAGCCCGTGTCGTCAGCAAACTCAGCATCGAGCAGGTCCTCCCCCCGGACTGGGAGCTGGAGTCCTCTCAAACCAACCTCCTCTGCCGTCAAATACATGCTCATAGCCTCCGCAAAGAAGAGAAAAAGAAAAGGGGCGAGGGGACACCCCTGACGGACTGATCTGGTCAGCTCAAAACTCGGCCCCCGTCCTCCTGCAATCAGCACCTGGCTACGAGCTGTGGAATACAGAGCCGCCACCCCTCTAATCCAACCTGGCTCAAAGCCCAGGCGAAGCATAGTGCCCTCTAAGAAACCCCAATCGACTCTATCGTATGCCTTCTCAAAATCGAGAAGCATCACGACCAAGTCCTCACCAAGAAATCTAGCTCGGGCCGTCGCCTCCCAGAAGGTGAAAATGTTGTCAAGGATAGTGCGCTCCTTGACAAATCCTGTCTGGGTAGCATGAATCAACTCCCCCAAGAAGGGCTGGATCCTCAAACTCAAGGCCTTTGCTAAGACCTTGTAGACAGTGTTGAGGATCGTAATAGATCTCCAATGTCGAATATCATCTGATACTCCCTCCCCCTTGGGGATAAGAAAGATCAAGCCGTCTGAAAAGCTCTGTGGCATCACCCCAGTGTCCAAAACATACTGAATGCCCCTGCGGAGGCCTGGCCCCAAAAGGTCCCAATAGCGCATAAAAAAGGCAGGCGTCAGTCCGTCCTCCCCTGGGCAACTATGTCGCGGCAGGACCCTCAAGGCCTCAGCAAGCTCAACCTCTGAAAGAGGCGCACCAAGAACTGTACGCATACAATCTATGACCCTCCTCTGCACATGGGCCCACACAGTCTGTCTGCAAGCATCCCGATCCTCAGTGGCTGGCTCCGCTGAAAGCAGGTCTCTATAGAATCCAGTGGCAATGCTCTGATCTGTCCAGGCTCAGTAGCTACCGATCCATCCGGCCTCCCAAGCTGACGGACTCTTGCTCGAGCATGGCGGGGTCCAGTAATCTCAAAAAACTCCCAAGTCACTCTATCACCAAGCTGCGTCCACTGAGAGGCCTGGCGACGATAGTAAAACTCATGTCTCTGCTCCTCTGCCTCTCTAACCTCCTGGCGTGCCTGGCTCAGCTGGGACGCCACCCACTCACATGCAGACTGCTGCTCCTGAAGGCGCTGAAGCAAAGCAAGGCTGCGTCTCAGCCGATGCTCCCGCTCGCGAATCTCCCCCAGCTGTGTCAAAGCTGCAGTGTGCAGAAAAGAGCTAAGCTCGATGAGTCCCTAGGTACACTGGCCTGCTGCATCCTGGGCAGAGCACTGACTATCATGCCAGATCCTCTCAATGCCCTCAGCGAGACTAGGATCTGTAAGTACCCTCTCTGGGATCCTCAACTGCAAGCTGGGCTCCCGTGTGCTCTCCTCAAATGTGAAAATAACTGGCGCATGATCTGAAAATGAGGTACCAGCGAGAATGCCGACGGAGCCCCCTCGCTCCCCTAACCAGTCGCCCACATAAAAGCGATCAATCCGTGATAGATTAGTCCCTCCCTGCCAGTGATCCGACCGAGAGAAACTAAGACTGTCCTGAGAGCGGGAGAATGCCCCATGCTGCCATGCATGAGTGATCCTCAGTGACATGCAAAATCGCTCCCAAGCTGCAAGCTCCGTGCCGTGCACTGTAACATGACTGCCTCCCACCCTATCGACCGGGTCCTCAAGCATGTTGAAGTCTCACCCGACACACCAATGTGCGGCCTCTGGCAATGCATCCGTAACTTGGGTTCAGAACTCTGCTCTGGCACTAGCATGGTTGGGCGCATAGACGTTGAGCACGCCCAAGAGCTCATCATGCATCCTCAGAATGACATACTGTGCTCTACTAGGCACAATGATCTCTCGATCCACAATGGCCTGCCGCCATACATCTGCAATGACCATGCATACTCCTCCCTGTCCACCCAAAGGACCAAACCCTGCAGACCAAAAGGTGTCCCATCTACCAGGCATCACCGAACCATATCTCCGGATCCTGCTCTCACCCAAGTGGTGCTCCTGCATCATCAAAATATCAATGCTGCCACCAACCAGGCATCTCTGAAGCTCTTGCCTCAAGCAACAACGATAGCGTATAAAATGTGCTCCGCCAAGGCCTTGTACATTCCATGAGATGATCCTCATGGATGACCTGCTGAGGTGGATGCTGTCTCAGCCGTACGGCGGGCCTTCGCAAGCGGCTTGGATGGAGAGTAGTCCCCATCCGAGTGGCTGCGAATCTGCCCACCCGGTGTACTGCAAGAATCACGGATCAGGCGCCAGTGGCTGTGACCCATGGTGACTGCCTCCCGCTCTGACAGAGCAACCTCGTGTATACATACATATCCAGGGTCGCGTGCTAAGTCTG
The DNA here is from genome assembly GCF_041138505.1 of Cibotium barometz. Lineage (NCBI taxonomy): Eukaryota > Viridiplantae > Streptophyta > Polypodiopsida > Cyatheales > Cibotiaceae > Cibotium > Cibotium barometz. Next base: position 11,747,224 of record NC_141097.1, on the reverse strand, counting down.
CCACTATGCGAACGACCAAATGACGAATCCCCGAGGCGTCCACACTCTCGGGATCCAAGAAAAAATGAGCCAACTCCCATAGTCGGCCTATCACATCTGTCACCTCCAGATCGCTCACATGGTGAGAAAACTCAACTGCCTGAGTCTTCAAGGTGCTAAGAGCGAGCTCCAGAGTCCACTCCCGGTCACATGGGCCACAGAGGGGGAACGAGAAGGCCACCGCTGAATCAAGTGCCTCCTCCCCGCGGGCCGGAGGTATCACTACATGAACTCGGATGGGTGTTGGCTCATGGGGGCCCTTTGCTCCAAAAGGCCGTGTGAAGGAGTAATCAAAAGCCTCCGAGCGCTGTCTAGTGCCGAGGCGACTCAGCCGACTAGGGATAGATGATATCCGTGAAGCCCGAATCGGCATGGTAAGTCTCCTCTGCGGTGCTCGATCAAGATCGGTGCTCAGAGCCCTCCTGACTGCAGGTGAACGCCAGGGGAGTGCCAGGGCCTCCCGGGGAGCTGAGGCGGGCGTGCGGGGGGAGGAAGAGGGGGCGAGGGAGGTGGAGAAGGAGTCGCTGCCGAAACTGGAGCGGGGACGGGAGGCGGCGAAGGTGGAAGCGAGGCGGTAGGGGGGGATGGGGGTGGGGGGGGGGTGAAGGAGGGGGTGCTGGCATCTCCTGGTCCTCAGTCGTCGCAGGGGTCTCCTCCTGGAGGGGAGCAAAGCTGTTCCTCACGGGAACCCAGTGATGCTGAGACTGTCGCTGCTGCTGCAACGGTCTCTGGGCGTGCTGCTGTGGCCGTCTCCCTCGACGGCGCACCTGTCCAGGCCGCCACTCCGAGGTCTCTGTGGCCTGAGCAGGTGTCCCGGAGGCTGCCTGCCGAGCCGCATCTGTGGGCGGGCCATCAGGGGCCTGCTGCTGCGGTGAAGGTCGGGGTCTCCTGCGAGGGCAGGCCTTGGCCAGATGACCGACCTGCCTGCAAATAAAGCACTGGTTCGGGAGCCCCGAGAACTCCACTCTCTGATCAATCCATCCCCTCCCTATCCTAGGTAGCTGAATGACCTTCGGAAGGGAGGAGATGTCAGACACCAAAACTCTGACCGAATGTAGCCCAGCTGCTCTAGCCACCACTGAAGCTGCTATGGGGCCAGTCTCTAGCACCGAACCCACCAATGCTCCTAGCCTAGGAAGGAGCGGAAGGTACTCCCGGCAGAGTCTAGGGAAGCAAACTGTAACATGGAAAAGGCGCTCTCCCTGCTCGGCCGTTGCTGGGTCAAAGCCATGCTGCCAAGGTCTGAAGAAAGCCCGAGCACCCTTGATGTCAAGGGGACTCATGGCTAGGACCTTGGCCACGCTCTGGGCTGTCTCGAACTCGATCTGGTAATGTCCACGGCCCAGTAGCTGAACGTCGAGGATCTTGCCCACATCTGCAAGAAGGCGGGCCTGGAGAAGATCCCGGATCTCCCCTCTGCTGGGGCGAGTGCCGACTATACGGCAGATGGTGGAATGTGCCTGAAGGCGTTCCACCTCTGTGGCGAGGCTCGCTTCCTCTTCCGGCGAAAGAGAAAGCCTGATGGGGGTGTCCTCAAGGGTGGGCGAGGGGCCTGCGGATGAGTCCCTCTGAGGTGGGGCGGGAGGAACCTCCATCAGAGTCTGAAGCTGTGTCGAAGGCGGAGCGGATACGGAGAACCTGCAAGAACCGAGCTGCACACGAAGGAGGGGGAAGGCGAAAGGTAAAAAAATAATAACCCCTGGGGGCGGAGAAAACCAGAAAGAAGGGGAGGGGGTGGGGGGAGGCGGCGAAGACAGAACCCTGGGGGGGGGGGGGGGGGGGGGGGGGGGGCGGAAGCAGCACGAAAAAAAAGGGGGGGAGGGGGAAGCGAGAGCTGGCGAAGGGGGGGGGGGGGGGGGGCGAGGCGCTGAAGAGGAGGGGGGTGGGCGCGAAGGCGAAGAGCTATGAGAGGGGGGGGGGCGCGAAGGCGATGTGCAGGGGAGGGGGGCGCTTCAGCGCAGTAAAACCAGGCGGAGGGGGGGGCGGCGCAAACCCGAGGGCAGGCGGAGGGGGGAAGGCGCGAGGGCGGGTAGGGTGAGGGGTGTGTGGACAGAAGCGCGAGCGGGGGGGGGGGGGGGGGGGGGGAGCGGGAGCTTCAGCGAGCACGATAGTAGTTGCTACTCCTAAACTTTGAGAAAGCGTATGATACGGTGGATTGGATCTTTCTGGAGGGCACTATGATCCGCATGGGATTCCCCATGGAGCGGATTCGTGGAGTCTCAGGACTTTACTCAGCCTCACACAGCTAGGTTCTCATTCAGGGAGCCCGTTGTGACAGATTCCCCCTCCCCCACTCGGTGAGACAGGGTTGTCCTTTGGCACCTTACCTCTTTCTATTCGTTGTCGAGGCCATGAATAGTTTTCTCTCCGCCCAGGAGACTGGCTTCAGGGATTGCGTCTTCCCCTCTGCATGCAGGAGGAGCTGCTGGACTCAGAGTTTGCAGATGACACAGCAGATTTCCTTGTAGGAGATGTGGGGAATCTACAGAGATTTGCGGAGGCGATCGAGGTTTTCTGTCGCGCATCAGGAGCACATATCAACTAGCACAAATTGTGTGGTTTTTGGGTAGGCTCAGCACCTGCCTCGACTTGGCGACCAGTTGAGGATTTCTAGTGGATCCCGAGGGGCACTCCAGTTCGATATCACGGTTGCCAGGTTGGCATTGATATCTCTCCCGAGCTACAGCACGCCCCGCTTCTTCTGAGTATTCAGAAGAAGCTTCTATATTGGAGCTCGGCGAGGCTCTCCCTAGCAGGCAGGGTGGCGGTGGTGAACTAGGTACTTCTTGCCACCATGTGGTACATCACCTCGTGCTCGGCCTTTTCTCGGGCATGTATTGGCCAGGTACAACTGTCAGTGATTGATCCGGAATTTCTTATGGGCCGGAAGTGATGAGAGGCCAGCCAGGGCCAAGGTGGCATGGAGAGTGATTATACAGCCTTATTGCAAGGGGGGGCTAGGCCTCGTTGACCCGGCTATTTAGAGCCGCATCCTGCTTGGCAAGTTGATTGTTAGAGGACTCCTTGGTGGTGAGCCTTGGAAGGCTTTCCTGTTGGCCCGGATTTCAGCCCGCACTCCGAGTCTTGGGGGCCCTTGGCGACAGAGTACCAGATGGATCTTCACAGAGATGCGAGCCTGTGGTTTTAGTCTGGCTTTTGAGGATGGATTTGCAGCCAGCTTACTTTGTGCTTGGGAGCACCTTAGGCCCGCCCTCAGACAGATAGCTCCAGTTGCATTAGAGGAGCGGCTTCGGCAGCCTTTGGTCTGGAACCCTTGATCCGTTTACCCAGTGGCCACATGCTAGGGGCCCAACCGCACGTTTCTTGGGGCGCCTTGAGCATGGGCATTGGGACCATCCATGTCTCTTGGAGATTGGATCGCCCACAGGCAGCTACCCCCGGAGGTGCAAGAGAGAGGCTTGATAGGGATCCGGGGTAGAGATAGGCTCACCATCGACATCGACTCAACTATCCCTCAAGAGTGGTTGGCTTCCCCAGACCCGACTCCCCCAATGTGGTTGGGCGTGTTTACCAGACACGATATCGTAGTGGCGGTCCACGGAGCAGATGAGGACAGTGGTTTGCTGACTTTTTGTATTGGATCCCATGGCAAACTAGAGAGATTTGGGAGGATTTTAGTGGCTGCACCTTGTAGAGGGTGAGGGTGATTGGTTTTCGAGCACGGGAATGGCATATTGATCCAGCACCAGCCAAGGTGGCCAGGGAGAGATTATGGCGGCTATGGAATGGGAGTGCCGACCTCTCATGTGCCTGCAGTGGGATCCAAGAGAGTGGACTTGGTATGATCTAGCAGATCGGGAGGAGACTCTGGATGCCCCCTTCTTTGCATATACTGCGCGGCCAGGCCGCAGGATCCATATGCCCGAGATAGATGGCACATCGGCAAGAGTAGCACATTGGTAGTATCAGGGCCTCTCACAGCGTTTCCTTTCAGATTTCTGGAAGAGACTGTGGGACAACTTTCGGCCAAGAAAGATCGCCCTCTTTCTTTGGTTGATGGCACATAGGAGTTTAGTGGTCGGTACTTGGCTGGCAGTCGGTGGTCGACCAGCGGTGCGGCCACCCCTAGGAGACTGAGAGGCATTGCCTTTGGGATTGCCCGAAGGCTCAGTAGATTTGGCAGAGGATTCTCCGCATCTTTGCTATGGACAGGGCATCGACCTGGATCATCACATGGGGCACTGTCGCTTGGGCCACAGAGGCTGGAGTGGTTAGGGCTTATGAGGAGGATGGGGGAGGGCTAGGCCTTCAGATCTCTCACCATTGTATTGCAGCTGTACAGGCACAACCCCACCTACAGGCGACTGGCGGCTAGGCTCATGCCAGAGATGGGAGATTTGTAGTAGCATAGCAGCCTGGCACATTTGGTGTGCTAGATGCAGTGAGGCCATCGAGGGTACCCACAATCCGTTGGCGAAGACCGTCGGGAGCATATGGCTTGATATTATTCACACCGTAGTGGGGGAAGTTACATGGAGGTTCAAACCGCATGCAAAAGCAGCGGGAAGCTTTCTTGCGACTGTGGAGGCCTGGCCCTTTCCTCACAGATAGAGGAGGTGACCCCATTTGGCATTACAGACCACTTGTGTGGTTGTTCGGCCCCCCCCCCTCCCGCTCCCCAAGCCCCCCTCCCCTTCTATGAGATAGCCTTCTCCTCACAGAGCGACCAGCTAGAGGAGAAGCATCATTTCCCCTCATGATCATTTGATTGCTAGAGGAGAAGCATCATTTCCCCTCATGATCATTTGATTCCCACCATTAAATGAGGCGAGTTTATATGTAGCCCTTGGTGGTTGTATCTAGCCCTTTGTGGCTGTTTTTTCTTTTCTCTTTGTGCAAAATTTTCCTCTTATGTGTGTAATTGAATGTTTTGGGTTGTAGAGGGTGGCTAACATGGGCTCTTGTTTCATGTCTTTGGAATCTAGGGGCATAAAAAATGGATTACGTCTCTTGCTTGGGAGCCTGCTCATTTACAGTTCCCAAGCCGGCGCTTTGCTAGTGCAAGCAAGGATGGTGATGTACGCATATGGGACACCACGACACGAAAATCCACCATGTGTTTAACTGGACACACCTTGGCAGTAACTTGCGTAAAATGGAGTGGCGAGGGGCTAATTTATTCCAGGTATCTCTTTGTCATGCCATTTTGTTAGGGGACACACTTGCCACCGGTAAATTTAGCCTAAGGAAATTGAGGTGTTAAAATTGCTAATTGCTTGAAATAAGTTGGAGTAGTAAGTGTGTGATGAAAGTTGGATATGAAACTCTCAATCCATTGTTATGACGATTTTCTTGCATATGCTGAGGATAACGTTTAGGTTTTCAGGATGTCTTTGCATGGCAGATAAAGGAAGGGCTTCCCCAAAAGGAGGGGATCATTATAAATACACTTGAAACCCCAATACCAAATGTTGGAATGAACGTGTAGGTTTTCAAGATGTCTTTGCATGACAGATAAAGAAAGGGCTTCCACAAGAGAAGGGGATCCACTTGAACCCCCAATACCAAATGTTGGAATGATGGCAAATTAGGGTGTTCCTGGGGGTTACCTCAAATATGAGAAAAGGAAAATGAGTGGTATTTAAAACCGAGAGTCTCCTGTACAAGGATCTCTTACTCTTGTTTTAGCATACTTGATTCCTTGATATTAAAGGATATCCTTCAATGAGCTCCCATCACAGAGGGGAGATGCTATGGCTGCTTTGCGTTCTATTCTAGAATAGGATGGTATCACTGTATGATCACACATCGTCATCATGAAGCATCAGATGGATACTTTGGCTCATGTAGGTAGTTTTGTAATTTTCTTTACATTGACATTGTACTACCTTTTTGGTCTCACAGACAGTCTGAGTCTTTTGAAGACGCAGGATCTTGAGCTCAAGCTATGGAGGGTGGAAGATTTCCATGATGTGAGTGTAGGAGAGAGATGAGGGTTCAAGGGGAGAGATGAAGTTCAATCTATGAGAATGGTTAAGAGAGAGAGAGAAAGAAAGATATATTAAGCGTCTACTAAAGACCCAATGGGCTTATGAGACCAAAGTGATACAATAATGTCCATGGCATATCTCATCATGGAATGGAAAATAAAACAGAAAGAAAACATAAATATAGCTATCTCACTAGGGTGATACAAAACTGTCCATGGAAACTCATCATGGAATACTAAGAACATAAAAACATGGGAGCAACATCAGCTCTGAGTAGATGGTACACCACTCTCCAAAATGTCAAGCATGGGGCTGACGAGTATGGCAGAGAGGTCTCCCTCAACTATGTCATGTGGAAAGGTAGCTCGATGGCGGTGGAGCATGTCCTAGATCTGGAGTTGATGAGGTGATCGTGGAGCTTGTAATATGTATGTGTTGGAGCCTACAATACGAGAGAGAAAGAAGTAGCTTTTTGTAGGCCTACAACCTGGTGTGATGTGATAAGCTTGTGCTAGAGAGAGAGAGAGAGAGAGAGAGAGAGAGAGAGAGAGAGAGAGAGACTACGTCTATCATACGGACTATGATGAGAGAGAGAGAGATAGAGAGGTTTCTTTTTGTGAAGGCCATGGCAAGAGATGCAACTAGAGAGGAAAATTGCATACATATTTACCACTCCATTGGCTACATGGTTTAACCTATCTGACCATTTAAGGTGCAAGGCGCTTTGCCATCATACTCGTGTAAATGGACACTTACTTTTGTAAGATGGTGCTGGAACATATAAAGCAACCTTACCTTACACTTAATGTAAAATAGGAAATATTTACGGACTTAGTGTACATAGTTAATTAAGACTAGTATAGAGTGTTAAGTTTGGTCAACCTAGTTTGAAAACTAATCATTTGTTTTATAAGTCATTTTTGACAATAAGTAAGAGAGAATCATTCCCTTGTAATATTTTACTTTTGAGCTTCCCTTCTTCCCTCTTACTTGCTTGGCCATTGAATATTTCTTGCTTAATGGATGCAATAGGTTTAATTGTAGGTTTTCTTCTTGCATTAGCTTCTTCTTCTTTCCTCGCCTTTTGTGCGAGAGAACCGTTGCCAAGATAGATATCTTGTTGTCTCCATCAAGACACATAGAGCACTCCCTTCACCTCATTGGCAATAGAGCATTCTGATATGAAGAGTGGACACATGGCTGGTTACTCCCTTTGTACAAAGGGGATAAGGTCTGGGCGGTGGACACATTGGGTTATGTCCACCTCGAGACATCAGTGTGTGTGAACACCGGGCTAGTCATAATTTATAAGTGAGTTTTGGTCACCCAAAACTTAATGAAGTGTGTACACACTCACTTATAAATTAGTGCTAACTCCTAAGGCTAGGTTTATGACCAATACTTACCACTTGTCACATGCCACATAACCATGTCAGCAGACAGTTTCACACGCACGGTTCGTGGGCGGGCGTCCCCTTACTCGGAACTACACATTGGTCAAGCAAGCATGAAAATAGCATGCAATTTCAATTGCAAGCAAGCACATAAAGATGCTATGCAATGCAGCATTGGTATGGACAATCCTCGTTTATGAGATTACCAAAATAGACGTGCTCCAGGCAAGTACACGAGGTACCAGATCCAATGGAACACCAATCCACCAAACATTTCCGAGCATGTACACAGAGGCACAAGTCCCAACGGAAAGCCAAGTCCACAGTATCACATGAGTGGCATCAATCCCTGGCATATACAACTGCCATGGACACTAGTCCAATGTACATACATGATGAGAGAGCACAGGTGGACCAATTGGGTGGCCAAATGGTGACATTCCCTCTGGCTTCTAAACAGTTGTCCGCAACTGAAAAGCATCCAAATATGTCTGAAGCACATGCGGGCAATCTTTGAAGAACTCTTGATCTACCCATTTAGCATCAATGGGAAGATAGTTGTTAAACTTCACAAGGTAACGCCTGATAATTTTGCCTGCAGAGCAAGCGTGCGTTCCTTGTGATACACAGTCTGCTTTGGCTGCAAGATCTCCTCAAGGTCATCCACTTTTGGTGGATCCTCAATGACCGTTTCACTGGGCTCCGGCCCTACATACTTGCAAAGGAGACTGACATGAAAAGCATTCTGTACGTGCCAATGACTAGGTAATGCCAATCTGAAAGCCACTTCATTGATAATCTCGATCACTCGAAAAGGCCCATAGTACCTGGTTGCAAGCTTAGGATATGCACCCTCTTTGCCAAGCCTCTTTGCAAGTCTTGCTTTCTCAAATTTCAGCAATACCTAATCATTCTCTTCAACATCCAATTGCCTTCTATGCTTGTTGGCAGCCTTTTTATGCTTGTCTTGTGACCTTGCAATGGCTGTCCGCACCTGAGCAAAAGCAATATCCAAGTGTCTTACATACTCATCAGCTGCAAATATCTCATCCTTTGTGTGAAGGATGAGTGGCAAAACCACCTTACCATAAACAATCTCAAACGGGGCCTTTCCCGTAGATACATGCACCATGTTGTTGTATGCAAATTCCACAAGGGGTAAGTACTTCTCCCAAGAAGATTTCTGATCCGCCACATATTATTTCAAGAGATCCAACACGGCTGAATTTGCAGCCTCACTTTGCCCATCTGTTTGAGGGTGATAGTTGATGAGAAGTCCAATTTGGTGCCCATATTATCAAATAAGGCCCGCCAAAAGAGACTTGTTGTCTTGGGATCTCTATCCCCCACAATGGACTTCGGCATTCCATGATGTTTGAACACTTGTGCAAGATATATTTTAACCATATGTTCAGCTTTGGTGATCTTTTTGACCGGCAAGAAGTGAACTTGCTTGCTAAACCTGTCCACAATTGTCCAAATTGCATCATTATCCTGTTGGGTCCGTGGCAAGTCCATAATGAAATCCATTGTAATACTTTTCCATGGCTGCGTGGGAATAGGCAATGGCTGAAGCAAACCCGGTGCCTTTTGCCTATCAAATTTCACCTTTTGATGGGTGATACATGCACGTACATGTGCCTCTACGTCCTTCCGCATACCTGGCCAAAAGAAATACGTCTCAATCATGTGCGTAGTAGGCATTATTCCTCTATGACCAGCATATGGAGGAGCATGGCACTCATCCAAAACCTTTTGCCTCATGTCAGATACCACACATAGGCAATTATCTTTCATGAGATAATCCTCTTTGATCACATATGAGACATGTGCATGCCCAGCCATCAAATCAGCCCAAATAGTGGCAAAATTAGCATTCGTATGATACAAATCACGCATGGCAGACAAGTCCCCATGAGAGGCAACCGAGATAGCTGCTACATACGGCTTTCGTGACAATGCATCTGCCACTACATTCTTCTTTCCTGGGGTGTGCAAGATCTGAAAATGAAACATAGAGAGGAAATTGGCCATTCTCATATGCTTCTCTCTGACAATTTAGTTTGGGTAAGAAAATACCTCAAACTCTGGTGATATGTCTTCACAGTGAAATCAGCTCCAAGAAGGTAATGTTTCCATATAGTAAGTGCATGAATTACAGCCAAGAGCTCTTTCTCATAAATGCCAAGAGAGAGCTCTGCATTCATGCAATCTGCAACTCTCATAAGCCACGGCATGTCCCTCTTGATTAAGGATAGCTCCTATGCAATTTCCAGATGCATCACATTACACACTAAAAGGCTTTTGCAAATCCGGGATAATCAACACTGCACCATGAGTAGTTGCATCTTTCAATTTCAGGAATGCATCCCTCTCTACATTAGTCCATTTGAATGTGGCCTTCTTCTTTGTCAAATCATGCAAAGGAGAAGCAATCCATGCAAAGTGCCGAATGAACCTGTGGTAGTAAGAGCATAATCCAAGAAAACTACGGATCGCATGCACCGAACTTAATTCGCGCCAATTCCGAATTGCATCAATCTTTGCAAGATCCATCCGCACTCCATCTTTGGACACAATATGCACAAATTAATGTCTCTCTGATAAGAAGAACTCACTCACCTTTGCATTTATGAAGAGCTTATGCTTACGGAGTTCTTGAAAAACAATGGCCAAATGAGCTCTATGCTCTTCTTCGGTCTTCGAGAAGACTAGGATGTCATCAAAGGAGACACCTGTAAATTTTCTGTACCCACGGAATATGTGATCCATCATTCTATTGAATGTAGCTGGGGCATTTGTAAGACTAAAAGGCATAACAAGCTACTCATAAAGCCCAAATGCCGTCCTGAAAGCAGTTTTGTGTACATCTTCAGGCACTACACGCACTTGATGATATCCACTCTTGAGATCAATTCGGCTAAAGCATGCCGATCCATCCAACTTGTCAAGGATATCGTCTATGCGTGGAATCGGAAACCGATTCTTGATGGTAAGCGTATTCAAAGCTCTATAATCCACACATACGAAAGGATCCATCCTTCTTTTGAACCAAGAGGACGGGTGAACAATATGGGGAAGAGCTTGGCTGAACCAAACCCTTCTCAAGAAGCTCATTCACTTGCTTCATGATCTCCTCTTTTTGGGATGCACTTACACGATAGGCTGGCCTATTAGGTGGTGAGCTACCCGGCACGAGATCAATGCGATGGTCTTCCGGTCGTACGGGTGGCAACTCATTAGCAAAACAATCATTGTGCTCTTGCAAAAATTTCAGCCTATCATTACTAAGAGTGTTTACATGTACATTATTTTCCTCAACATGATCTCGTACAAAAATCAAGTACGTAAAATCACTCTTTTTTAATTACTTTCTTAATTTGTACATGAGATACAAGGGGAATGATATCACCCTCTTCACTAGCATCAATTACATGCTTTCGACCTTTATGCATGAAGGTGATCCTATTGGTCTTGTAAGCCTTGCACGAATCAATACGTGTATGCCAAGGCTTTCCAAGCAATACATCACAGCCATTCAAAGGCGCCATAAGAAAATCCTCATAATCCACATAGCCTTGAATGTGTATGCGCAACTTGCCAAAAATAGGCATGACTTGCACTACAAAGGCCGCCCCTGCTTCAATTTGAGGACCCATGTCCTCCACGTCAATATCCAAAGCAGTTGCCATTTGTGTAGATATGAAATTCTCAGATGCACAATCATCAAACATGAACAAAGCGGACTGATCCTTGAGCTGTCCCCAAGCTTTACATACAACCCTGTCTTTGCTATCATGTGAAGTGTTGCCCTGCACATCCGGAACCATATGGACATTAGGCTTTGATGCATTTGTGTCACCAGCCTGGACATTTCCCAGTCTGAAAGGGGTCTGGTGGACTCCAGGATGTTTAAATATTTGGAAAGTACAAGCTTTGGGAATGGGGGATTATCCTAGAATACAAAGGACCACACTGCTAAAATTTAGGAGAGTTGCTATTTTTTGGCCCGACTTTGATGGAAATTCTGTTCGCGTCATTACATTTGGAATTGAGCAGATACCAAGAGTTAGCAAAGTGCCTATGACAGAATGTCTACCAGCTGGGATATTTTTAGAGATAAAGTTTATGGAAGGACCCATCTCTTAGATTTGGACATGTGGCAAGAAAGTGGACCAAAGTGAGACAAGTGGCCTGACACTTGTTAGAAAGTGGATCAAAGTGAGACAAGTGGCCTCACACTTGTTGTCACTTCAGCTATTGTGTGGCTCTCCACTTGTCATTGTAGCCTTCTCTTGCCATTTTAGCTCATGGGAGGCCCAAATCTATAAATTGGAGCCCTCTCTCTTCATTAATAGAAGCTCTCTTGCTGCACACTAGCCTCTACCACCGTTGAAGGGTTCCCTAATGATGGCTATTCTCTTTCTCTCTCTCTTGAAGGCTGCCCATGAAGAATACCGGCTGTTGGGGATTGTTTTGGAGGCTTCCATCGCGAAGAAATACTGAAGGCAAGGGTATTTAATCATTTATTATGATTTCTAGCCATTGTACTTGTTGTACCAGCCCTTGTATCGACTGTATCAGCTTTTGTACTTGCTATACTAGCCACCGTACCGGCTGTACCAGCCACCGTACCGGTTGTATCAGCCATCGTACCAGCTGTACCAACCACCGTACTTGCTATACCAACCACTGTACCGGCTGAATGGAGAGTTGTACTTGCTGTACCAACTCTATTGCATGAAGACCCGTGGTTTTTGGGGAAGAATCAGTTTCCACACGGAGGTATATGGATTATATTGTTGGCTCGGCATTTCTACAGCCTGTGTTCTGGCTTGGTAGCCTTGTGTTGGGCTGTGTTATGGCATTTGTATAGGGATAATCTGGCATCTCCCGTGGGGAGAGTAAGGCCCTCAAAGCTTGTACATGATATTATTCTCCTTGGGTAATAAAATACTCCAAGGGGGGGGGTCGGCCCATTCCGGCCTCTATGTGGTGTCACACGTGCAAGCTCCATTGTCAACATTTGTGGATGTTTTGTCCAACTTTTATGTTTTATGCAAAGTGATGATGGATATGTGTTAAGGCTGTGGCCATGTTTAAGTGTTTTAATATGCATTGATGGTATCAACAAGTGTGTCAAAGGCCCTAGTTCCCCGGGCACCGCTGCGAGTTACAATTTGCATTATCACGCTTCTTCTTGTTTGGGCATGCCTTTGCAATATGCTCGGTTCTTTATCTTGGTTTTGGTCTTTTCTAGGTGGTTGTTCATTATTTTGCAGGTTTTGGACAGTCCTCTCTTTGCCTTGAAATGAGGATTTAACCTTATTGGATCGACTCAATTTGAGTTCCAATTGCTCGGTCGCGGTGGCGGCTACGATTAGTTGGTGTAAGGTATGACCAAGATACATTTGTAGTCCCGCTTAGTACACGGGTTGCAATCCCGATTGAAACCTTCTCTTCCTTTCCGCCTCGGTGACATGCATAAATGGAGACACCTCCAAAAGCACTTTCCAAAACTTTTGTACATATGCATTTACGGATTCCCCCTCATTTTACTTCACCCAATCCCACTTCATTGTCATCTCATTCAATGCATTGGGAGGCAAGAATTGAGCATAGAACCTCTCCTTGAACTCTTCCCATGATCTAATAGGATTCGGTGAGAGCTTCTCCGTGAGCCACCAATGGGAACAATGCCTTTCATAAACATGCTTACATGCCGGATCATGGATTTCTGAGTGAAATCCTCATCACTGAAAGCAATATCAAACTGGGCAATACAAGCAAGTGCTTTTGATGCATCATATTCCCCATGATGTGTGTCAAACTTCACAGATTTTGTCTCTGGCTTTGAAGTTAATTTTAGGACCAAAAGGTGATACATAAGGCATAGATACATGTGCCTTGTAAGCATGAGGCATGGCTGGCCCCTCAACATGCATTGATAGATTTTCAGCCATAGCTTCTCCCTCACGAGCACACTCGAAGGCATGAGTGGCATGAGAGATACGCGGAATACCTGCACCAACAGAAAATTGCAGTCCATGTTACATGTGTTGTGCATGCACATTTTCAGCCGACAATGGCATTTAACATACATTTTGACCACTACCATAAACATTGTATCCTTCACGGGCTACATAAGGTATTCTTGCATGGCGTGAAGTCACTGATTGTTCCTCTCCCATAGCATGGGAATTCATCCTCTTAGACATAAGTTCTTGTTCGGACACCTGTGGTGGGGATTCCAAGACATGTGGGATGGTTGCCTTTTCTGCATAGGCATCCTCGGTACGAGCCAAGTATGCACGTGTTGCATCCCTTGGTTGCATGTGCAACTCTTGAGCAATCATTGCCATTGTATGATCCATATCAGATTCAGCTTTCTTGGCCTTCAAACGGTCATGTACCAATGGATTCTCGTGGCGGTAGAGATTCAATTCTTCTTGTTGTGCATGGAGAAGAGCCTACATACGAGTAAGTTTAGCCCTCAAGACTATGGACTCTTCTTCCTGCATCTTCTCTTTGCCACGGGACGGCTGTCCCTCATATTCATGTTCCCTATTGTGCACCACATGAGTTTGCTCATCCTGTAAAGCATTGGAGGCATGCATTTCATTGTCCCTGCCTCTTGTTTTAGCATCTCCATCATTCATTGTATGGTTGTCCATAATGTTCTAAGTGTAGAGATAGCTAGTGTTCTTGGTGATCGTCTTTCACGATAGAAGTGAAAGAGAACCGTATGCTCCGATACCAATGTGACTTGGTTGAACACAATGCTAATCAATACACTTAAATACACTAAGATTTGATGGACACTTGCTCAAATACAAGAAGTAATTTGCTGAATTGACAAGAGACACACAATGAGCCGGAACGGCCGACCCCTCCTTCAAATAAAGTATATTGATCTTGGGAGAATCAAGTACATAGTTTCATGGGCATTTCTAACCAGATTTCCATACCAACGCATATGAATACAGTATTGCAAACAAGTGGTTGTCAATGTAGACTTGCAATCCACACTACCCTCTCAAGTGCCCATGTTCCCTACCATCTGCTCTCTATTGTTCCACCAACACATGGTAGCAACAATCTACAAGAGAGCACGTAGGACAAGAGAACACTACACATGGTATGTGATCTTGTAATCTGGTTCCTCCCTCCTGCTACTTGCTTCCATATTTAAGCATAAAAGCTTACCAATTGCAAGTAGAGTCGATGACAGTGGAAGTCTTCGCGATGAAAGTCCTTGGAGTGATGAGATCTTCTATTTGTCGCATTTCTTCGTGACAAAAGTCTTCAAGAGGATGAAGGGAACCTTGGGAAAGCTTCCCCTATGGTTCAACTTGAGAAAGGAGGGCTGAAATTAGGGTTTTCAACAAAAAGACCAGAAATTACAGCAATAAAGAGAGCTGTTTTGCTGAATTTCAGTCATTGGGAGTGTGTAGGAGAGTGATTAGCATCTGGAAATACTCTTGGAAGCTTGAGAAACATCTTAGCAAGCTTGGAAATGGAGCTGGGAAGGAGAAAGTGCAGCCCAACAGCCCTCATGAAGGTGGTGAGTTGTAGGTGGCAGGCAGGTGCGTTGTGGAGCAAGCTAGAGTGGACACATGGCTGGTTACTCCCTTTGTACAAAGGGGATAAGGTCTGGGCGGTGGACATTGGGTTATGTCCACCTCGGGACATCAGTGTGTGTGAACACCAAGCTGGTCATAATTTATAAGTGAGTTTTGGTCGCCCAAAACTTAATGAAGTGTGTACACACTCACTTATAAATTAGTGTTAACTCCTAAGGCTAGGTTTATGACCAATACTTACACCTGTAACATGCCACATAATCATGTCCAGCTGACAGTTTCACACGCACGGTTCGCGGGCGGGCGTCCCCTTACCCGGAACTACACATTGGTGAAGCAAGCATGAAAACAGCATGCAATTTCAATTGCAAGCAAGCACATAAAGATGCTATGCAATGCAGCATTGGTATGGACAATTTTCGTTCATGAGACTATACCAAAATAGACGTGCTCTAGGCAAGTACACGAGGTAGCAAACCCAATGGAACAGCAATCCACCAAGCATTTCCGGGCATGTACACAGAGGCACAAGTCCCCACGGAAAGCCAAGTCCACAGTATCACATGAGTGGCATCAATCCCCGGCATATACAACTGCCATGGACACCAGTCCAATGTACATACATGATGAGAAAGTACGGGTGGACCAATTGGGTGGCCAAATGGTGACAGGGGGCGGGGTGGCTGGGGCTTGTGTCTCAAGAAGGTGCCATGGAAATCTGCCCCCCAGAAAGCTGCTCCATACATCAAGGCTGGTGTGACGAGGGTGCCAAAAAGCCAGCCCTTCGTCTTGGGCTCCTGGAAATGTGTCTGGAAGCACTGCCACTCAAGTAAGCTCAAGGCTGCATATCCCCGCGTCACTCTGGCATGTGCTGCGGGAAGCATTGTAAAGCGTGGGCCACTGAAAGTGACACCAAGGTATACATAGGATGAGACAATCTCCACAGGATGCCCTCTATATGTGAAGCTCAATCTGGATGTGACAGGATGAGAGGTATTGAAGACCATTACCTTGGTTTTACCAAGGAGAGGTCCCGCTGAGTACAAAAGTCATGTAAGGCATCCAACTGTCTCTGAAGCCCTTTGACTGAGTCTGAGAGGACGACGATGTCATCCCCATAAAGTAGTATGGGGATCAATATTCCTGCCAGTGTGGGACCAGCCCCGCCTAATCCATTAATGAAGCTCGAGATCTCATCAATGTAGAGGCCGAAAAGAGTGGGTGATAGAGGGCAGCCCTGTTTCACCCCAATAGTGCTGGAAATCTCCTGTGATGTACCTCCTGGGGCTCTCACTCGTCCGGTGACCGACTCATAGAGGGCGATGATGCTCCAAACCATGTCAGATGGGACTCCGATCTCGTGTAGACGGTGTAAGAGGCGGGCTCGGGATACAATATCAAAAGCTTTGCGGAAATCCACAAAGCAGTAGTAAATCCTCTGGTGTCGTGCTCTACTCTCCTCGATGATGGCACAGAGGGTGAAGATGTGGTCAAGGGTAGAGTAGCTCCTCCGAAAGCCAGCCTGTCCTGAGGCTCTGCATCCCTGGCTCTTGGCAAATCAATTGAGCTCCACCTCTAGCACTGATCCAAAGAGTTTGGCCAATGTGTGGCCAATCATGATCGTCCTGTAGTTATTAGGATCAAGTGGATCTCCGGCTTTGAGGATGGGGGTGATGGTGTTGGTGGACCAAGAGGGTGGAAATCCTTCACAAAGGGCTCTATTGAACATGTAGGCTATGAAGGCCTTGGACTGTTAGGGTTAGGGTTTGGAGGTGCTGCAAACACAGGCGTGGAGAAGCAGAGAGAGAGAACACGACTCTTGTATGTATTCAGATAATGAAGTGAAGTACAATAGCCACATAATAAAGTGACCTAAAAAGATGTGTGTTCACATGTCCGGCCATAAAATGTGCCGGGTGGACCAAAACACTTATAAACTGTTTATAAGTGTAACTAAGCTAAACTGGGGGAAAAAACCTCCACTAACTGAAGTAAAAAGTGCCCCAGTAATCTACTGATGATCACTAGCACTCCTCTGGGTGCATACACAGCATAAAACCCAATAAACCCCCCCTGGAGTGATATGTGATCACTGTACATCATCCACCAAAAGGAAACAAATTCAAAGCAGTGCGGAATGCTTCGAATTTCGGACGTGGTAATGCCTTGGTGAAGATGTCTGCCACATTCTGATCTGTAGGACAGTAGATCAGACTGATATCACCTGCCTAGAGTCTCTCCCGAACAAAATGATAGTGAATCTCAATGTGTTTCGTGCGAGCATGAAACACAGGATTCCTGGCCACAGCAATGGCACTCTGACTATCAGTATAGATAGGTGTAGGCTCCTCCACTAAAATATCCATATCAGTCATGAGACGACGTAGCCAAACACACTCAACAGTAGTAGTGTAGGCTGCTCTGTACTCTGCCTCACAAGACGAAGTGGCCACTGTGGTCTGTTTCTTGCTTAGCCAAGAAATGCATGAAGAGCCAAGAAAGAAACAATTTCCACTAGTGGAATGTCTGGTATCAAAATCACCAGCCCAATCACTGTAAGCGTATAACTGCATGTCACCCCCCTCAGGATAAAGCAATCCAAGAGACAAGGTACCCTGCAAATACCGGAATACACGCTTCACAGCTTGCCAATGTGACAACCGCGGGCTGTGCATGAATCTGCTCAACTGAGAGACTGCATACTGAATATCTGGCCGTGTAGTACACAAGTAAATAAGACACCCAACAGCCTAAGCATATGTAGTGGCATCAAAGGAAATACTATCATCTTGTAGTGACAGTTTCATCCCAGGCTCCATAGGAGTACTAATAGGCTTGCAATCCTGAAATTTAAACTTCTCTAGAAGTTTAGCAACATACCGAGATTGCAACAACCCAATGCCTCTGTTATCCTGCACAAACTGTATGCCCAAATAGTAGTGTACAAGCCCCAAATCAGACATGTCAAATGTCTGTTGCAGTATCTCTTTAAAAGCTACAATTTTGTCATCATTTGATCCCATGAGCAAGAGATCATCTACATAAAGACTGATGACCAGCAAATCTGTCTCTTCTTTCTTTACATACAAGGTGGCTTCTGATGGACTGTTCACAAATCCTTGAGTGAGTAGGAAAGCATCTATCTTTGCATACCAAGCTCGTGGAGCTTGTTTCAAACCATACAAGGCCTTTTTCAGCCTGCATACTTTCCTTTCATGACCATGTTCTGCAAAACCCATGGGCTGATATACATAAACTTCCTCCTCGAGGTCCCCATGTAGGAATGCAGTCTTTATGTCCAACTGGTGAACAGCCCAACCACGATGTGCAGCCAATGCAATGACACACCTAAGTGTCGACATACGGGATGTAGGAGCAAATGTCTCCTCATAATCAATGCCCTTCTTCTGTGCATAGCCCTTTGCAACTAGACGGGCTTTGTACCTGTCAGTGGATCCATCTGCATGTCTTTTCAACTTATAGACCCACTTAGTACCAATTGCTTTCTTGCCTTTGGGTAGATCAACCAAATCCCATGTTTGATTCCTTTTAATAGAATCAACCTCATTCTGCATGGCTTTGTTCCAATGCACATTGTCTCGTGCATCCACAAAAGAATCCGGCTCATCATCATCCTGTAAACTGGCTGCCATAACCAGATTCAAATCCATGATGTGTGCATGCTCATTGGTCCGTGTTTCCCTACGAGTACGACCAGCAAGCGGACCCTCTAAATGGCTGTCCTGTAATGTCCTCAAATACCATCTAGGTATGTGTCTAACCTGTGGTGCCTGCTGCCCCATATTTGGTTCAGCTTCTGGCTCAATTTGCTGCTGAATTTCTGCACCACCTTCATCATTTGCTGGCTGTCCTGTACCCTCATGAGTTGGATCACCAACTGTGGAATGAAACTCCATAGGTAGTAGACCTTCAAACACATCATTTTCAGCCTGATTTGCATCATAACCAGCCATGGATATTTCTGATTTTTCATCAAAAATCACATCCCGACTAGTGAATATCTTCCTGGATAGTGGGTCATATAACTGGTAGCCCTTGCTCTCACGGCTATACCCAACAAAAATGCATTTTGTGGCTTTATCATCCAACTTCCTCCTTAACTCTTTGGGTATGTGTGCATATGCAAGACACCCAAAGATACGAAAATGTGATACAGAAGGCTTGCGGCCATGCCAAGCCTCAAAAGGAGTAATGGAAACCAATGCCTTTGTGGGACATCGATTCAAAATATGACAAGCATACATGACAGCTTCCACCCAAAAGATATGTGGTAGCCTCTTTGCCTTTAGCATACATCTGGCCATCTCCATGAGTGACCGATTCTTCCTTTCTGCAACCCCATTCTGCTGTGGAGTATAAGGAGTAGTATACTGATGTTTTATACCTCTATTCTCAAGAAAGGAATTCAACATGTGTGACATATATTCCCCTCCTCGGTCAGAACGGAGAGTCTTAACCTTGCATCTTGACTCTGTCTCAGCAAGTGCTACAAAGGCCAAAAATGCATCATATACATGTGATTTCTGTGTCAAAGGATAGACCCAGCATATACGAGAGAAGTCATCAATAAATGTTGCAAAATAGAAGCAACCACCTAATGACTTCGTCTGCATGGGACCACAAAGATCACTGTTTATGACCTGCAACTTTGCAGTTGCTCATAGAGCCTGATCACGTGGGAAGGAAAACCTATGCATTTTTCCCAAAATACATCCTTCACAAATGTGATCTGGAGGCTTCTCCATGAGAGGTAGATCTGTAAACATGTTATGTCGCTGCATAAGCACATAAGACTACCAAAATTTACATGCCCCATGCGAGCATGCCATAACTCCGCATCAACCATAGCTGGAGTAAGAGTGAATGCATTATAAGCAGACTGATCCACTGGCTGAAATGCATCCAACTGATAAAGTCCATGACATAATGTAGCAGTAAGCATCAAGGTCAAAGCATTAGCTTTGTCTTTGACCATGCATTTATCATCATCAAAGTGGACTTGCATACCACAATGTGCTAAAGAAGAAATGGACAACAAATTCTTCTTTATCCCTGGTACATATAAGGCATCTGTAAGGCGGAGAATGGAGCCATCAATGGCTGTGAGCTGAATCTCCCCAATGCCACGAACTGGATATGAAGCATTGTTGGCACACTGAACAGTTTTGCCAACAGGGACAGGGCCAACATGACAAAACAAATCCCTGCGAGATGTGATATGCTTTGAGGCACCACTATCAAAATACCAAGTACATGCATGCTCTGTCATACTGAGTGCCTGTGAAGACCAAGAGGCATCATAGCTGCATGTATAGAAACAGTAATCCCTGTCCTCAACAAAAGAAGCAGTCTCTGAAGGAGCTTTAGAGGCATCATTTACAGACATCCCAGCTTCCTTTGCCTTCTCTTTGGCAATCCTCTTTCTACATTCTGTGATGTAGTGACCTGGCTTCTTACAGTAATGACATTTGCCCTTCTTCTTGGGCTGTCCATCACCTTTCTTGGTATCCTGAGATGAACCACCATCACCCGAATTCTGACTTGAACTCTTTGGTTGAGTTTTTCCTTTCCCCTTTTGACCTCTAGTAAATGCTTGTTCAGCACTTGTGTTCATATTCATATTCTTCCTCATTTGCTCTTCTTGTAGCAAGAGAGCAACAAGTTCTTGATACTTAAGGGGTTCAACAGCATTCCTCATGCTGAGGTTCAAAGAGGTATGAAAAGCCAAGTAAGATCTTGGCAAAGAGTGCAAGATGGTGGACACAAGCTGTGTCTCAGGAATAATCTCATCCACATTGATGAGTTGCTCTCTCAAATCCTGCAGCTTGTTGAAGTGGCTAGACATATCATCTCCTTCATGCATTTTCTGATTTTTCAGCTCTCTTTTCAAAAATGAGATCCGAGCCTCATTACGAGCAGCATACATCTGCTCCAAAGTCACCCATGCATTCTGTGAAGAGCCAGCTGAACGAATATGAGGTATAATAGACCTCTGTACTGACAATGCAATGAGTGACAAGGCTTGTGCATCCCTGGCATCCCATGTCTTCTGAGCATTTGTTCTTTGAACAGGCAATGGCTGCTCTGGAGCCTGTACCTGTTGTTCTCGTCCACGAGCACCCCCTTGGGGAGGAGTCTCTGGAGCCAATGGACTTGGACGTGGTTCATCACCACTAACAAAATCCCGAAGACCTTTTGCCACAAGCACATTTTTCAGCGTAAAACTCCACAAGGAGTAGTTCGTGCCGTCCAATTTGTCTTCCTTAGACAAATACGTGAATACATCACTCTGCTGTTGATTTGCCATTATGACTATGCACAATGTTGTACCTGTGTATCAAATAACCCAATAGAAAGAACCCTGAAAGCAACTGTACTCCACTGAATACAGTTCACCCAAATATGCCTGCACTCTCAATCCTCTGAATGTGCAGCTCAATGCACCAATGACTGAGTAGAGCAGCAAAAATGGCTTACACAGTGCCAAAATGCCCCAAAAATGCCCAAAATTACTGCACCCAAAACCTTGCAAAAAACCTGTAGATTTCTTTGCAAGAAAGTCTGCCTGTATCTGCCTGTAGATTTTCACAGAGAAAATAGAAATGCCCAAAAATTAAAATTTGTAATGCTTACCACAGTTGTACTGAGTAGGTTGTGGTACCAAATGAACAAGTACAGTTGACTGTACTGTGCAGGTACAGCCGACTGGTACTGTACGGAAGTAGTACTGAAGTTGGGCGAGCAGGTACAGTACGGAGGCAGGAAGAAAATGCAGTCGAATGCTCTGCAGGTACTGTTGGCTGGTACAGAACAGGTACGGAACTTTGTTTGCTGCTGGTCGCCTGTACTGACAGCTGTACGGCTATCTGCGCAGGTGTGTACAGAGGACTGTACGGGAGCAGGGCGACCACAGTACAGTACGGTACTGAAACAGTCGACTGTATTCAGGCAGGTACAGTACCAAATGAAGGTGGCGCTGACAGGTGCAGTACAGTACTGAAGACAGCGCAGACTGTGTACGGGCAGAACAGTACCTGAAGGCGGCGCTGACTGTGTACGGGCAGGTACAGGTGTACGGCGAAATGTACAGCGAAGGACAGTAGCTTGTACTACGGACAACTGACGGCAAGGGTGGCTGGTGGCTATGGCCTGTACAGATGGCTCTGATACCAAATGAAGGCCTTGGACTGTTAGGGTTAGGGTTTGGAGGTGCTGCAAACACAGGCGTGGAGAAGCAGAGAGAGAGAACACGACTCTTGTATGTATTCAGATAATGAAGTGAAGTACAATAGCCACATAATAAAGTGACCTAAAAAGATGTGTGTTCACATGTCTGGCCATAAAATGTGCCGGGTGGACCAAAACACTTATAAACTGTTTATAAGTGTAACTAAGCTAAACTGGAGCTGAACTGGGGGAAAAAACCTCCACTAACTGAAGTAAAAAGTGCCTCAGTAATCTACTGATGATCACTAGCACTCCTCTGGGTGCATACACAGCATAAAACCCAACAGGCTAGTAGGGGCACTAGGGTATCATGGGCATGCGAGATGTCTTCAAAAGAGAGTTATATTAACGTCTTCAAAAGATCCAAAGGGTCTATGAGACCAAAATGATGTGTATAGAATGTCCATGAAATCTCGTCATGGATGAAATAAGAAAAAGCAACAGTAAACTAAAATTGAAAACTGAAAGCTAAGATCTTAGATGGTGAGATTATACAAGATAAAAAATCTAGATCCTACTATGTAGGTACAGGGTACAATAAGTGATGGGATATGGGAGAGCTGAATAAAAACAGTCAATCAACCTTGTATGTCAAGCAAGGGCCCATCGAAGATGTCCATCGCATGGGTGATACAAGAAGGCTAGAGATGTCAATAGTCTGCAGTGAGGATGAGGCTGTTGGATGGTGGGACAAGATCTCCTGAATTCGAGGCTGATGAGCTGGGGCTGGTCGGGGTCTGACGGGACAAGGGCGTCTAGCTCTTTGGAGTGTGCGTGCCCGAGCAGATGTGACTCCCATGGGCCTGCTGCGAGGGGGCAATGGGCATTGTGGTATAGGCTCCCGTATTCATTGCAGTGGGCTCTGGTGATGGTAAGCTGAGAGGAGGGCTGTTGGGGGGGCGAGGATCTCTGAGTAGTGACTCTCTGTGTCGGCTGAGCTGCAATAGGAAGAGTCCAAGGCACCTTTGATCTGGGTACTCCATGATCCAGGATAAGGATCCAAAGCCCTCTCTGAATAGATAGTGAAATCTCCTCTGATCTTATAGTAGACTGGGCACTGGCAGACATAGTGCTCCTTTGTCTCAACCCCCGTCTGACAAAGTCTACATGTCCTTTCCTCTCTGGGTATCCCTCAGCTCTGCCAGTCTCTATGGGGAATCTGGATCATACTGAAATGGAGGGAGCCGGTCCATCTTTAATCCATGTGCTTGAAACCAGGTGAGTACTGTGCCAAAATTACTAGAGATCTCTTGTGACATCCCTCTTGGGGCTCTCACCTGTATTGTGACTGACTCGTAAAGAGCGATGATGCTCCAAATCATGTCAAATGGTGCCCCGATGTCTTGTAGGAGCTAGAGTAGTGGGGCCTAGGGAACAATATCAATAGCTTTGAGGAAGTCCGCAAAGCAGCAATAGATCCTCTAATGGCATGCTCTGCCCTCCTCGATCATGGATCAAAGGGTGAAGATGTGGTCAAGGGTAGAGTAGCTCCTCCGAAAGCCTGATTGTTCTGTAGTTACTGGGGTCAAGTGGATCTCTGGCTTTGAGGATGGGGGTGATGGTGTTAGGAAGGTGGGAACTCTCACACATGGCTCTATTGAACATGTAGGCTAGTAAGGGCGCAAGTGTGTCATCCGTGTGTGAGATGTACTCGGCGGCGAGTCCCTCATGATCCGCGGTGCTCGCCCATTACGCAGTTTACGAATGGTTGTGAGTACCGTGCCTAGTGTGAAGAAAGTGGAGGTGGTAGGGGGGTGGGTTGGGGGGGGGTAGAGGTGTCTGGTTGGGGATGTAATAGAGAGAGTGTGGATGAGTACCAAGTGTCTGGGCATGTGATGGGTGTGGGGGGTGGTGCTCATGGAGTTCTCTCCAAGCGTCCTTGCAGTAAGGCCGATATAATTCATCCTCTTTCCGAGCATAGAACTCTTGTCTCTTGCGTTCGGTAATGTGTTGGGAAATACGTTGCGCTAAGCGCCTTGAGATTTGCCCAACACATATCTCATGCTTGAGACAGGAGGGGGTGGCCCGGCATTTGTCGTCATACCAACCATTCTGGGGCATGGTGCCACAAGGTGACTTGGCAATGGAGTGGGGTGTGCATATGAAGGAGGTGGTGGCAGATGTGTGAAGGATGGTGGTGAGCTGGGATGTGAGAGTGGCAAGGGGGACAAGAAAGTCCACATCCTGGAGGTGGCGATAAATGTGGTCTGAGTAACACCATCAAGCTTGTGATCAAAATGGCTATGGGTGTAGTGAGAGGTGGGGGATGTTGGTGTGGTTGTGGGTAGTGTGCAGATGAGGGTGAAGTGGAGATAGGTGTGGTTGGTGTCGACAAGGGGGCGGTGGGGTGGAGATGTCAGGGATGAGGCGTGCCAAAACTGGAGATCCCAGTAGGTAATCCACGGTGCTGGAGCCGCCTCGGTGGAGAAAGCAGGTTAAGGTGCCTGAGGAGGGCCAGCAAGGCAACCCGTTATAAATACAAGACCATGTGCAACTCCGAGCTATAGGAGGTATCTCCCGGATGTTGTCACCTTGTCGTGTGATGATCCCATGAGGCCCGTGTCATTGATGTTAGGCTCTTGCAGTCTGATGGGGTCATCCAAATCAAGTAGAGGAACCTGCCAGCTCTCAGTCTTAGCATTGAAGTCTCCCAATAGGAGGACTTCACCCAGGCAAGAGAATTCCATGCTATCATTGTAGAGTGGTAGGAAAGGTGACTAGCCATGCTGCTCAGCATAAGGGGAGTGTCACCCATAGGATAGCAAACTGCAATATGGATAGATCTCTCTCCAGTCTTCTGTAGCCACACCCATAGGTACTGTGCCTCCTCGTCCTTCCGGATGATGTTGGGGTAAAGGCATTATGCCCACCCTTATAGTGTGTACAAGCCCATAAGTTTTATAGTACATAGTACACTTAGTACTTTTAATGTACTAAGTGCACTATGTGCACTAGAACAAATATACATGTGTGATAGGGGAGTCACACACTCATATACTTTGTGAGTTGACTTATCCCCACATGTCTCTCTCTCTCTCTCCCTTCTTCTCTGTGTGTGTCTCCCACATGAAACCCTAACTGTTTCAGCTGAGCTTCTTTAGCTCCCTTCAACTGGTATCAGAGGTCTCTCCTAGAGGGAATTGCCTGCTGGACTGCCTGGACCTGCCCGCCTTCGAGCTACTGTGGATGGACCTGTGTGCACCTTCGAAATCTGCTCTGGACGGACTTGCTTGTGTTTGCTTGTGAAATCCTGCCGCTCGCCCGCTCAGCCCCAGTGATCTGCCACCTCATCGGGCAGCACTAGTGTGGGGAGAGCCACCGCTGCCAGCCACAACGGGCGGCACTCAGCCCACTTTGAGGCTTACGTGGCAAAGGCCACATTTCCTTCTTTTCGTCGTGCTGTGTTGTGCGCCTGCTATACCTACCAGCTGCCGTTACTAGTTGCCGTCACCGACCAGATCGTGGCCATCGCTTGGAGCATGCTGTCGCCAAGCAGCTCCTCCCTGTCGAAGGTCTACAGGGTAAAGTCGTGAGGTACCGCCCACTTGCACGAATACAGCATCCGTACCTGCACAGCAGCAGCAACATCAGCACACGAGTCAGAAAATAC
The DNA here is from genome assembly GCF_041138505.1 of Cibotium barometz. Taxonomy (NCBI): domain Eukaryota; kingdom Viridiplantae; phylum Streptophyta; class Polypodiopsida; order Cyatheales; family Cibotiaceae; genus Cibotium; species Cibotium barometz. The sequence continues at coordinate 11,721,399 of NC_141097.1, read as the reverse complement.
GACACAATCCCCTTTTTTTTCTGCAACAGAAATCAAAAATTTCAGAGGTATTTGCTTCAATTTTGGGATTTCCATGTCCATTATCATCAATTGAGCAGGTACAGGTCCTAATGGCTCAGATTTGAGCACAATTGGCAACATTGGGTGACATTGGTCACATTCCGGGTCAATTGGCAGGAAATTGGGTGTTAACATTTGGGGCTTTTGATGTAATTGTGCCATTGGGCATTCATACATGTTGTATGATGTGAGCAATCTCACATTCGGGGCTAAATCGCAGGAAATTGGAGTGCAAATCAAAGGGCTTTTGTGCCAATTGGGTTGATTTGCATGCAGGCACTGGCATTTGATGCTTTGGTCAATGTGTTGATGCCTGTCAAGCACTCAATGTGCCAGTAAATCAAGGGGCTTTTATGTTTTGGATGTATATGTGGCCAGGGGGGAAGCATTGTGAAGACTGTGGATGCCTTCATGTGCATTAATGTACCATTCATGATCAGAAATTGATCTTGAATCAAGGGGCTTCTCAAGATTCTGTGCTTGTTGAGCTTGGCAAAGCAGCAGGGAAGACTTTTATGCCTTGAACCCTCAGAAATCCACTTGCAGTCAAGGGGCTTTTGCCCAATTTCTGTCCGGGACTGTTGTATGCAGTGGTGGGGACTGTCAAGGTCGGATTTTCACTCATTTGGACAGCCAAGAGAGCATTTATTGCTACCGTACTTGCTGGTACAGATTTGGTACAACTTTGTACAAGTTTTGGCATGGCTGTACATTGATTTGAGTGCGGAAAAGGCTCATTTTCAGCTGCTGTACTTGCCGGTACAGATTTGGTACATCATTGGTGAGCACTTAGTACTGTTGTACAGTATTTTGGAAGGGCAACAGAGCACATCTAAGGTGCTGTCATAAATCTGCAGCAACTAGATTTTGGTGATTTTATCACATTCAGTGGGAGGAGAGTTGCATTCGTGCTTCCGTAGTGGGAGATAAACTTTGGGAGAACAACTGTGAGCACTTTGTGTGCTTTGGTGCAGTGTTTGCACATCTTGCAGGGAGTCAGGCATTGACTGTGTCAAAGGTTGCATATTGCTATGGCATCCACAGGTGAGAGCTCTTCATTGCTTCACATCAAGAAGCTTGAAGGCTCACATAATTATGACATTTGGCAAACCCAGTGCTATAATGTGTTGCTCCAGAAGAAGCAGCACAAGCCCATCAAAGAAAGGGGTGTAATGCCCGCTTCTCTTACTGCTGAAGAATGGGAAGATATGGATGAGCTGGCAAGATCCACCATCATGTTGTCTGTGTCAGACTCTTTACTTTTCAGCATACGTGAAGAGAAGACAGCTTGGGGAATGTGGCAAAGATTGCAGGACTTGTATGCCAGCAAAGTGCCTCAAGCAAAGTGTATTGGTTGAAGAAACTCATAGGTCTTCAAATGAAGGAAGAGGCGTCTATGACAGCCCATCTAAATGAGTTTAATGGTGTTGTCAGTCAGGTCATCAATCAAAAGTTGGCAATGGACGATGAGTTCAAAGCCACCTTTCTCTTATGCACTTTGCCAGAGAGTTGGGACACATTCAGGACAGCCACTAGCAATTCAAATGCTATGCTGTCATATGCAGATGTGGAGGGTGCTCTCCTTCAAGAGGAGATGAACAGGAAGAACAACTCTGTTGGAAAGTCCAATGCAATGAATGCACGTGGGAGATCCCAGCAAAGGGGTAAAAGCCAAGAACGGGGAAGGAGCAAGTCCCGCTCCAAAAAGGACTTGGAATGCGATTTTTGTGGCAAGAAGGGACATTTCAAAAAGCAATGCTACAAATGGAAGAATGATCAAAAGGAAAAGGGCAAAGGAAAAGACAAAGACAAAGATGAAGCCAAAGATGCAAAGCCAAAGGGCAAAAGTGGAGTCAAGATTGAAGAAGTCAATGTGTGTCACATGCAGGTGACAGTGAGGATGAAGTCCTATTCATGTCTTCACTTGATGCCCATTCACTTCATGCAGGAGATGGTCATGGTATGCACTCATGGGTCATTGATTCAGGTGCCTCCTTTCATGTCACAGGTTGCAGAGACTTGTTTGTCAGGTATATTGCTGGCAATGAAGGAGTAGTTTATTTGGGTGACAACCATGCATGCCAGATTCTTGGCAGAGGTGATGTGATGTTTGTGTTTTCAGATGGCTCACAGCTTATGCTCCATGATGTCAGGCATGTGCCTGAGATCAAGAAGAACCTGTTTTCTACTGGACAGCTTGATGATGCTGGTTATGTTACCACATTAGGTAGTGGAAAGTGGAAGATTAGTAAGGGCTCACTGGTTGTTGCCAGAGGCTCTAAGGTGGACACTCTTTACTTCATGCATGCTGGTGTTTGTCACCATGCTAATGTAAATGCAACCGAGCTGCCGTAAATCTCTCTGTGGCATAGCCGGTTGGGACACATGAGTGTCGAAGGAATGGAGCAATTGTCTCGTTTTGGTTACTTGCCTTCTCTGAAGTTCTCAAGTTTTCAGTTTTGTGAGCATTGTATATATGGCAGGCAATTCCAGTGCCCCCACAAGAAAGCTCTTGGACAGAAAGATGCTCAGTTAGAGCTTGTGCATACAGATGTATGTGAGATGCCTCAGCTTTCTTTGGGAGGGGCAAAATATTTTGTGTCTTTTATTGATGATGCCACACGCAAGGTGTGGGTTTATCCTCTTCGTTTGAAGAGTGATACATTCTTAGTGTTTGAGAAGTTTGTTGCTCATGTTGAGAATCAAACTGGCAAAACACTGAAGGCTTTGCGTTCCGACAATGGTGGAGAGTATATGTCCAAACAGTTTCAGGACTTTTGTGATGCTAAAGGCATCAAGAGGGAGCTCTCTGCTCCTTATGATCCTCCACAAAATGGGACAGCAGAGAGGATGAACAGGACCATTCAGGAGAAGGTCCGTTCTATGTTGTCACATGCTGCGTTACCTCATGGTTTTTGGGCTGAAGCTGTTATGACAGCCGTTCATCTTATAAATAGGTCACCTAACGAGGCTTGGTGGGAAAGTGCCAGAGGAAGTATGGACAGGGAAGCCTCCGTCCTACAAGCACTTGAGAGTGTTTGGTTGCGTTGCGTACGTGCACATGCGCAGGGAAATACACACCAAACTTGATCCTAAGTCTCACAAATGCATATTCCTAGGATATGGTGACAGAAGTGAAATGGGGTATAGACTTTGGGATCCAGTGAATAGAAAGATTATACGCAGCAATGATGTCATTTTTGATGAAACATGCATGTATAAGGAGCTTGCAAGGCAACAGGAGCCTGGCAGAGTCATCTTTGATGATGATGGACATCATGGACAACAACCAAGGGCTGTAAATCAACCATTACAGCAACAAAACCAGCCCTTAAATGGTGCTGAAAATGGTCCAAAAATGGACAGCCAGAGATGGCAGAAGATATCCCTATGGATCTTTCAACCTTATGGCATGGAACAGGAGCCACCAATAGGTGATATGCAGGCTGGACAGCAACCTGCAAATGATGATCATTGGGTACGGAGGTCCACAAGACCCTCCAAACCCCTTGACAGGTTTGTTCCAGGGGTTGACTACTTGATGCTTACTGACTGTGGGGAGCCCTCTTGTTATAAGGAGGCTTTACAGAGGGCAGACAAGGCTCTTTGGGAGCGTGCTATGAAGTCAGAGATGGAGTCTCTGCACAAAAATGGAACATGGAAGTTGGTGCATTTGCCTACAGGCAAGAAGGTTTTGCCATGCAAGTGGGTTTACAGGCGTAAAGTTGCACCTGATGCAAAGCCAAGATACAAAGCCAGGTTAGTGGCTAAGGGCTTCAAGCAGGAATATGGTGTGGACTTTGATGAGATCTTCTCTCCAGTGGTCAAAATGACCACACTTAGAGCTGTATTAGCTTTGGTTGCTCATGATGATCTGGATTTGATTCAGATGGATGTGAAGACTGCTTTTCTTCACGGTGATCTCCATGAGGAGATATATATGCAACAGCCAGAGGGTTATGCAGTGAATGGAAAGGAGAAGCTTGTATGCAAGCTGAAAAAGAGTCTTTATGGGCTCAAACAGGCACCAAGGGAATGGTATCATAAATTTGATACATTCATGAAATCCCAGGATTTCAGGAGGAGTGACATAGATCACTGCTTATACACCAAGAAAGCTTTGGATGGCAGTCTATTGATCCTCATCTTGTATGTTGATGATATGTTGATTGCCGGGAAATCTCGTAAAGAGATGGATGCCTTGAAGAAGAGGCTACATCAGACCTTTGATATGAAGGATTTGGGTGATACAAATCACATTTTGGGTATGCGGATACTTCGGGATAGAAATCAGCATGTGTTGTATTTGTCTCAGAAGGAATACATTGGCAAAGTTTTGCAGAGGTTCAATATGGAAGGGGGGAAGAAGACTAGTACTCCTTTGCCTCCATATGTTAAACTCAGTGCTATGGACAGGCCACAGTCGGATAGTGACAGGGCTGAAATGGCCAAGATTCCGTATGCTTCAGCTTGTGGCAGTCTCATTTATGCCATGGTTGCTACCAGGCCGGACATTGCATTTGCAGTGGGAGTGGTTACTAGATACATGGCCAACCCTGGCAAGAAGCATTGGGAAGCAGTGAAAGGTGTCATGAGATACTTGAAGGGCACACAGGATATGTGTATTTGCTTTGGCAAACAGGATGCATTAGTGCATGGTTACACGGATTCGGATTATGCCGGTCATCCAGATAACCGGAAGTCTACTACCGGTTATGTGTTTACATTCACAGGAGGTGCTGTGTCATGGATATCCAGGATGCAGAAGTGCACTGCCTTATCTACTACAGAGGCCGAGTATATTGCAGCCACAGAGGCTTGCAAGGAGGCATTATGGCTATCTCGGTTAGTGGTTGATTTGGGTTATACAGGGGATATTCCATTGTTGCATTGTGACAGTCAGAGTGCCATCCAGTTGGCAAAGAACCCTGTCTTTCATGCAAAGACGAAGACTGTTCACAGTGCACACGTCTCCGGACACTTACTAGTAGACTCCGAAATATCCACACTGCCATCACAGAGGGGACATGCTATGGGTGCTTTGCGTTCTATTCTAGAGGAAGATGGTATCACTCTATGACCACACATCATCATCATGTAGCATCACATGGATACTTTGGCTCATGTAGCTAGTTTTGTAATTTTCATTTCCATGGTTTAGTATCCACCATAAATACATTCTACTACCTTTTTGGTCTCATAGACCCTCTCGGTCTTTTGAAGATGTTAATATATCTATCTTTCTTTCTTTTGCTCCTTCCCTCTTTCGTTTCCTTTCATTCCCCTCCTCTCCTCTGCTTTTTTCTCCCGAACTTGTACTTGCCAATGCCCCATTCCATGTTTCGCCCCCCCTAAAAAATGCCATTTCTATTGTCGGTTTCTTATAACTATGGAATGCATGCTTCTCCAAGTTTTTTCCCTCTAGTCCTCCAACTCCTCCACTATTGGTACATGAGCATTGGGGCTCTTGTCTATGTTTTTTTCTTTTTCCCTCCATTCCAAGTGTAAGAACATTTCATAATAAAACATTTATGTCATGGCATATTGAGCTGTGCTAAAGGACTTTCCTCGCACATGGATGCATGTACCACATGGTGTAACCAGCATAGCTTTGAGAGAGCGCTATCAGGGGGTTGTACGATCAGTGGTAGGATGTGTGAGGTGCAAAGTTGGTGCAACTTGCTAAGGATATACGAGTTGATTCAGTTATTTCATGACCGTATCGGTGTGTACACAAAATGAAGTGTGATCAGGAGACACTTAACAACCTTTTTAACACAGAGTCAGCTAGTAATTGTTGGCAAGCATTGGCACGCGTAGTTTGGCGTGAGGGCTAACCATAGTCACCAGAAACGTTTCGGGGTTTTTGACGTTTTGGGACAAAACGTTTAGTCTTTCAGCTAAGAAACGCAGAGGTTTCGTAATTTTTTCTATATAAATACAATAAAATGTAGTTTGTAGAATTATTTGTAGGCCTACCTAGTACTAGCTAAGCACTTATAATATGGTAAAAGCTTGGTCACAATTGGGCAATTGGGGAGTTGTGGAATTGTGACTCGTGAGAAATTTGGGGGAGAGAGAAGAAGAAGAGGAGGAGGAAGAAGAAGAGGTGACTGCAAATTGCGTGCAAGAGAGAGAGAGAGGATGTTTGGGCTGCACGTGAAAGAGAGAGAGAGCCCAACATTAAAAAAAAAACACTTAGACAAAATAAAAAAAAAAGACAATTTGTTTTTTTAGAAGCGAAAAAAAATCCCCGTCTTTGAAATGCGTTTTTGGCGTTTCGGGGTTTCGGAGTTTCTCAGCCCAGAAACGCGTTCTATGTGACTATGGGGCTAACTTGTACAATGAATTGGCACTAGGGTTTTCCTTGGTGGGACTCATTACATTTCAATTTTTTCTTTGTATCCAACTCCGACCTTTATGTTACGATGGAATTGGTTAGCAAATTACCTCATAGGGATTTTGTCATTCTAGTAGTAGCGATCAGCTACAGGGGTTCCACTCTAGCTTAGGTAAGGGCGAGGGAGTAGGGCACTTACATGGATGCTATGTTTGGATATACAAATTTGAGGTCAAGCTTACAGTTGTTTGCCTCCTATTCGGATTCACGAGGACATGAATCTAATAGAAGGGGGAGATAATGTTACATCCTAACTGGGCCTTGGGCTAGTGTTAACTAGGGGTTAGGATAACCCGAGGTTAAGGGGATGTGCTAACCAAGGTTAGGGTTAGGGCTTAGCCAGGCGTAGGGGCTGATAAGACCTGCCCAAGGGCTAGGGGCTAGCAAGGATGAAGTCTGGATTGCCCTAGAGTTATTAAAAAGCTAACTAGAGGCTAATAATGGCTGAAAGCTTAAGGTGGTTTGGTGGTATGGGACGCCAAGGCTTTTTGTTGGGTCTTGGGTGACTCATGGCAATTTGACCTCAAGCTTTGGGGGGTGGTTCCAAAAGGGAGCCTATGGTTGGGAGGAGAGTCGCTAGCCACAATCTATCGTGGTCATTGTTTCGGATTTGATGCAGGTTATCACAACCCAATTCGGGTTTCTAGGTATGTGGTCCTATCAATAGGTGTGCTTTTTTTTTTTTGGTTTTTGACTTCAATTAATATGCCGTATTAGAAAGAATTGTGCATGGGGAGGCGGAGCAGGGGCTGCATGAAGAAGCTAATGAGATGCATGGATGAGATGTATGAGCTGTCCAAGACAACCTAGATCTTAGAACTTTTTAAAGAAGATTCTAGATTCTGTATGGCTGCTGGTATATGTAATGTTCCATAGGTACAGGTCAGGGGGTTTCTGTATATGAATGCAACTATGCAAGAGTTCTGCTTCCTAGCCCAAGCCATGTACAATTCAAATGCTTGTCTTTGTGTGGTGGTGGCCTTTCCCACAGATCTCACATCTATAGGGCTTCTTGATACAGTTGGGAGATGACAGCTTATTAAATACCCTTTTCTAAATCTAAGATGAAATGGTAATGCATATCTAGGAATCTTGATTATCAAAGTTGAGGATATGCTATTTGATTAAAAATGAGGGAATCTGATGATGTTCTGTATGCCTGTTTTGGCTTGAAACTCCATGTCGGCTCAATCAAAGCCTTACTAAGCTTGTTTGTGCTGTAGTTCTCAGGACTGTACAATCAAAGTTTGGGAGACCTCTCAAGGGAAGCTCATTCGAGAGTTGAAGGTGCCACACTTTCTCTTTGATATGCTTGACCTCTTTTGTTGATTTTAGTAACAAGCACTAACACATGAGCCTGCTCTCTCTCTCTCTCTCTCTCCTTTTCTCAGTCCAGAAATTTGTGGTATGCTAGCAAATAGGGCACCTGCTTAATTGTTATATAATAGATGTGTTCATAAGGCCTTTTAAAATATTGGCAAAGCAATTAGACATGTAGCAGTTGTTAAGATTTTCAATAAAAGAAGTAGATATGTCAGTGAATTCTACAACGTTTTTTTTTCTTGGATGGATCTAAAATATGGCTTGGCTCATGGAGCAACTAAACCGCAGGGACATGGTCATTGGGTAAACACTTTGGCTTTGAGTACGGAGTATGTGCTACGAACGGGACCCTATGACTATAAACCCAAGCAACATGGCTCAGCTGATGAAATGAAGGAGGTGAGCTTGTCTCAGAAACCACCATAGGCGATGGATTTTCTAGGAGTGGTTTCAGTGGTAGTTGCCAGTTGACATTGAATGTTGATGACTGTTGGCTTCAAACTTTCTAGGCTGCTCTTGCCCGTTACAGCACGGCCAAGAAAGACTCTCCTGAGAGGCTTGTCTCTGGATCTGATGATTTCACGATGTTTTTATGGGAGCCTGCTACCAGCAAGCATCCGAAAGCTCGAATGACAGGACACCAGCAGGTTTTTCTATTTGCCCATCAACATTTTTAGTAATTTTAGGGTGGCTTCAGAAAGGGAGTCGGCTGACCCCTCCTCCCTCTTTCTGCTGACACATCTGAGGACCTCAATAGCATTTGGGTAAGGGCAGCCCTTGATGAGCCTATCTGCCCAATGAGGCAGCCCTTCGATGATGGTTTGGCCCCGAGACAGGGAAGCCACTCTTGAAGCTACCCTTAGTATTGATCAAGTTCTTCGAACAGAGACATGATTTGCTAGAGGTGTTTAGTGCTAATCAGATAATGATCCTCTCCCTTCTAATGTAAGATTGACCTTGCTGTCGCAGCTTGTGAACCATGTCTACTTCTCGCCAGATGGTCGATGGATTGCAAGTGCCTCATTCGACAAATCTGTAAAGCTATGGAATGGGTTCACAGGAGAATTTATTGCAACTTTTCGCGGTCATGTTGGTCCAGTTTATCAAATAAGGTTTGTGTTACTGTTCTCTTCTTTAATGACATAGATGGAAACTTTAAGGTATGCTAAGAAGATACTGATGGATAATGAAGGCATGTTGTGCCAAAGCTCGATAGGGTTGCAGGTCTATCTCAAGACCTCAGTCCGTGACAGACAGTAGGGTGATTCAAACACATGAATTGCCATAAGATAAAAAATGGTCCTGTGTCTTTTTGGAGGGGTTTTATCGGGGTGTGGCATTGCATGGAGAGTGGCCTCTTCTGCTCTTTGATGTGTTCTGTATGTTGCTGTCTAAGGGAGCAACTAGCTGTTGGATGTAAGGATGAAAATTGCCGGTGGCTGCAATCTTTGGTGCCTGTGTCTCCTCTTCATCTCACTGTTGGGCTCAGTGCTGATTAATGTAAGGAGTGTCTGACATTGGCTGTATTCTTCATGAGAGATTGTATGAAGCACAAGCAGTCCGATATCACCCGAGCGGTGAAAAGAGGGGGAGAAAAGTCTTGGAATGAGCTCCACCTCTAGCACTAATCCGTAGAGTTTGGCCAAGGTGTGGCCAATCATGATCGTCCTGTAATTATTAGGATCAAGTGGATCTCCGGCTTTTAGGATTGGGGTGATGGTGTTAACGGACCAAGATGGTGGAAATCCTTGACAAAGGGCTCTATTGAACATGTAGGCTAGTAGGTCCGGAGCAGCCCGAGGTGGGTCCTCAAGATCTAGTGTATGGGTGTCCTCCTCCTGGGTTTGGAAGAAGCTAGTGATGGTTGGCTGGCGAGGGAGGGTTTAGGGTGGTTGGAGCTGAAGCTCTGTCAAGAAAGTGTCCTTGTGTTTGTGGACGTTGGTCCGGGAATCAATGATCCTAGAGAGTCGGCCAAATCTCTTATGTAATAACTCTACCTGTCTCCACTCTAAGGTAGTAACATGCTGCATGCATAGGTGAATGGTACATATCCCATCTATCCTGGCATAGCTTCCTTAAAACCTGGTATTTCTGTTCATCTTGCTCGATGTGCTCCAACTTTTCCACCATCTTGTCCATCCCCTCCTAAATTTTTCCAATGCATGGCTGAAGTGAATCTGTCATCCTCAACAAGTGGATGATTGGCTTTCCCAAAGCTATGATGCGTCTCACCTGCTCCCACCAAAGAGGGTTCCCAATATTTGACGCACATGCCTTCCCTACAACAATTCCAGACAAAGCATGCCTCTCATACTCATCACTCACCATCAACTGCTTTAAGGCACTAGAACACTTGTTAAGAGTGAATACTTTCGCAAATCTCTAGAAGACTTCTTCCCGAACTCAGCCAACAAGAAAGTGCGCTTGTAAATGAAGGATACAATCTAGGTGGCTTGCTCTATGATGGGAGCAATCCAGTCCAACTTCCCGATGTCCTTGAGAAGATTGTTGAGGCAGTGCGCCATGCATACAGAAAATGTGATATGAGGAAACCTCTCACACAACAATTTGCCGGTTGCCTTGTTCGCATTCTCTCGATCAGCTACAAACTGGATCACCTTCTCTTCACCCACTGGTTGTACGATTGCTGACCACTCTTGGAAAAATGCTTCTGCACTCTTCCTTGTCTCGGACGCATCATGTGATGAGATAAGGTAAGATTGCCCTCTGTAATAGGCAATGACACCATGAATGGATATGGACCGAGTGTTGCTCCAGCCATCTGCAATAAGTGTGATGCCATTCCTGTCCCAAGAGGGCCTAACAATCTCTGTAGCTGCACCAACTGTGTCCTTCTCCTTCGCTAGTAAGGTGGTTCTCAATGCCTCTGATGATGAAGGAGTGTAGGTGGATCCATACTCTGTAATCTTGCGCACCATGTCCTTGAAGTAGAAGCTACGAGCAGCCTGAAAGGCAATGGCATCATGGTAGAAGAAGTACGCAACACTACCATCCACCTTCTCCTTCTTTGGGTCCCACTACTCTGAAGTGTACTCTGCCTCAAGCGAACAACACTCCTCGTGCCCAGTGTTGGTGGTGGTGCTCCAAATGAACTTGCAGTGGGTCCAAAAAATGATGGCATTTCACCAAATGAAGACCTAGTGGTTCCAGAGGTTTGTCCTGAAGTGTCCACATATGTGGAAGGATCTACTTCCACTCCTGCTCTCCGAGTTGATGAAGATGGCCGCATCACTTCGTCTTTTCGACGAAGCTTCTCTCGTGCTTCACTAGTGATGTTAGTACAGAACGCAATGTCCTGTCCATGTTGATGAAGTAGGTGTGCTCGAATACAAGTTGCACTACTTGACTTCGTAAGGAGACAATATTTGCATGTCCACTTTTTCCTGCCTCTTGTTTTGTAGGCACCCTCCGCTAGTACCTCATCCCACCAACACCACTCCATAGATTTGGACTTCTTTGAGGTGTAATGAGACTGATCCATGGAGGCCATGGATGCAAAGACAGCAAAGAAGGAATGAGGGACATGGGTCATTGCAATGGACAATAAGGACAGTTTCTGAATAAAAGAAAGTACACAATAGAGCGGATAGAGTTTGGAGAAAAATCAATTCTATTCATTCAACATTATCAATAGTTTTTGGCAATACAAGTTACAATAGGCGACTTTCTACATGGGTTTAGTGTCCTGATCTTCATGACTGGCAAGTGTCTTAGCATGAACTAGGGCCACAACAGGTGCTCAAAACCATAGGGGAGGGTAGTGACATCGTCGAGCCCTCTTAGAGATTGCCTCTTGTAATGTCAGGCTCTCTCGAAGAGGGAAAGGGCATTGACAATGAGTTGTCTCGATGTATTGTCGCTCAGCCATGCATGATCGACAACCACATCGCCGCTCATAGAATGCCATTTAATTGAAAACTATTCAATGCAACACAATAAGAAGAAGAGATGGATTAATTGAAAAAGGACTTGTTATATTTAAAAAAATGTGCAATTTAATTAAGATCTTGCGTTGCTTTATTTTAAAAAAAAAGTCAATGGACATTTAAAAAAAACACTTACTGATTAAAAGTGGAGGACCAAGCAAGTGAATGCGATTTCCTTGCTCCTACTTTGGCCTTGCTCCGCACGGAAACAGAGGGAGGGAGGGAGAGAGAGAAAGGGGGGAGAGACGTAATAGCTTGAGCTTTGGGATTTGAATCTCAGCTGTGGGAACTTGTGTACAAGTAAGTACACTTGTACAAAACAAACATTGTACTACAGGCTTATATGGTGTGGTGAACCATGAACGTAGCCGTTGAGGCAATGAGCTTTGCAACGGGCAGGAAGCGAGCAACAGGCATGAAGCGAAGGGCTGCAACGCGGCCTTTTCTCAACGGGATGGGCGAGCCAACGTTTTTTTGAACGTTACGTTTTTTGTTTTTTTTAATGCCACGTGGGCAGCGAAGGGCTTATGGGCGTTTTTTTTCGCCATGAGGGCATTGACCTGTTTTTGCCCCCATTCCGCCCATTTCCATGCAGGCTAATCGGGGAAACAACGTTTCCATGTTTCAGGGCGCTGTTTCGCCCGTTTCGTGTGACTATGGATGAAATCCCTGTCTGGCATGGGACATGTGAACACTCAGTTAGCCCGGTTGTTGGATGAATCCATCCTTAGTGACCATGAGGAAGTGATCTCTGTAGAAGTGCATCTTCGGTGGGAGCCCCGAAGGTGTGATCCATGTGCAGTGGGTGTAGAGGCTGAGAAGATCTAACTGGATAACGTGGTTGGTGTCCTTATGAGACGGCTTGAGAAAAGGTGAGTCCAAACTGTACTGAAGGGGTGGGAAGCGGTCCATGCGGAGCCCATATCCTTAGAACCAAGTGGACACTACCCCATACCATACTCCAGGGTGGCCCTTGCGTGTCTCGAGGACTCCAAGGCAAGCCTCGGGTACCCATGGGTATCCATGTGACTGATGCGATGGAAGTATGTGACTGTCTGGAAGAGTGTATCCACTACCATCGGGGCTACAACAAACTCTAACAGGATAATTTGGTAGGGGACTAATGGTTTGTTGCGGATCATACGGGAGAACATCATGACCTGGGGCTTCTCAACTCGCTTCCAATCCTCATCGATAAATCTCACCCCCAGAAGGCTGCTCCATTCAGCAAAGCTGGTGTGACGAGGGTTTCAAAAAGCCAACCCTTTGTCTAGGGCTCCTGGAAACGTGTGTGGAAGCACTGTTTCTCAAGTAAGCTCAAGGTTGCATATCTCCGTGTCACTTTGGCATGTGCTACGGGAAGCATGGTGAAGCATGGGCCATTGAAAGTGACACCAAAGTAGACATAGGATGCGACAATTTCCACAAGATCCCCTTTGTATGTGAAGCTCAATCTCGATGTGAAGGGGCAAGAAGTATTGAAGACCATTACCTTGGTTTCACCAAGGTTAGGAGTGAGGTCCCGCTGAGTGCAGAAGTCCTGTAAGGCATCCAAGTGTCTTTGAAGCCCCTCGGCTGAATCTGAAAGGAGAAGGATGTCATCTGCATAAAGTAGCAGGGGGATCAATATGCCTGCCAGTGTAGTAGACAGAGAGAGAGAGAGAGAGAGAAAGAAAGAAAGAAAGAAAGAAAGCTGTATTAACGTCTACTAGAGGCCGAACTCGACCTATGAGACAAATCAATGTACAACTGTCAATGTCTTCTGGATGTCCAGAAAAAAAAGGACAAAATGAACATGAAATAAAGTATGAAAGTACTGAGCTAATGGGGGAGTGTGATGGATGGAGCACTACTGCTAGAGGCTCAGTATGGAACCTATATGCGTAGGGTATACAAGAATGCAATGCAGATTTGTCTAGCTCCAACCAGTATCATAATGGGGGTATAATATGTGATACATAGGCGATGGCGAGGCAAAAATACCTCGGAGCATGATCTCCGGGTGTGAGTGTAAGTGAGCTAGCCGCTCCTGGATATGGTGCTGATGTCGAGCCCGTATCTCTGTGATCTCCCTCTGATGTAGTCTGGGAGTCTGGTAGCCTAGTGCTTTCGGTCTCCACCTGGCTCGGAGGTCCGCAGCGCGCTGAAGTGTAACCCCCTCCTGTGTTAGGGTAGGCACTGGGATAGATCTCTAGAAGAAATCAATTAGTTAGAGCTGTCACCCACCTCTCCCTGTGGTATGAGTCCGTATCAGTGTCTCTCCGTGGCGTTGTGTCTCTAACAAGAACTGGCCAAATCTGCGCTGGTCTGCGGACTCCATGATCTGGCGGAGTGAGGGATGTCCACTGAAGATGGTGGTGTATCTCTCTCTAATGACACTATATGCTGTGCATCTGCATACATAATGTTCCTCACTCTCAACCTCCTCTTGGCATAGTCTGCATATCCTCTCTGCTCTGGGGATCCGTGTTGCCCTACTTGCCTCGATCTCAAGCTGGTGTGATGACACTCTGAGCTGGCCAATCGCCACTCGGGCACTGTGAGGCATGTACACATCCATGTATCCAAGTCTCTGTATGGATCCATCCGCTGAGATACGCATAAACTGATCTCTGTTGTCACTGCGTGGGTACTGGCGGCTAGCTTTATTTCGTAAGGCCCCGTTTATGAGGACTTTGTGTTTGAGTAGCACAGATATGTGGCACACCTCGGTTTAGACAATGGATGGTAGCCAAGTGTGGCCAGATGGTGAAGATGTTTGGCATCCAACCAAATAGACTACATGCAAGTGGAGTTTGCTAATCCCATATTGACTGCACTTAAAGGGCAGAGAGGTTTTCTTGAGACAGTCCTTGGGTTGTGGGGCCCAAAAGGGCACCCAGAGGACCAGATGAGCTCCAAACCTTTGCCAAGACCAACTTTATAATTGGTCTTACATTAAACAAGTCGGATGATGTGGTCAGTTGGGTCGAGGTGGACTCGACGTAGGGTGGTCGATGTAGGTGAATACAAATTTCTTGGTCCTAGCATGCCATGGAAGCTCCCATGAACCAAAGCACACGGGTGGGAATTGCCATTAGTTGTAATCATTGATTTGCAACATTTGTTTCCATCTATTTTTCACTTGCAAGTTGTGCCTACTTTTGTTTTGTGAAGATCCTTGCTATTTGTGTTAACAAACAAGTCATATTTTTCTTAGAGAGAGCCGATGGTAATGATTTTAATGCTCATTGGAGACCAAAAATTTGACCTTTGGGACCAATGGAGCCAGTACATTAGTTAGGGACTGAGGGTCCATTAGCTAATACAAGTCCATGCATTAGTTAAGGACCGAGAGAATGAACAAACAAAGAAGGAAAAATGAAAGACCTAGGAGGCTGGAGAGAAAGAAAGTTATATTAATCGTCTCCTAAAGACCCGATGGGTCTATGAGACCAAAGTGATACAATGCTATCCATGTTATGTCTCATCATGGAAAGAAAAACAAAACAAGGAGAGAGAAATGAAATGATATATTAACGTCTTCAGATGGCCAAAATAACCTATGAGACCAAAAAGGTTACAACAATTGGTGGATCTGATACAATGTCTGTGTAAGAAAAGCTAAAAACAACTAAACAACTAACTAAAACTGAAACAACTATGAGGAAAAGTAAGGTACTAGGAGCTCCTAATGGATAACATATGGGAGGAAAACTCCAGCAACAAAGGTAAGCATCATATACATCACTATCCAAGATGTCTCTCATCGGTCGATGGCGGATATCCTCAATGTGCTCCATGGTGAGTACTCTGACTGGACGTCTCCCATGCCGTGCTAGTATGGTCTTGATCCTCTGTTGTAATCTCCGCCGGTGTCGAGATGGGCCTCTCATCTTGGGGCGCCTGGACCGAGAAATGAAATGAAATGAAATGATATATTAACGTCTTCAGAAGGCCAAAATGACCTATGAGACCAAAAAGGTTACAACAATTGGTGGATCTGATACAATGTCTATGTAAGAAAAGCTAAAAACAACTAAACAACTAACTGAAACTGAAACAACTATGAGGAAAAGTACGGGACTAGGAGCTCCTAATGGATAACATCTGGGAGGAAAACTCCAGCAACAAAGGTAAGCATCATACACATCACTATCCAAAGAGAGAGAGAGAGAGAGAGAGAGAGAGAGAGAGAGAGAGAGAGTCTCACAAAAGACCACGATTCTCCTGTGTCATACCAGTAACTAATTCAAGGCTGTGTGTTATGCCAGTTGGTCTGCAGATAGTAGACTGTTGCTTAGTGGGAGCAAGGACTCAACTCTCAAGGCAAGTTATTTGTGTAGGTTAACTTTGTGAAAGCACAAATCTGTACAATGTAGCTTCCAAATGAGCTCTTTCAACTGCTGCAGTGGATTTCACCATGCTATGTTTCACTCTTGAGGCTTGTAGGGCTAATTTTCAGATGGATAGGGTCGGTGTTGCTCAGTAAAACTATTGGCTCTGTGTGTCACCCCACTGAATGCCCTGTTTTTTTTCCCCACCTCAGATCTGGGACATGCGAACACGAAAGCTTCGTGAAGACCTTCCTGGTCATGCTGACGAGGTATGTGGTTGTTTAGTAGCAGTGCAATTTCTGGCTTTTGAGGACTCGCTTATTTCTGCTTTAGCTTTTGCTTGTAGCGAGTGTTTGCATCTATGACTTGGCAAATCTATCCAGGTTTTTTCAGTTGATTGGAGTCCAGATGGTCAGAAGGTAGCATCGGGAGGGAAAGATCGAGTGTTAAAGCTTTGGATGGCTTAGAATGTTCAATGGGATAAAATTAGGGGAAAATCAAGTGTCTCTAACGCTGATGGTCAGTGGCCTAAATACTAAGATACCATCTATCCTGCAAAGCTTTCTTTTGGGAGAGAGAAACTAATTACATTAGGGTCGGGTGTTCAAATTTGTGCCTAGCTGGGTATGTGCTACAATAGCCACTTGGGCAAGGGTCCATCTGCCCAAAGACATGTTTCAGTTCAACGCAGAGCATATATGTTACACTTGTCTGGTATGCCTCAACGTCTAAGCGTCAGAAGTCTTTGACCCTCTTGAGTCCACATTTCTACCATTTCTGAGGTTATAGGAGGAATTCCCATCCAATGCCCTCTGTGAAGAGACCAGGAACTACATTCAAGGGCTCATCCCTCTTGCTCTAAAGGTCACATTTCAACATAGTTGTGGCATTCAACATGTCTTGTATACAGAGCTAATACATTGATTGTAATCATTTAAGAGTCTTTTCTTTGTCTTTATGAGCAAGCAGTTGATGAGAATTTGAATACATTTGATGGAAATGCACTCATCTTTTCCTTCAGTGATGCAAATCGAGTTGTTCTTTCACATGCTCACCATACTGCTGCTGCTGCTGCTGCTGCTGCTGCTGCTGCTGCTGCTGCTGCTACTGATGAGATGGAGGTACAACTACTCTATCTCTTTGTAGGAGTTTTCCATGGCCCAGTACCACATGGAACTCTTGGCCCACTTTTGGTCTCGTAGATCCATTGGGTCTTCTCAAGACATTTAGTGTAACTCTCTCTCTTTCCCCCAGCTTCCACATGGCAGATAAGAGACTATTGGCTTACATGGTACTGCCCATCTTGCTATATGCAGACACAGTCCTGATATCAAATTCAGCCGAGGGGTTACAGAGACTTCTAGAGGCACTTGAGAGGTTTTGTGATGAGACATCTCAAGGGCAATCTCTACAAAACCAAGGTCATGGTCTTCAATACATCACGTGAGGTCACATCACTGGCTATCCTTCCCTTGTAGACGAGCCCAGGTGGAGATTGTTAAGCCGCATTTGTACCACACGAGGAGACATTTATGGGACACGCTTTTGCATGACAGAGGCCGCTGAGGCCCGATTGGCGAGATCCCTAGCAAGCCTGGAGAGACAATGCGTTCATCCAGGAGCCCCGCATCAAGCGTTAGCTCTTTGACACTCTGGTACACTTGGTAATGTCTTGGTTGTTAGAATCCATGGTTGCTTAAGCAAGTTGCTAATCACAAGGATTAATCATGGTGAATGAAGATGTGAAGTGATTAGGGTTAAGCACAAGATTAAGCAAGGGCTCAACATAATAGCAATGTAGAGAGTGGGAGAAGACTTGTAAACATGCATTAGATGGCAGCCTATAAATAGGCTTGGTACAAAAACGATCAAGAAAGTAATAAAGAGTTAATCACATCCACCTAATCCAAAAGTAGCTAAAAAAGAGCACCCATTGTCTAAAATGGAGTGCAACCAAATGTTCCCTTCACATCGATCTATGGCTGTTGTGGAAGTGTGGACATGCCCAAAACCTTGTGCTAGAGAAGGCTTTATACCATAGAACCATATGTCCAATATTCCCAAAGTCACATATAAGATATTTTTGTATGTATTTCAACACCCTCCCTCAACAAAATATCCATGGCTACTATGATGTCAATGCTAGCTCTAGTTATTGTTTACAATGCTGGTTATGATGACCATCCAAGTGTCCGTAGGTCTTACTCATGGTGGTTTACAAAGCCAATTATGATGACGGATGCTAGACTTCTAGTCATGATTACAATTCACTTAGGATAAAGGGGTGACCAACAGGTAGGGCTAGGCTCTACCTTGTCTAGAAAGCCTAGTCATCTTGAACAAAATTGACCTCTTTTGAGATCTTTGCTTCTTTCTCCTCTGCATCTTCTCTAGTTGAGTTATCCTCACCTGCAAGAGGTGCTTTTTGTGCTTTGTTGCTGAAGAAACAATCCTCTTCTTGTCTTGGTTTTCCACATAAGTTGCAAGACGTCTTAGAAAAATCATTTTTTAGATATGAACCTTTGAAGAGAGCTTTTCAACCAAACTACTTAAAGCCTCCTTTGTTGAAGTTCGGAGTTTTCTTACCTTTGCTTGACTTTGTTAAACTCTTCTAGTAAAGATGCTTCAACATCTATGAGTGTAGGCGTTGGCAAGTTGGTAAGAGTAGTAACAATGTTGCTATACTCTTCCCGAGGGAGACTCTTCAGAAGAACTACTAAAATGACATCTTCCTCGATGTGTTTTTTGATACCTGCAAGCTGAGTTGAGATACTCTTCTGTAGTTAAGATAGTTGAAAGAGACTCATCTGAATTTATATGAAGCAAAAAACTTTATGAGCAGGGTGATCTTTTAGTTTTTGGAGAGTGCCACTTGTATTGTTGCATTTTTGTGCCTTTGAGGCTACAAGCTGATGCGCCTTTGAGATGGGAGGAAGCCCCAAGAGGTGGCTTGGCTAATGGTGGTGTGTGGAGAGAGCAATCAAGCAAAAGCTATAAAAGATAATAAAAAGTAATTAGTCATTAATTATAATTAGTGTATATGATAAGAAGAGATTAAGTAAGCATAAACATTGAAGATTTTGGCTTTGATACCATGTTAGAATCCATGGTGGCTTAATCAAGTTGTTAATCACATGGATTAATCATGGTAAATGAAGATGTGAAGTGATTAGGGTTAAGCACAGAAGATTAAGCAAGAGCTCAACATAATAGTAATATAGAGAGTGGGAGAAGACTTGTAAATGTGCATTAGATGGTACTCTATAAATAGGCTTGGTACAAAAATGGTTAAGAAAGTGATTAAGAGTTAATCACCTCCACATAATCCGATGGCTAAAAAAGAGTATGCTTAAAATGGAGTGCAACCAAAAGTTTCTTTCCCATCAATGTACAGTTGTCTTGGAGGTGTGGACATACCCAAAACCTTGTGCTAGAGAAGGCTTTAAACCATAGAACCATATATCCAATATTCCTAAGGTCACATACAACAAGATATTTTGGTGTGTACTTCAACATTGGTGCGGACTCTTGGAAGAGCATAGAGAGACTGCAGGTAATGAAGCTATCACGTTTCATTAGGAGCAAAGAATTGGTGCCACATGCTATTGTGCTAGTAGAGTTTGGCGCAGTCCTGTATGCACTATAGGAGGGGTGGATGATGAGAAGTATTACACGTTCAGCTGTCGGCCTACTACAAGATTTGAGGGAGGTTCCATTGTCTCTTTCGAGACAGTTTTTCTCCCGTCTCACAAGTGAGGTTAAAGATGCTTAGGTATGTTCTTAATGGGTTTGACACCGTAAAGAGGCAGTATTGAGATAGCACTCCTAGAGACAGACTCAACATGACTCATCTCCTTGCATTATAAGTTTGAGGACTTGTAAGACTAGTACTTTGATTCTCTACCCAACCACATTCCAAATGGACCCTAAACTCGTGGTTATATAGGCCTAAGTGGTGCACGATCTTCCAACTTCAACCCCTTGACCTTTCATTGGCTAACAATGTCTTTTCATTAGCCAAATGTCTCTTCAGCTATCCCTAGAAGGGGATGCTCTCTTATGTGTCCCTTGGGCTTCCATTGTGCACCATTTACTTCCCATTTTACTTTAACTTTAATGCCTATTAACCATTGCTTAGATATTTCTTACTTGAAATCCCCCGAACCTTATTTATATGCAAACCTTTTACATATAAGTAATCTTTCTTAGTCTTATCTTTTAGTGTTTCCTGTCAGTCTCATAATATTTCTTCCCGCGTGAAAGAAAAGTTTTTGTCCTCGAAAACAAACTCAGGAAACCTTTTCTTCAGTATAGCCACTCTTTTCCAAGTTGATCCTTCTTTTGGTCTATCTTTCCACTTTAGTAAACATTCTTTAAACACGATATGTCCAGTTTTCTTTTCTTGACATTTGAGAATCTTTTCAGGCTCATGTGGAAGAATAGGTGGTTATATCCACATTGCTTCTTTTCCAATGATGCTGCCATTGTTTCTACTAGCATGAAAGACATGATGTGCTCTGGAACCTTTAGGTAAAGCTACCTTGTAAGCTACACTTCCAATTTTTTGAAGTATTGTATAAGGACCACAATACCTTGGACTTAACTTTGTTGACATACACCCCCATACCTCATAGACCACCAGGCATACACAAACTGTTGGTCCCATGCACCCAGTGAGATTACTAGTGAAGGCTCAATCTATACTGTGGGCGACACATCCTTGGCCTCAAGCATCACGATCCTCCCTTTGCCAAGTGTAGATCTAGGATGTTCTCCGACGCCATGCAGACTCCCATCATAGAGGCTAGATATCCTTTCAGCCATTAGATTTGTACGGGTCGAGGATTGCATCACCATCAGTTGATTGTTGGGAGGCTCCCTCTCACACATTGCCATGTGCTTTTACCCTAGGCATTTGCAGCAGTTGTTTTTTTTCTTTTGGTTCTTTTTTTTCCTTGACTTAGTATTTTCATGGCGGTTTTGTATCACCTTTTGGTCTCACATACCCTTTGTCTTTTGGAGGTGTTAATATCACACTCTCTCTCTCTCTCTCTCTCTCTCTCTCTCTCTCTCTCCCCACATGCATGAGTGCTAGTGACATGTAGATTGTATTTTGGCACCTGCATCCTTGAACAAGCAAGTTCCCAAGGCTTCTTTTACCAACTTTCTTCCTTTTCTTATGAGCTTGTCTATCACCTTAAATTCAAGATACTTGTGTTAGATGCTTGCTTGCTCTGTGGTAACCAGATTATTCTACCCAAGTTACATGCATCCTAGTTTGAGATTGTAACATGATATCTATTTAATTCTCAGCATTAAAAAAAACTTTTGCTGAAATTGTAATTCATGTAATAGACCCCAAATTGTCAAATCGTATTATTGAAATAAAAAACCAGTTTATTGTAGATGGAAATGTGCCTTTCAAAGAAAATAGAAACTTTGGTTATACATGCTCCATTATCTTTGTTCTCTAGTAGCTAAATACCACCTATAAGGTCCTTATTGGTTGGTTCTTGTTCTAGTGGTCAACTCACCTTCACCCTACCGAAAAGAAATGAGTTCGAGCTTTAACATCTATGAAGGTAGTGCAATACTAATGCGGTTACCTATGCACCAAAGCACAACAAACTTTTCAATTTGTCTACATCTACAAAGTAAAAAGCTTGTATTGTATCCTTTCATGTAACTTTATATGCCCACTTCAAGCTAGCCAACAATTACTCAATGAAAGCTTATTCCATGTGTGTTATATTGGCTTGGATTTTTCATGAAGCATTGTCAAGGCAACATGAAACCAATGCTTGGTTGGATAGTGTTCGTTTAGGGCATTTGAAATGCACATCATCCTATTTTGTAGTCACAACATTATTGGCTCCTGCAAGGTTAATCTGTCATATGAAAGTTGTAGGTAACACAGGATTTTTTTCTCCCAAGACCTTGATCACTTGATCATTTTGCATGCACATTTTTTGAGAGTTTTCTATTTGGAAGTCTTCATGATGGTCTCAAATGGGATCGTCATGCATGCATGCATTGTCACATATTAAAGTTCTTTTCTCCAAAACTATTATGAGATAGAAAATGTTATATGCTTTTTTTTTGCTAGAATTCTAGCAGTAGGTGCTTGAAGTGTGCGAGGAATTGCCTCTTTATGCCATGATGCCAACAATGATTCTCAAAAACTCATTTAAGATGTAGACACCACTGCCATCAAATCAGAGGGTTTTGATACACTTGCATCTGATTCGTTCTCTACCATTGCATTGAATCCCTTGAATGTGATAAAAGCATTTGTTTTTTGTTTTAAGAAGTATACCCAAACCTCACGGTTATAATCATATCCGAATGTGATGAAATACCTTGAACAGCTATATGTTGTAAATTTGAGCTTCTCCTGTATGCACAATCTCCAACACTTCTGTAATGGCACCTTGGCAAGCCCCTAAATTCCATGTTGTTTGTTGCTGTCATCTCCCGTACATACACATGCATACGTGGGAACCATTTGAAGTTGTATCAAGTGTGCTAAGCCATTCTTCATGATGCATCATGTCTGAATCCATACACTAACAATTGTTGTAATCACCCAATGCATTTTCATGTTCGGTAGTTGTAGTTGTGAATGAACAACTCTGATTTCTCATTGTACGTGGTTGTCCACCTCTTCCATGGCCTCTAAATGAGCCTTTTGATCATGGGATTGGTTTCATTGTGTTATTATTAGGAGTCTCTTGAGCACTAAAGCTTAAGCAACCCAAATGTTAGCCTCTAACTCTACCTCTACCTGTACCTTTGGAAGAGCATGTTCTTGGTTGATTTCTCTCTTGTACCAAGAGGCACACAAGAATACAATGTAGATTGAAATAATATTAGAGAATCCAAAGTAAATTGAAATAATAATAGAGCTGCCCCGAAGTGGATCGAAATAGCAACTCTAATGTGGGCTTTAATGTT
The DNA here is from genome assembly GCF_041138505.1 of Cibotium barometz. Lineage (NCBI taxonomy): Eukaryota > Viridiplantae > Streptophyta > Polypodiopsida > Cyatheales > Cibotiaceae > Cibotium > Cibotium barometz. The sequence goes on along the minus strand of NC_141097.1, from coordinate 11,698,399 downwards.
GGCTATAATGGCCCCCACAATTAGTCTCACAAGAAGAGGGCAATGATTGCTCCTCTTTTCACAACAAATGACCTGGAATGTGTACTTTAACTCTTATTGAAATGATTGCGAAAAATCTCCTCATCTTTTAGAGCTTCGCTTGGTAGGTTGAGCTTGAGCTAAAAAGAGTGTGGATGTGGCCTCCTCCAATTACTCCAAGCTCCTTTGATTAGACTTTATCTAAATAGTTCATTCTACCTCAGTCAATGCTCTCCAAATGAGCTAAAAATGGCTTCCTTATACACTTCTTTCACTCTTAATGGTCTAAAAATGTCGATAAAGAACGAAAGCCCCAGAAGAAGAAGGGCAGGAAGTAGGCAATACATGTTTAAGAAAAACTAAAGATCGTCTTATCAAAGATTGTCGAAGGACATGTATAAAAGAGTTTTACATCTTGGTTATGCTTTAAATTACCATCATGATGATTATGAGTTTTGATCCACCTGAATTCTTTGCTTCTCATCATCTTGTTAATACTCATCATTCAATAACAATGTTAGTAACAACCACTGTCAAATCATCAGGTAGCCATTGTATCTCAAAATAATCATCCATATGGAAGAGGAGTAGGTGGAAGAGCATGATGACATATCTACTCCTACTGCAACACACATGGTTATAGACAGAGACACATCTATTGATTAAAGGAAACATCTCTTCGTCCAAAGGATATAACTATTCACTTAAGAGTCACACCCTTTCAGCAGGGACGTGCCTCTTCATTTGTAACTCTTCAGGCCCTATTTAACAAGGTCTTGTGTCTCAATGCAACAACACACAGCTTTCCACTCTAAGCATCTTACTTTTTAGTGTTATCTTTTTAATCATGTCTTAAATCACTAATAGACTAAGAAGTCCTCATAGTATAGAGGCAAATGTCATAGTTACATCTGAACTAGTATCACCATCCAAAATACTTGTATTATCCTGCATTGGCCAGATAGGGTGTGCATTTCTTTGGCAACCAATACACCACATCATATAGGATCACAATGGGTAGTTAGTCTCATCGAGCTTATCCTTAGCGGAAAGCTTATGCAGCGGATAGTTAGTCCCATCAAGCTTATCATCATCAGAAAGCATCCAAAATACATAACTACCTACTATTTCAACCTAGAAATAATATTAATTCTAAAATGCAAATGACAATTATCAATGCCCATTGAATGCAATCGAGATTGCTGCCAGTAGATCAATGAAGACAAAGAAACCTATAAAGTGTATGAAAAATGACATAGTATAGAGTGTAGAAATGTTCCTAGCAGGAATGCACATGTCTATACACCAAATGTATGTTGTGCTACAATGCAAAAAACCTAATATCAAATAAAGACAGTTTGAACCGACACTTTCTTTGGAATGCTTACAAAACAATATAGCATATGAACAAGCCCCAAATATCAAAATTTTGGCTATATCTTCTCTACCTAAGAGGATAGCTCAATCTCAGACAATCAGAAGAGACACTCGACGAGAAGATGACAAGGGGGTGAGGGCCAAGAGAACTTGCTCTCATACCAATTGTTGGATTGGAGACAAAGGTAGCAACACACACATAGATATAACAATCGAGTAGATATGGAGAGAAACACAACATTGATAAGAATGAGTGAAGTATAATTGAAGTGATATGATAAGGTCACTTACACACTCATGAGAGTGTGTACACATGCTCGAGGGAAAGAGAAAAAGTACCCTGACCCATTATCAGCCTACGTCTACACATCACTACTATATAAATGTCTAGAGCTACTAATTAAAGATTTTACAGATACACGAGAGATTCTGTAAAATGAATTAATTAAATCAGTCTAATTATTAAGATCAATTAGAATAAACCAAGTACAACATTTATAGCTCTATTAAACTTCAACACTCCACAAATGAGTGGTTTGAATCATACCAAACATGTGGTACGAATTTCATAGCCTTAGTAAACTTCATACACCACACAAAAGAGTGGTTCAAATTTGGCATCAAATGTGTCCATGACAACCATAACTTTTTACCCATTATAAATAGCTCTTCATCTCTTCTACAGGTACAATTACAAACAACCTTAGAACCATTCAATCATACAAATGAACACATAATTGGAGACCTATAGGCATTAATAAAGCAACATATAGACATTTATAAGACTATAATATCTACTAAAAGTTAGTTTGCATCACCAAGGCCTTGCAGACAATTATCCCATATGAAGTTTGGAATGGTAGAAAGCCCCTTGTGGCTATTTGCACGTTTTAGGTTACTTATGTTCTTGGGCTTGAGAAACAATGCAATAATCTTATGCTCTTGTGTCTAAGTAAAAATGCAACAATGCAATAAGCTGGATGATAAGATTATAAAATGCATTTTTGTGGGATACATCTAAGAAAGCAAAGGATATAGACTCTTACCATTCGGCCACAAGGCGGATTTTAGTGAGTAGAGATATTGTCTTTGTTGAGAACTCAATTCAGCCCATGATTTTATGTGAAAATCTATGCTCATAGCACATCTTTGATACACTCCTTACTTTGCATAATGCCAGGCATGTGCAACAAATGAATGCTCAACAGGGTGCTGCAAATCAGCCCCCCATACTGGGTAAAAATCAGCTTGAATTTCAGCCCATAAATCATCCTATTGATGAGGCAATCGTGGATGATATAGGGGATGAGGAAAGGGAATGCCATACTTGCGTGGTATGCCAAAATGGCTGGTGTTGTAGACATTGCGGATAGCAAATTAGCTACTCCTTTGTCTAGCAGGACACATGTAGGTTCTCATCATGCATCTTATTCTTTTGTGGATCATACTCTCATTTCTAGTATATGCAATAAAGAGGAACCTATTTCCTTTGAGGAAGCATAGGGAAATGATTACTGGATGTAAGGCATGCATGATGAGTACTAGTCAATCCTCAAAAATGATACTTGGTATTTGGCAGATTTTGCCTATGGAAAAAAAACCACTAGTACGAAGTGCATTTATAAGCTTAAGCGTAAAGCTGATGGTAGCATTGTTACAAAGGGTTATATTGAGGAGAAGGGCATAGATTATGATGAGGCCTTTGTACCCACGTCTTGTGTACAACCACAATGAGGTATATTATTGCATTGGTAGCACATCACAGTTGGAATGTACATTAGTTGGATATCAATATTGCTACCTTCTTGAATGGTGATTTGCACATGAAGGGACAAGAGTCTAAATTATGTAGGTTAAGGAAATATTTTTATGGCCTTAAAAACAACAGGCTCTGAGAGCATGGTTTGAGAAGATTAATTTATACTTAGTTTTCCAAATAGTTTTTGTAACAGTACTGAGAGTACCCTCTATGTAAAGAGAAGTAAATATTCTTTTTTAGTCATCATTTTAGATGTTAATGACATGTTACTAACATGCCCTAATGAGGATAAGAATTTAATCTTCAAGATCAAATTACATGTCATTTGAGATGACAGATTTGGCCTTGTTGTATGATGCGTGATGATGGTATTGTGATGATGTAGTCAATGTACAAATAGAGGCTACTTACACAGTATAGTCTTGAAGACTACTTAAATGGTTTAATCTCGAAGAATGTAAGCGTTTTCTACATCAATAGAGACAAGTGCTAGGCTAAGTCTCCAAGATGTAAGTGAACGATTTGATACATCAATTTATAAGTAGTCTATTGGGTGCCTTATTTTTCTATGCAATACAAGGCCAAACATTCAGTTTGGGTCTCCCAATTGAGCAGGTTTATGCATAGTCCCGAAAGTAAGCATTGGTAGGCTGCCAAGATTTCGATATTTATAGTGCACTCAATCTCTTAGACTATTCTATGCTAAGAAGAGTAACATTCAACTACATGCTTTCAGTGACTCTGATTGGGCTGGATATTATGACAAACAAGTGTCCACTAAATAGCTTTTTCTTTCATCTTGGTGATTTATATATATCATGGCTCAGCAAGAAGCAGTCGATGGTGGGGCCACTTTGAGATGTGAGGCTGAGTACATGGTAGCTTTTATAGTGAAAGCGGATTGTGTATGGCTCAGACTCCTTCTGATAGATCTTTGTGTTGGATAGCATCCCTCCACCTCCACCTTCACTTGACAACCAGAGTACATTAGCTGTTTGTGAGGAACCTAATGTTTCATGCTTGCATAAATCACATTGTGGTGCATTATCACTATGCCAAGGAGAGGCTCGTTGCATGAGAGATTATCTTGGCTTATGTCTCTACACATGACAATGTGGCAGATATGTTCAGGAAGGCTCTCTCGCAACAGAAGTTCAAAGCTTTTTGCAAATATTTGGACTTATTATAATTTGGGGATTGATAAGCCACATAATCCTTGTACATGTTCACATCATCACTAGAGGGGAGATTTTAACCATTTATATGGTAGTAATGTGTGGATGTAATAATGGTCCATGACACTTTTTTTCTCCTTAAGAGGTTTTTTTCCTTGAGCATGTGTACACACTCCTATGAGTGGGTGTAAGTGACCTTATCATGTTACTTCAATTGTACTTTACTCATTCTCATCAATCTACTTTGATTGTTGTGCTTCTCTCCATCTCTACTTTCTTGTTGCATCTATATGTGTTGCTACCTTTATCCCCCACTCCAATACTAGCATTAATTATAGAGTTAGTAATTTTCTATGAACCACCCTAGCCACGTGAGAATCCACATAGTATCATAGTCTTTAGGGTTGGTCCTAGAAAATATGTAAATTAGTGTGTGATTAGGGATTCCACTACTAATGGTCTTTGACTTGTTTCTTGCAAGTTGCAAGCTTGGGCACAACAACACTAGTAGCAACCTATCTCAGTTAGAGAGAGAGAGAGAGAGAGAGAGAGAGAGTGACCATCAATAGAATTCTATTTTAGTTGCTTTAGCCTAGTGTTTTTCCTATAGAATCATGACGGCTGTATATAATAGTAGAAGTGAAGTATGTCTTATAGAATCCTAATGACTATATACAATAGTATGTCCTTAACTATTAAAATAGTAGTGAAGCATGTACTTGACTGTATACAATAGTAGAGTAAAGCATGCCCTTGATTGTAGAAGCAAAGCATGTCCTTGGCTATATATAATATTAGAATTCAAGAATCTCCTTGATTGCAACAGTTCAATGACTCTCATTCTCACCATGGAAACCTCCTCCACTACAACCAATGATAATCATTAGCGTGGGCAACTTGTTTCATAGTTAGACCCACAAACAAGAAGAAACTCCAACAAGTAGTAGATCTCCTATGGTAGTGCTTCAACCCGTCGTTTAGCAAACCCAAATCTTGCATCAAATTTCCCCTTTGGTAACATATTGTAGGCCACCGTTTTCAAAAGCAAGGGAAGGAGAAGGCTATTACATCTTCTTCTTCCAACTTGATCAACAAAATAAACAAAAATTAGCAACCTTACTCTTCAGGTACATGTGGGATTTCTTGAAGTTGGCATCTCCATAGCAAGCAAAGTGAGCTACAAACATCAACACATAAAGCCCCTCATTGAACCTTATGATGTTAACACTATTCCTCTAATTGAGCCACAAAAGTGGCTTGAGGTTAAAATTTGAATTTTTAAGAAATAAGAAGGCAAATCAACTTAGAATTCTATGAAACTTCATGCAAATATTAATGAGTTTGCATGCACCTTATTTTTCAAAAGGCAAATCAACATAGAATTCTATGAAACTTCCTAAAAATGTTAATGAGTTTGCATGCACCTTATTTTTAAAAAAATTATTATGCTTAGTAAATTTATAATATTTAAAATTTAAAAATAGGGCACACATGTTTAACATTTAAAAATAGGGCACACATGTTTAACATTTAAAAATAGGATACACATATTGTAATCTTAACTTCAAGGAGATGTGTATAAAAAGTGTTTCTTTAATTGATAAAAGGTACATACCAATGGACTAAATATATATAGAAAATATTTTTTATATTGTATTTGTAGTTTACTTAAAATTTTATTAAGTTAAAATTTTAAAATCATAGGTGTTGAGAATATTTCCTTAGTAGGATGTTTTTTGAAACGATATACTTAAAGAGAAATGTTTTTCAAAACAAAAGTCTCTAAAAGCCAATAAAGTGAATTTTTCTTTACAAGGCTAGTATTAGTTCTTTAGGACTTTAATTTTTTATAAAGTAACTTTTTCTTTACAAGACTAGTATTAGTGCTTTAGGACTAAGTTTTGATACAAGTTCCTTTTTTTTAACACTAGTACTATGCTTTAGGCCTTGAATTTTAAGATTTAGGGTTTAAGGAGCATTTTTTAAAAGGGGTTGATTACATGTTAAAGGGTCATAAAGGGCATTTCAAATGTATTTGAAAACACATGACCGTGTAACAAAGTAGGTCCTCTAGCCTTGCATTTATGCTAAAATTACCCTTATATCTCGTCCATGTTCTTATATCAACACTATCATTTAGGTATGCATGAAGAATAGCATTGCAGGGGTATCAACTCATTGACTTAGCATTCACCACATTTTATATATTAATTTTGTGCATCTTCATTGTAAGTCCTCTTGATTGGTATTGGGTGTGCTACCCTCGACACGATCCTAAAATGTTTGTAAAGGTCCATGATAAAGACTTGTGTGATTTTTTGGCTTGTTGTGCCTATGTAATGAGGGTATGATGTGTGCCTGAAATGTGTGCTTCCACTAAACGTGTACCATTACCGTTAGCTACTATATGAGATCAATATGAGTAGCGAATTTTAGCAAGGGTTTGGATAGAACTTAGAAAGATAAGACTTGCCTCCGTGACCAAGGGAGTGTGAGGTATAGGGTCTTGGAGATAGGAGAGTTTAGGAATGTATCCTAAATAAGGGGAGTCCTAAAGGAGAGGTGTTAGGAAGTGCGTCTACATTGGAAGATCAATGTGAGATAGGAGAGGTGTTAGGAAGTGGCAAAATGTCCACTTACTTTGGAATTCGTATAGCTAGAGGTCTTCGATTGCTTGTTCATTTGTATGATTGAATGCTTCAAAGATTGTTTGTAAATGTAGATGTAGAAGTGGTGAATAACTCACTTGAATAAGAAATTTTTTATGGTTGTCATTTGGGGCCAATGTTAAGCATAATTTAAACCACTTATTTGTGTCATTTATGAGGCACACTGGAGCTATAAGATGTACTTGATTTATGCTAATTAAGTTGATCTTTTATAAATATTACATTTATTTTAATTTGCAAACTTGGAAATTACCCCTCAAACATGAAAAATGCATTTTTTAGAGATTTTTTTTTGGAAGAGGTATATTAGCCAAGCCATCTTCGAGGATCCCTTTAGATTAATCCTTGAGCTTATATTTTATTTCTACTTTTTATTTCAAGCTTAATACTAATATTTACATTAAGAGCTCTTTTATGGAACTAGTATAAAATCCATACATTAAGATCTCTTATGGAACTTATATAAAATCCATATCAAGCCCATACCAGTGGCACAAAAGTAGGGAATGGTCATCACTATGCTTTATCCAATAATTAAGCAAATACTAAAAGTTATTACTTAAACTCAACTAGATTATAGTAAAACTAGTCTTGTGGAAGGGAAAACCAATTATATTCCTATAAATACATGAGTGACATGAATCATAGTAGTGGAGATATTTTTAGAAATACATCTATGCTACCTTCCATAAATGATTAGATTTTAAAAGTTGCTAACTAATCCTAACTAGGTTGTAACATTAACAAAGTTAAATGAACTCTAAATGTTTCTAACTAACTTTAAAATCACAATGGTCTCTAAGGCCTTAAATGGATTTGACACACTTTCCTTCTATGATTTCTCTTGAAAAATGTCCTCCATTTGGTGTGTGCTTCTACCAACATAACTTACTACTCATGCTTTGAGACACATCTTGTTAGTATATTTGATCAATACCCGTCTTGTAGAGTTGTCCAGCTATATCACCATGAAATGACTTACTTTTGAGGGCCAACTTCTTCCTTTTGTCCCTTGACATGTATTCTAGAAAGGATAAGTCAGTCAAGAATTGCAACATTGTCATTATACCAGTTCAGATTTACACCCCACTAGGAATAGTTGTGTATCTAGAAATTCATCTTTAACCCCATTAGAGCCTTTTTTGGACTCCAGTCTAGACAAGAAATCCACTACCGCATGCTGATTAGTTTGATGGTGGGGTGAAATTAAACTCCTGCAGTAGTAACATCTACCTTTCTAACTTTCATGCAAGGTCCGGCTTATTTAGACACAGGAGTGCCTTGTGATCTACATGGAACTCAAAAATGTTCCCTTATAGATAATGCCTCAATTTCTTAATGGTGTAGATCAATCTCAATGATTCCTTCTCCATGTTAATTCCTTTCTGCTTTGGAGACATCCTTTTTCTTGCATAGTATATTGGTAAGAACCATCCTTCTTGTGTGCCTCATACATCAAGGAAATTGCTATTGCCACATTTAAAGTATCCATAAAGACATGGAACATTTGAAGTATCCATAAAGACATGGAACATTAGGTCAAAGTTGCACCATTAAAATATGGGTGTAGAAACCAACATTTTCTTAAAATTATGGATTGCTTCTTGACACCATGTGGACCATACATTCTTTGTGTCCTTCACAATCAAGGAATATAAAGGTGTTGCCACATCATTAGCTAGAAACCTCATGAATCTACTATGATGCCACTTGATCTACCTAGGAATCTAGCTAATTCTTTCGTGTTCCTTGGTGCTTGTAGCTTCACAATGACTTTCACCTTGGCCAAATTCACTTCCAATTCTTCTACTAGCACATTGTATTCTAGCACGAATCTATTATGATTGCAAAAGCACACAACTGATGAGCCCAGTCTTTTTGCATTTCTCCAAGCATAGCATCAGATGCGAAGGTGGTCAGCCTTCTTTCCAAATAGATGGAAATCATCCACAAAGACCCTCAATCAAGTGGTTAGATACTCGTTAGAAGATTTCCTAAACCATCCTTTGGAATGTGGCCAATGCGTTTTCTTCAGCCCGAATGTGTTATGAGAATGTATTTTAAGCTCTCTTAAAAATACTATTCCACCCTCTTAAATAAATTGGAGTTTTACATCATGCTAAATTATGTTAATATTGTGGGTGACATCATTATAAATATTAATCTATTTAGTACACATTGACATATGCTTGGGGCCTCCAGTGTTTGGTAAGGTGATTCTTGAAGAAGAATATGTGTGTACTGATGGTTTGTTTGCCTATGGAATATATGTTGAATTCACAAATTATTTGTCAGATACTTTATAAGTAAGGAGGACCTAGAAGATTGAGGAGGCAGGTGTGTATAAATAACTACTTTGAAAGGCATTCACAAATATGAGCAAGCTTTGCACATATGTGAAAAGCTTGTGCACATAGTTTTATTTAATCTTAGACTCGAAGTGTAGATTTGATAATATTTACTTTTTGATATTTTATAAAGCCTTTGCATATATGTGAAAGATTAGGTACATTATTTATTTATTTTCATAAGCTTAGACTCAAAGCATAGACTTTGCCAACAATTTTTTTTAATATTTTGTAAATCTTAAAAGCTTTCCCCTAGACCCAAGTAATTTGATAAAAGTAAAGCTCTCTATTTTGAGAAAAGAGAGAGCGTCGTGAAAATTTTATGCAAATTAAAAGCACTACTCTTGTATTGTTGGAGACTGTGGCCTATTTTTTGCATTGAATATACATAAATCCTCTTTTTTATAAATAGGCCATACACATGAGGGGGAAAGATTATAACCACTGCTAGTGTCAGGTGGAAGGCTAAGTATTTTTATGTGTTTATTCACAAGCTTGATTTTTTAAAAATATGATGCAATTGCTTAATGTTGAAACGGTTGATTAAATTTGCTTGAGAGATTAATTCCAAAAATCCCTAGATGGAGATTCTTGTGTCAATGGTATCAAAGCACATGATAGGTTAATTTGTTGAAGAGATTGAAACAGATGGAAGAAAATTGAAGGTTTAAAGCTAGAGTTGAAGACTGTGACATTTTAACCACCATTGGGTATTAGCCAAAGGGCACAATAGGGTTGAAAATCACCTATATGCAAACCACCTTTTTCCCCAAAACCACTTTTCTCTTCTCTTACCCTCTTCAAAATCAAAAGCTATGGATGTGATTTGCAAGATTTAATGATTTTGCTAAACCTTTCACCAAGCCCCATAATGATCTATACTTCAACTCCATAATGATCTACTTCAACTCCATCATAAAACCAATGGTGCATGGTGGCTAAAAAAACATATTTCCCTTCTTAGAAATTTTCCATAGCTTAAAACAGAATGTGGAAAGCTTAAGTAAGATCAGAGCAAATTAACTCTAAAATTTTTTTAGGAGAATTTGCAACAATTTTTTGAGTCAAAAAAGCCTTTTTTGCTTATCTTAAGCCTCAAAAGGCCTAAAATTGACCCTTTGTTGTCCCACCCATTTCTCTTGCTTAAGCTTGTTTTTTAGTTCAGTCCTCTTATTCCTTCACACAGGTCCTAACCTTGTCACTCCCAACACTCAGCGGATTTTCCTACAATCTCTTGGGTATGGCATCGACTTGTAGCATATTCACAACTAGATTAAGTCTTCCCAGAACTGCATCACTTTGATCTCTTGTGCCTTGCAACTCCTACTGGTGTCTTTTGAAGAGGCATGTCCTTTGATGATGACCCATGTGATAGGGTGTGACCCTTCACTGGTGTCCTTTCAATGAATAAGAGTAATTAGAGATAATTAAAGATAATTAAGAGATTAAGTTACAATCATGACATTTCCTCCCACTTAAAATAATATCCAGGATTGTATAAGTGACTGTTGTTGTTGACGAAAGAATTCTTGAAGTAATTTTAGGTACTGTTGTAGATCTTCATCACTTTGCCAAGTTGAATCTAAATCATCCAAATTTTTCCATTATACCAAGAATTCTGTAATAATCTTCTATCGAGTTTCTTTCTCTGATACATCAAGAATCTTTTTTGGAATTCAGATCAATTGCTCATCTTCAATCTCTAGAACATAATCGAAAATGTCTGGAATGGGAGAATCTCCTTGTACAAACTTCTTGATCCATGATATGTGAAAAGTCGATGAATCTTTCCCCATGAAGGTAGTAACTCCAACTTAAACTAAAAGGAGAATTCTTCTTAATAAAATGAAAAGAATCATAGTAATGTGGCCGTAACTTTGGAAAAACTAATTTCACTATTTTATATCGATGAGGACTCACGAACAAAAGAACCATATCACCTTCTTTGAATTCATCATGTCAGCAACATCTAGCTGCATGTTGGTATTGTTCCTAAACTCAAATCATATGATCTTGAGCTCCTCGAAGAACATCTTGCATTTCTTGAACTGACTGATCCGCTAATGCCACCTTGTGTTGAAGAACAAAGTTTGATGGCACAACTGGTGTAAGACCATAAGTAGCTTGAAAAGGACTCATGCCTATTTGTTGTGTGATGAGAATTATTGTAAGCAAATTCCATCAATGGTAGATAATCTTCCCAAGGTGCTAGGTAAGACTGAATATAATGTTTGAGCATCTCTTCAAAAAATTGATTAACTCTTTCAGTTTGGCCATCTGTTTGTGGATGAAATGCTGAACTGAACAATGAATTTGTGCCAAGTGACTTGAAAAGTGAAGTCTAGAAGTGTACTATAAACTTAGGATCTCGATCTGAAATAATGGACTTTGGCAACCCATGTATCTTGAAAACATACTAAAGATATAGTGAAGTAATGTCTGGAGCTTGAGGTGTCTTCTTGCATGGTATAAAATGTGCCATTTTGGATAGTTTGTCAAACCACCACCATTATCTGTGTATTACCTTTTGAAGAACGAGGTAAAGATGTAATGAAATCCATACTGATATTTTCCCAACGTTTATTTGGAGCTTGAAGTGGTTGAAGAAGACCGACTGGAGCTTGTCTATTGGCTTTCATTTGTTGATAAGAGAAACATGCTGTAACAAACTTTATAACATCTCACTTTATTTGATGCCAATAATAAGAAGTTGTCAGCAACCAATATGTCTTGTTGATACTAGGATGAGCTATATAAGGAATCTCATGATGTTCCTTCACCAAGAGTTTACGCCGCATACTTGTGTTATGAGGAACACAAATGCGATCTTGATAATATAATAATCCATTGATGAGAGAATAAGCTACATAAATCTTCAAATCATAAGGAGTAAATTGTGGAGTTGTAATCACTTGAAAAGTGTTTGTAAAATCTCGATCATCTGCATAATGATCCACAAAAGTTGTTGGAATGTTGATTTGAACTGTAGAAATAACTATTGCTAAGGCTTGAGGCATTCTGCTAATAGCATCGACAACCACATTAGAAAGATTAGGAACATATTCAATAGCCATGTGGAAGTTTTCCAAATACTCCACCCATTTGCCTTGTCGTGCATTCATAACTGGTTGAGTGAAGATATACTTCAAGGAATGATGATCTATATTCACACAACAAAACCTACTCCTAGAAGATAGTGTTTCCAAGCTCAATAAGCATGAACAATTTCCAAGAATTCCTTATTGTATACTAGATAACGTGTTTGAATTGTTGAATGCTTATGACTATCAAAGGCAATGGCATGGCCTTGTTGCATGAGAACTACGCGAGTTGCAATATCAGAAGCATCTGTCATGACTTCGAACGGAAGATTGGGGTCTGCAATTACCATTACTGGGGTTGTTGTCAAAGCAACCTTTAGCTTGTCAAAGGCATGAGAAGCATCATCTATCTATCGAAAAGCAAGGGCTAACTTTAAAATCTCTGTCAAAGGTGCTGCAATTTCTAAAAACTTAAAGACCTTTGTATGATAAAAATTGGCAAGACCCAAGAATGATCTGACATCATGAATATTTTGCGGTGTCGGCCAATCCTAAATAACTTGTTTCTTCTTAGGATCAACGTAAATGCCATCATTTGAAATGATGTGTCCAAGATACTCCAATGATGTCTTGAAAAATTCACTTTTCTCTAGATTAACAAAAAAGTACATTATCTTGCAAAACCTGAAAAACTTGATGTAGATGTTTTTTGTGCTCATCAATAGAAGCACTAAATAGTAGAATATCTTCCAGATAAACAATCATGAACTTGTCTAGAAATGGTTAAAAGAGGTCATTCATGAGACTCATAAAAGTTTCTGGGGCATTGGTTAACCCAAAAGGCATGACCAAATACTCAAAATGTCCATACTTTGTGTGAAAGGTAGTCTTGTGCTCATCACCTTCACAAATATAGATCTGATGATATTCGAACTTGAGATCAATCTTGGAAAACACTTTGTCATGAAGCAACTAATCAAATAATTCATCAATCCAAGGAAGAGGATATTTCTTCTTGATGGTTAGTTTGTTGAGGGCATGATAATCAATGCAAAGGCGCATTGGTGTTAACACTTGAGTAGACATGGAGATTGGAATTGTAGAGGTAGATTGTGTTTTAGCCAGTGAGGTATATAAGAATATGGCACAGTGGAAAGAGATAGCAAGACAAAGCAAAATAGACAATGCAATAGATACACAATCGATTGAATTCAAAAATTCTGATTATACCAAAGAGATACAAGTGATGGTTCTATCCACCCGTACGCTCTCAAGTAGAGCTTAGATGGCTATCTAGATAGACTCTAGATGGAGGATGCATAAAGTACAGAAAGGGGTGGATAATCACAAGCATTGAATGCCTTAGCTCATGTGGCAACCATGTCCATATATAGTACTATAGGCGGTGTGGTAGACGCATATACAACGAGGGGCACGGTCATCGCCCCCATATCAAGAGCGCGGCCCACCGACCGCCGTCCACTAATGATGGACCTTGTATTCGAGGGAATATTCCTCATACCGTTACCCCAGCTGGTACCCCTAACCATCTCCTAACCATCATCAATGGTCACAATAATGAACCCATCGGCTTCTGAGCCGGGGTTCCCACTAAAGACATGTCATAACGCTGCCTACTCCTTATAATGGGGGCTTAACAAATGTGCATTATACATCAAAAGTGACATACATGCTGAGAGGCAGGCATTGAGTGTATACTAACAAGGTAATGCTGCAAGCTTGTGCATGCTGGGATATGACCATAACACGCTTGCTTTTAGAAGTATCTGAAGACTGAAGTGAGACTTGTCTTCGGAGGTGGAAGGTTCCACATTGGAGTTTTGTCAATTACTGGGTCGTTTAGGTGACTCAAACCATCGATGGTTTTCAGAACAAATTGTGCATAGACCTGTCTTCTGTTTATAGGGAGCTGCTTTGGGTTACAGGATTGGTCGCATCCAGAGTCACGTCCACGGTCTGATCCTCATGGTTGATAAGACTGTTGGCGCCATGGTTGATCAAAAGATGACCCCTCTCGTTGGCGAGGCTTCTGGAAGGACTGCCGCTGAGAATCGGGTCAAGGTTGAGAACCGGTAAATGATTTGGAACCATTACGAACAAATTTATTACCGTTGCCGAGAGTAGAAGAGCTTGGGCAAACTTGTGACAAAGATCCCCATTGTGTGATTGGGATAGTGGCTATGCATTCAGCGACACTGGGTCATATTTGTGAAGATCCATGCGCAACGTGGGGGTAAGTCTCTCGACAAAAGCATGTAGCTTGTGTTTTGGGGAATCTCCAGTACCAAGCTGGTAAACTACGAGATATAAGAGGCCAATGATCTCATTTGGGTCAAATGGTGTAAGCGAGATCATGCTTGAAAATTCGCACTGGTAGGTATGAACTGCTTACGGATGACATGCTTGAATTTTTCCCATGTGCTGAGGTTCTTCCCATCATATAGTCATCGTTGCCACCATAAGAATGCATTGTCTTTCAGCAAAGACGCGACGAAGGTAATCTTTCGTGCATTGGTGAGTTCCATAGAATCAGAGTATAAGCGAAGCTTGTACAGCCAAGTAAGCGATCACTAGCACGAGAGACCATGTGCAGAAGGGGGGGGCTGAATCGCTGCCATATGAACCACGAATAGGTGTCGAAAACCAATGGTTTTTCTAATTAAGTCGTCGCTAGTGGCGGGCTGGCCATTTTTTTGCTTTTTTTTTTGTGCTAGTTGGGTCCTGGGGGGCCGGCGGCTCTCTCGTGTGGCTGGAAAAGGCTTTTACAAGACTTAAGTTATAAGATTAAAGCCTTTAAAGTTTTTTTTTTGTTTTAACACTTATAACACCAACAGTCATGTCTGTTCGAGAAGGAAAGGTGGTGCCTCCTCCTTTTTGGATAACGATTCGGCCTAGAAGTGCGTGAAAGATGCGATCATAACGTCCAAGGAGATAAGCGGCATCTTGTTGCACATGGATGCAACCCTGGTGTGAGTCTTTGCTTCCCATCGTTTTTTTTTGTGTAGAAAAATAAGGAAAAATGACTAATGAGGCAAAATTGGGCTAAATTGAATGGGGCATTCTCTCGTGCTCTTCCATACAACTCTTGCTATACCTAATTCTAAGGTTAATTTGTTGATTTAG
Organism: Cibotium barometz; assembly: GCF_041138505.1. NCBI lineage: Eukaryota > Viridiplantae > Streptophyta > Polypodiopsida > Cyatheales > Cibotiaceae > Cibotium > Cibotium barometz. Next base: position 11,682,868 of record NC_141097.1, on the reverse strand, counting down.
GGTTTTTGATTTTCAAGGTTAGGGTTTTTTGGATGTGGGCATCCTACAGTTTGGAGCTTGTTTTGCTCTGATACCACTGTGAGGACTTCTTAGTCTATTAGTTGTTTAAGACATGATTAAAAAGACTTATTAACACTGAAAAATAAGATGCTTAGAGTAGAAAGTTGTGTGTTGTTGTGCATTGAGACACAAGGCCTTGTTAAATAGGACTTGAAGAGGTACAAATGAAGAGGCACATCCCTGATGAAAGGGTGTGACTCTTAAATGAATAGTTATGTCCTTTGGACGTAAAGATGTGTCCTTTAAACAATAGATGTGTCCCTTTCAAGAGACATGTTCTTTGATGATGACCCATGTGACAGGGTGTGACCCTTCACTGGTGTCCTTTCAATGAATAAGAGTAATTAGGGATAATTAAGGATAATTAAGAGAGATTAAGTCACAATCGTGATATGCACCTCCCACAATAGAACAAGCCAAGTGGGATGGCAGGGATGCACAGGCACATGCATTGGTGGCACTTTCTATGAAAAGAAGCATTATTCCTCATATTTGTTCATGTAAAATTGCTAAGCAGGCTTGGGAGGCACTAGCTACGCTTTACCAAGTGTGTAACGAGGCACGAGTGGCCTACTTGCGCAAGCAATTAAAGTCTAAGCATATGAACGAGGAAGACTTAATAGATGAGTTTCTTACAAGGATCAAAGATCTCAGAGATCATCTTGCATGTATTGATAAGGCCTATCCGGACAGTTCACTGGTGTCTACTATTCTCACAGTTGTAAGTACCTTGATATTAAGTGTATAACAACATGCAAGCATGAAAACATAAGAGAATAAAAAATTACGACTAAGGTTCTAATTAGCCTCTAGTCAAGAAATGAACACATAGAGAAAGAGAGAAAGAAAGCAATGAAGGAAACCAACATGACAAAAAGATTATAAAGACTGCGCACATACAGCAATTATGATATAATAATCACGATGATACAATAATCTACACTTATAATTTTACATAAGTCCAAAGGAAGTAAGCCCATCCCCCCAAAGTGCATTCCTATACATGATCACAACACAATACTCTAAAAAAAGACAAACTACAATTACAGTTTTAAGAGTGTCCAAAAGAATTCAAAGTGGCATTCTTATCCATGGTCTCAAAATGGAAAAAGGTAAAACCCATGTAAGAGTGGCATCCCTATCTATGATCTCAAAATGAGCAAATGACATTTGGTTAACTAGGGGTAAGATTAGGAATAGAACTAGTCCTTAACTTCATCTCTAAACTATGTGACATCTATTGGGTGCCTTGATTTCATCTCTACGGCAGCCAACTAGTTTATGTGTGTGACGGACGGAGAGAAGTGTCGGACAAAGGAATTCCGTCAACGTTCTCATAAAAGATTCCTTCCAACAACTGTTTTCTAGGCCTGCGTGCCTGGTGACCTCCTCATCTGCTCTTCAACAGCAGACGCTTCTACTAAAGGAGAGGCAATTTCCTTACACGGCATCAACCAGACCTCGACACGGGTTTTTAAAGAACGGGCTGTCTCTCTGCTAAACCCTAACTGCATTCTTTATATTCGGAGCTTTGGGGATGCATTCCTGGCCTCTTTTGAGCTCAAAATTAGAATTTTCATATGCCCTTCCTATAATCTATGAACTCAAGGTTGCTTTCAACCGGTGTCATGCCTGTTTTTGGGCATTTCTGCTCTAAAAATGAGCATTATTTTTATTGAACCCGTCATCTTGAAGGGTGACCTATGGTTGGAAAGAGGCGTCGCAATCGGTAAAGGGTGACCTATGGTTGGAAAGAGGCGTCGCAATCGGTATTGAATCTGCACCGTTAGATTCTCAAGTGAACTACAGGTGTGACCCAGCCCATGCGTGCATGAATGCTTTGGGTTTAATAAATGTCTGTGGAGAAACAGCCGTCCACAAGACACTCAAAACAACTGCATGCGTTTGGATGATAGGGAACAACATGAGTGGACAATGCATATTTATAATTAAATTTATTACTGCCACTTAAATTTGTTACTGCATTAATCATTTTGTGGAGCTATTGTGGGTCTACAAGATGTTGAAAGTCTTTTTGATATCTCAAGACAAGTCCCAAGTGGGTGTGCCTCAATCTAAGCTCTTGACTAGTTAGCAAGTTCTCAATCTGTGCCTTAACCAATCCCTCAAAGGAAAGGTGTGTTTGGTTGGTGTCTTCTATGATGCTTTTCGAAGAGTTGCTATGTCTAAGGACTTATGCAGGTAGAGAGACACATCTATTCAATGAGACTTCACAGAGAAACAAACCCTCATGCAAATAGACAAAGACGGTTCTCCCATTAATATGCTGAGCATTTAAGTGTAGCATGTCCCTGTATCTCCACCTCATGCTAAGCTTGCAAACCTAGAGCTCCCTTCACTCACTTGTGAGATCCACCTCGTGTCATGTCCCTGTGAGGGCAAAAGAGACCAAAGGACCAAATATATGAAAGATCATAGTAAAACACACAGCATGCAATGGTGATGTGTATATAAAAGATGAAGTCCAATACAGGAGCTCTATGTGAGACTTCGAATGAGCAGAGAAGGCTGCTATCCCAAAAACGCAGACGTCAATCCAGAAGTAAACCTGATGTGAGCGCCTAGAAGTAAGCATTGATGTAGGTGCTTATGAGCTAATCACTGCTGCTGATGAAAAATGCAAAACTGTGATGTGGTGAGAAAGGCAGCTATATGCACCATGGACCCGCAGCAACAGTAGTATGTGAAAAACGTTGAAGAAGAACTGCAGAAGAGCTCGTTCAATTCAGCCGCAGTAGTGTGTAGGTTTCACCACTTTGTAGACGACCAGTTCTTATGCTTTGTCGACTAGTTCCAAGCCAGTAGAAGGTACTGAAGCACACTGTGGTGTTGTCCACGATCAGTCCAGCAAAAGGAGGCAAAACGCAGTGGTGAGAGGACGCCCAATCATCGACGTAGGTTGATGATGCGGATCAAGGGGGGCGGGGCAGGGCTCATATTTATATGAGGTCAAAGTGTTGGTCGGTCAGCATGACGGCTAGAAGTAAAAAACGTGGCCCTTTTTGGGCTAGGTCAAATACCCTTTTTGGGTATATTTTCACACCCCCTCAGGCCAAAAAGGGATCATGAGAGAAGATGAGGGGAAAAAACAGATTTGGTTGTCAAAGATGAGGATTCTTATGATTTGAGACCAGAGTATAGGCATCTGGGATTGAGAGGTATTGGAAGAATGCCACAATGCAAGAGATTTTCACATGCATAAATGCCCATTTTTGGGTTTTCATGCACCTCAAACACAAAAAACAGAATGCTGTGCATATAGGGAATGCAAGATGGGAAAAATGCAATGCAGTGGTTTTCATAGGAGCCGTGTCCTCACGGGGTTTTCATTGACTCATGTGCTCGATACAAAAATGGTAAAAAAATATGAAGAGAGAGGAAGATCCCCCTCTCAATGTGCTGAGGGTGATGGTGGTAGACCGATGCCGATCCGATTGCGAAGACGCTCGAGAATGGGGTGGGCGATGTCGATGGAGACGCGCATGTCGGAAAGAAGTTGACGAAGATACATAACCTCAGTGGTGGTGGCGTCATAGAGGGCCCGGTATTCGGCCTCTGCTGAAGAACCTGCAACGGTGTCCTGCTTTTTGCTAGACAAAGAGAAAGGGGCAGATCCGAGGGAGAACAAATAACCACCATGAGAATGTCGGGAATCGAGATCACCAGCCCAGTCAGAGTCCGTGTAACCGCGCAAGGTGATCCCACGACTGAAGTGAAGTCCATACAAATAGGTACCTGCTAGATAGCGAACAACCCTCATTGCTGAACTCCAATGTGGCTCCTTGGGAGCATTGAAATACTGACTTAAAATGGATGTGCAATAGGAGATATCAGGACGAGAATTTGTGAGCCAAATAAGTTTCCCAACCACTTGTCGCGGTAGGCTCGCTCTTCATGTGGAGGTGAGTCCACTTCCTTTGACAGTTTAACAGTGGGATCCAATGGAGTAGCCACAAGGATAGCACCATCAAGAAAGTAGGAAGTAATGATTTGGAGACAGTATTTCTGTTGGGACACGAAAATACCATCAGGATGTTGGATCACCTCCATGCCAAGGAAATATGAGAGAAGACTGAGATCAGTCATCTCAAAAGTTTGCCTGAGCTGTGCTATGATATCAACCATTTTGGCTTGATGTGAACTTGAAATAACTAGGTCATCGACATACAGTACTAGGTAGCAAACCATCACCTAGCTGATCAGTGTGAATATAGATATTGGGGTCAGAGTGAGATGGTGAAAACCTTGGCTCTGAAAAAATTTGTCGATGCGATGATACCACACCCAGGGTGCTTGCGTAAGCCCATAAAGAGCTTTATGTAGGCGAAAGACTTTGTCCTCAAGACCAGGGAGAGGGAAACCCGGAGGTTGGTCAACATAGACCTCCTCTTCAAGAATGCCATTTAAAAAGGCACTCTTAACGTCCATCTGATAGACTGGCCATTTATGGTGGGCAGCCAGATTGAGTAAAAGACGGATTGTGGTCATTCGAGCAGTGGGTGGAAAAGTCTTGTCGAAATCAATGCCTTCTTTTGGAGTGGTCAAGCGCAAGAACCGAACAGTCATGGATATGGCACGCTCCATGCTTTTTGCAGCTGAGCTGCCTAAACACCTTTGGTTAGAATCAGTCAACACTGCGGTGTACCGTCTGAACCGTTGCCCCTCGGCTGCTGTTCCCTACAGGATCCCGTTTGAGGCATTTTTGGTGAAAAGCCAATTGTTTTCCATTTCCGTGTCTTTGGATGTCGAGCATATACTCACACTCCGAATGATACAAGGGGAAAGCTTGAGCCAAGGAGTGAGTTGCTCATTTTTGTGGGTTACTCTTCTGAGAATCAAAGGCTTACAAAGTTTTTGATCCACGATCAAACAAAGTTTTCGTTCGTCGAGACGTCTTTGATGAGCGAGACTTACTTCGCCTTCCGCTGCCCATACCAACTGAACAAGAATCTCAGACTATGCCAAACGAACCCCATCAGTTACCTACAACTTCACCTCTTGAGGAGGCTTCCTCCTCCCAACAACCACCCAGGGACCCTTTACCTCGCTGGTATCAACAAACCATGTGTGATTCCGGCATGCTTTCCTTTGATATCCCTTTGGACGGTCCTCGTCGATCCACCAGACTCGCTCCTCGTGCCTTATTTGCCTCTGTTTTTTTCGCAGACTATGTGGCACATGATGAGCCAACATCGTGGAAAGATGCTATTAAAATTCCATCCTGGAAACAGGCCATGGAACTAGAACTCGAAAGCATTGACCGTAATGGCACATGGTCCCTTGTGGATCGCCCTTGTCACATAAGGTCATTGGCACCAAATGGATCTTCCGCACAAAATTTAAAGCTGATGGTACCTTGGACAAATACAAAGCCCAGCTTGTTGAAGAACTGAGAAAATTGATGGGAGATAAATTCACCAACCATTGTCACTAATACGAGCAATCCCAATTGAGACGCCCATTTGATTGGCGACTATCCGAACCCATGTGGAAAAGTATTGAAAAGCGTCAAATTTATGCTTTAGGAAATATACCCGCATGTATCTTGAATAATTTTTAACAATCAGCATGTAGTTGAGAGATCCATTCAAGGAAGGGGTTGGGGATTGGCCACTCAAGTCGAAATGAATCAACCTGAGGATTCCCGAAGCCCGATGAGTAGCGTGTTGTGGGAATGGGGAGCGATGTTTACCCAGTTGACACGGCTGACAGACATCCTTTGTTAGTTTGAGGCTAGGTATACCTTCAACTAACTTGTCTCGAGATAGCTCATAGAGAGTGGAATAGGGTAGATGACCATAGCGAAAGTGCCATAGTCGTTCAATGTCGGAGGGAGCTTGGGTCACATAGGCCTTAACTACCCGATGAAACTCTGAGCCAACAGAAGATGGCTCAATTAGAAAAGTAGACATCCGATACAAACCATCCTTCTGAGCTTGGTCTCTGGCAACAACAAGACCAGTAGTTTCATCAATTACCTCAACAACTCTTTTGTTGAAGTAAACACCATGATCGAGTTGCGTAAGCTAGGATATAGAAAGAAAGTTGAGACCTAAATTAGGGACAAGATAGACATTGTCCAAGGTAGCCTGGTTGGGGTCAGTGTTGGTGTCAAATAAGACAGTGCCAATGGATTTTATGGGCATCATTGTGTTGTTGCCACATCGAACTTCTCCCTTAATGAGATGTTGAGAAATGAAAATGTCAGCATTGCGTGCCATATGGTGAGTAGCGCCACTGTCAACTACCCAAGTGACAGGATGACCACAGGGAAGAGTTGGATGGGCCTCAATGATGGGCACAGAGGGATTGTCAGGTAACTGACAAATTTGAATGAGAGCAAAGGCTTTTCCCTGCAGATGACCTTGTTTAGGCCGTTGTTTCTTCTTTTTTGTGGGTGACTAGAATCAATCTTAAGTGTGACCTGAGCAATATTGGCCCAGGGGCCGGGATGAGGTGTAAGGGAAGACCAGTCAGACATCTCTTTAGGAGTGGTGAAAGAAACTGACTGGGAAGGTGGGGCTTGAGCAACCTAACTATTACCTTGCCACACTGGGAGGAACACGGCCAAGTAGAATCATTTCCTTGTTGTTGGGCCCTTGGAGGGGAGCTTGGTAGAGTAGGTGCTGGATTGCTACCCCCTTTGGATCGCCAATTTGGGGCATTGCTACCACCTTGGTTGTTTTGGCAGGTGGAGGTAGTGGGGTTGGAGTTGTTGCCTCTATTTTCCTTGGTTTTTAAAACACACTCATCATCAACATGTCCAGGTATTTGGCAATAAGTGCGAAATCTATTCTTTTTGGGAATATTTTGCCAGTGGGGAATGGGTGTGGAGGCAAGATTTTTGGAATCAGTGTTGTTGCCGCTGAGAGATTTGCCTTGATTTCCTAAGTTGTTCCCTTTCCCTTGTTGTCCTTTTTGAGTAGAGGTTGTATTGGACACAAGGGCCCCTCTTGAGTGGAGGAAGAGGATGACTTCTTGTAAAGAGTACACAAGTGCGGTATATTATCGTGGCTATGTCACAAAATGAGTTAAAGCAAAGTCAACTATTAAAGAAAATGCTAGGACCACAACAAAAACATGCAACCAAGAGAAACGCAGGAGTTGGCATTCACAATTATATAGGTTAGGCATAGGCTCTAAACTAATGGTCTATGTGACAAAAGTAAAGAAGCTAGGTGGCAACTTGTTTAGTAGAGTGATAACCTTCCTGGGACTTGGCAGAACCAATGGTGGCCAACTCGACGTTAAGGCACCGATATTCAACAACTTTGAGAAAATTTGAATTTGATGCTCAAGATCAATGCGACGTGTACGATCACATGCGGCATCTCTCTCTGCAAGGTGTGCCCTTCTATCACAGAGACATAGGGGAACTGCTGGAGTTGTTAATGGAACTCAGGCAAGAGGCCTTGCATGAGCTCCACTATAGTAGTGGCATTTCTAGCTTCCCAATGGCTGATGACTTCAAGAGGTACTAGAGAAGGATGGGGTTTTGGTTCAAGGCCCTTTACTAGGTTCCAGGAACCTTGGGAAGTGAAAACTTGTTCCATAAGATGAGCCCAGGTTGTATTAATTAGACCCGTTAAAACGAGTCTTTTCTGTGAAAGCATTTCTAGACATAGAAACATGAAAGGAAGATGGTGGGGGAGTCCAGGAAGGCTAGTGTCCATATCCAGAGTGTAAGTGTCCAGACAGTCCACCAAGACCAAGCATGGGTGAAGGATCTATCGAGGGTGCTCCATAAGATGGAATCAAGTTTTGGATACTCAGCATAGGTGGAATACCAGGTTGAGGAACAAACCCTGGAGAGAGCACATAATTCGGAAAAACACCAGTGCCAGAGATGGGTTGGTAAATCACCTGATACCCTGGAATGCTGGGTGGTACCGCAGTGCCAGAGGGCATAGTGTTAAAAGATAACTGGGATGGGTAGAACCCATACACAGGACCCAAAAGAGGTGCAAGCAGTGATGACTGCATGCCAACACTAGTAGAAAGAGGTATGGGTTGGGAGGGAGGGTTTTGTGTTTGAATTTGGGCAGTATTCCATAACACGTTAGGAGTAGATAGTGAACCAGAGGAGAAAACAATGTTGTCTCCAAAAGTTGGAGAGTGAATTATACTCCTAGACCCTCCTCTATTTGGGTTCACAAAATGCCAAGGATCGAGGGTAGTTGATGGTACTGTTTGTTGAACTTGTGCCACAGAAGAAGATACCCATGTAGAGTTAGGAACATACGTACTAATAGGCACGTACGAACCTAACGCGGTCACCGACATGGGTGATGATGCATCTCCGAACGATCAAGGAGATACGTGTCCTTCCTGAGAAAAAGTCCCATACCAAAGTCCAGTTTGTCGGCTAGAATGAGAAGCAGAGCTCTCCAGTTGAGGCTGAACACCTGGGTCCAATACTAGCACATTGGTTGTGGGCATGTATCCTCCTCTAGAAGTAATGGCTGATGAGCTCGGAGAAGAAAAACCATATGCCAAGGGTGTAGAGGGTGAGTGGGTAAAAGTAGGCTGGTCGTCTCCCAATGAAAGGCCTCGCACAAGGCTCTCCAGTGAATGAGGAGTTCCATCCTCTGTGTGATCTATATCAGAATAAGGAGAGTCGGTATCTGGTATGAAAGACTGATCCTCCAAAATCGAGGGTAGACAATCCATGTTGTGTACTTTTGAGGTTTTCAATCCCTTTGCTCACGATAGCTCTGATACCATGTGAGCTCTGATACCATGTGAGCTCTAATACCATGTGAGGGCAAAAGAGACCAAAGGACCAAATATATGAAAGATCAGAGTAAAACACACAACATGCAATGGTAATGTGTATATATAAGATGAAGTCCAATGCAGGAGCTCTATGTGAGACTCCGAATGAGCAGAGAAGGCTGCTATCCCAAAAACGCAAATGTCAATCTAGAAGCAAACCTGATGTGAGCACCTAGGAGGAGGCGAAACGCTGAGGTGAGGGTGCCCAATCGACGTAGGTTGATGATGCGGATCAAGGGGGGGGGGGCTCATATTTATATGAGGTCAAAGTGTTGGTCGGTCAACATGAGGAGCCGGCTAGAAGTAAAAAAACGTGGCCCTTTTTGGGTGGGTCAAATACCCTTTTTGGGTATATTTTCAGAGTCTCTATACAACCTATCCTCGATGGACATTTAACATCTTGATAAACCCCTCTCAACGTAACAATGGTCTCCAAATAAGCTGGAGTACTTCATGCTGCAAACGCTTTGGCAATCCTATAACTAAACTTTTCATTCAGAAAGACATATCAACCAACTGGGAGGTAGATTTAAGTCGGCCAGAAAGGCAATGTTAAGTGATGCTGGGACGACTCATACTCTCAATGATACATTCATCTTGGATAGTTCAAGCACACTAACCCTTCTATACAAGGTAACACGCTCACACTAGCAGTGTGTCATTATAACCATCTCAAGACCCTCCAACTTGTAAAACCTTCCAAGTTTATACTACACTCGGCTGCTCACCCACCAGCTAACACATGCAGCTTGCCTGTAGTGACCCAAAATGTTTATTAGTTTACAAACCATTGAAAGCACCCCTCAACAAGTCATGCTCACAAGCAATGACATCCTCCAATGACAAGTCATGTTATGATTACCATGACAAGACCCTCCAACAATTAAAAGTTTGTATAACCCGCAGATGCAATAACAGGTTGATACAAACATAAGATAAGCAACACACTAGACATGCATACACTCCTATGCTTATAACAGCAAACAAGGTTTGCACAAAGAAGGTAGGACACGTGCATGCCCCATGCATTACTATCGTACACACGACTCACACAATCTCTCTTATCAACTCTCCATACTTATAACAAACTAGGTTTGCACAAAGAAGGTAGTACACATGCATTACTACTATACACAAGAAAGACTCACAATCTCTCTTATCAACTCTCCGTCAATCTCTCCCTCAAAATTTCTGCAAAGTCTGCCACATCCTTCACATATGCATCCCTCTTAAAAGGATACACATGGTGAGAAATGTATGCCATATAGAGTCAATGCATTTAAAACTGATCCTCCTCAGCTCATCCCACATATAAAACAGACAAGGTCCGGAGTTGATGAAATGCATAGGTTTGAGATCTGCTATAGAATAAAAACAATGCAGCACAAGTGCGACAAGGTATGTGAAGGAGTGAGGAGTACTGTCTGTTTCTGACCTAGCAAGTTAAATCCTTCAAATGCAATTTACATGAGTGTAGATGTTGATGAGCATTGAGGCCAATTACCTCCAGCCAACAGTCAAAAACCACAAAACTCAACACCCACAAAAAGTTAGTAAGCAGTTCCATGAGGGAGGAGCAAAGCTCGTCGAAGAAATGCCACCTCTGACATTCGAAGGCCATTAAAGCTTTGCTTAGCTTTGGTAACTGGTGGAAACAAAACCTACTATACAATTGCATTTAGTAAAAGGCACCATCCCTTTCGAATATAGTAGACTTCCAAAAATAACATCCAAAGTATCCCTAATGACAGGCTACCAGGTTCAGCCTGCCCCTATAAATGTCTTTGTCTAACCAAGAAAATATAACCTTTCATTTCTTGAGCATAGAAGATCTACTCTTCTTCGTCTTCCTCCTGCTACCAAAAGATTACATAAACCGAAAATCTATCAATGGATTTAGAACACAGAAGCGCAAACTTAGCTTTAAAATTTTAAAAAAGCTTATAAAGCTTACCTCCCCACTTTCTTCCTCATCATCATTGATCTCAGATTTCGACTTCTCTGATTCTTCCAGCTCCTCTTCATCATCTGCATGAGTGCTGCCTCCGGTACTCTATAAAGGTAAACAAACTCTACTTGAGCTTCATTTAACTCACTAGAAAGTACCAGCAGGAAGAAGTCCAGGTCTCTGGACGTCACCTGTTTCTGATTATACGATGCCAGAGCCTTTTCATACTCTGCTCTTTTCTGAGCGGCCTTTGCAATATAAGGTGCTTTCTCCTGAATGACACAAACCAAGATGTCTGAATTCACCACTAAGACAGGTAACATAACCTGAAACAACCACAACAAAATGAAAGAGAAAGAAGAGACCTGATCACTCATCTCTTTCCACCTGTCACCACAAGCCTTACCAACCTATGCAGCAAAAACAAATTGATTCAGCATAAACAGAAATGCAAAGCATGAGAAATCTCATGGCTTCATCCCGATGTGGGTGGCCATGTAAATATTTTTCAGCGCAGTTGCATCACTTTTTTGAACTTTTAAACTAAATTAACCAGGGGCTCAAAACATACTGCTGCCACCCCTTTGACATCAGGATGTTGTTCCTTGTAAACCTTCCTAAAATCTTCCCTGCAAACACAAGCCAAAATGAAAACCATCATTATGATGGAAAACATTAGAAAAATAGGGCCAGTGCCTTTTGGAACGAGATGTGCAAGATGACACTTACAAATAAACGAAAAAGGCAGTCGGAGCCCGCTTAGGCTTGTTAGGATCCTTCTTGGCCTTGCGATCCATCCTAGCTTGTCTCTTCCGGGCCTTTTGCTCCTTAACTGCTAGCTGTTGCCTCTTCTTTGCATCCCTGAAGAAATGCGGTCAATGATCATGTGTGCAAGAAAGTGAGAAAGAAGACTTGTATGCGCCAACTCTGCCCAAAACCAAATGAACAAGAAGGTGGAGACTAACTTGCTCTCCTTAGCTTCAGATGTCCTTTTAACACCGGTTTCTTTCATTGTTTCAAATTGTTATGCCTGCACAGAAGAGCAAATGCAAACAAATAATAAGCTGTGAAATATTAAGAATTCCATATTACTGGGATTATGCAAAGCATAGAATTATACTAAGTCTTCACAGAAGAAACCCCTGCCTGTGAAAAGGAGGATCTTCAATGCCTGTCTCTGATGGGCGGGGGATACTCGCCTGTCCAACCCCCACCTGTTTGATGGGTGTGTATCTGTCTGCCCTTACAGTGCTTACTATTCAACTTCCTCGGCTAATATCATGATTCTGTTTCAAGGGCACTATGCACAATAATTGAGCTGTGTACACACTCCTATGGCTACTGTTTTACTTGTATGTTGATGCCTGTTGTGGGATTGTAGGATACTCTCCCACTTAACTGTTCCTGCCATGAGGGTGGATCTCTTTGATGGTTTTATACACCTAAAGTTTGAATTGCATGGAATGAGGGGTTTTACAGATTAGCTCCCTGCCTGTGAAAGGGGGAGACAATGGCTGCCCATTGTACAAGGTCCAGGGATCACCCTCGTGCATAGAACCCATCCCTGGCGGGGAATGCCCTCAGAATAGTGAAGATTTTCAATTGACCTTGCATCACTATGATTCGACCTACTCAGACACATACACCAAGCAAGCTGGAATACTTTATTCCCAGAACCAAGAATGCAAAACCATGGGACAATAATGGCAAGCCTCATTCCACATTTCCAAGAACACATGAATAACATACCAAGCCCTTCAGACATGGCCATAATCAGCAATGGCCTCAGTCCAATGCATGTGTACTCCCTGCGAGCATGGATGATCATGGCAAGCTTCCCATATGGAGGTCCACATGACTCCTATGACCTGCCCTGATGTGGATGATCACGGCAAAACCTCCATGGCCATGGCAAAACCCACGCTATCAAGTGCCTTTAAGTCCCATGACCCATATAACCATGACCGGCCTGCTCCCAATAACAAGAACAGTAGTTAGTCCATGGAGCGGCCATGATGGGCCTTCCATGTATAAGGCTGCCTTGAAGTCCTATAACCCGCATAATTGTGGCCGGGCAATAGTAACATGGCCATGACAGGTTCTTCAAATTTCAGTAGGGAACTTGGCAAAGCTCCTGAGTTTGTTAGCAGGGGTAGGGTATGTGTATTAAAGAGGCTTATTGGAACGAAGGCCGATGCAGGTGTGTTTTGACATCTGTGAACTCAAGAAAAAGGAGCTGCAATAGGTACTCCTGCCAAATTCAGCCGAAGACATTGGGCTAGGATCTGTTGTAAACTCTAAAAAGAGGGGTGAAACCCTAAAATTTTAGGGTTACAAAGAAAGCTGCAGGCAAGGGACCAAAAAAACCCTAGCTTTTCAGGGGGGGCCAAGCTGGGTAGAGCTGCGTGAGCTCGCCCACAAGAAGAGGGCAGGATCAAAGGCTGCTAGATAGAAAAGCATGGGAAAGCTTCCAGCCTCCACAGAAGTACCCACATGTGTGTACTTGCTCTCGATCGCGCTCTCTACAGGACTAGCAAGGAGGAAGAAGAAGATGAAGCGAGAAAAAAGCAATGGGCTTTTAGTATATAAACTTACCGGTCGTCGTAGTGGGTTCTTTCCTTCACACAGCACTTGGTTTACCGGGTGCGGCCACTGCGCGTCTCTTCCTCTCTTCACCGATTGCTATGTAGAAGACGATGACCTGCCCACCGGTTACCGGCTACACCCGTCCCCAATATAAGTGTGATTTCACACCTGGGTTGGGCGGTAGGCCGCGTAGGCCGGACACACGGTACATTCTTATCCTCCCAATTTCCAAACGCATTATGCTCAATATATGACCCATTTAGAAATATTACTGCTAATTAAATGATTTAATCCATTAAAACGTAGGGAATATATATTCTTGTAGGAGTTAAAGGTAGACCCTTTTTATAAAAATAGCATAGCTAACAATAGGGAAAATTTCCAAAGAAGCTTCAACAAATATACACGAGATTTCTCTCTCTCTCTCTCCCCCCCCCCTCTCTCTCTCTCTCTCTCTCTCTCTCTCTCTCTCTCTCTGTTCAAGTCAAGAGCTTACCTTAGCCTTATCAAATCATGTGTCATTGGGCCTTGCCTTAGAGCAGCAATTGCATCTTATGAGTAAAATTTCTACTCACTTTACTTTGCATTTCTTTCATACACTTTGCAGCTCTCCATTATCAACAACCACCTTGGTTGCATCAAAGGAGCACTTAGCACTTGTAGGTTACATGATTACCTGCTTGGGTATTACTAGAAATGGTAGATAGTGATGTATTTCGAATGTTAGTTATCTTGAGGATAAGCTTGACGGGACCAACTACTTGTTATGGTCCTATATGATGCGGCATATATTGGTAGCCAAAGGGCTATGGAATGTTGTGGTTAGTATTGAGAAACATCCTGGTTTCTCTAAAGAACATGATGCAAAAGGCACATCTACAAATACAGACTTAGTTTCACATGGTGCATTACCACAGCATAGCGTACCTCCTACGACGCAGGAACAAACAAAGTGGGATGGAAGAGATACGCAAAAGCACATGCGTTGCTTGCTTTGTCAGTGAAGAGGAGTATCATTCCTCACATTCGATCATGCAAGACTGTTAAACATGCTTGGGATGCACTTGCGCCATTGTACCAGGTATGTAATGAAGCACGTATTGCTTATCTACGCAAGCAATTAGAGTTAGAGCAGCATATGGATGGGGGAGACTCCATGGACAGTTCCTTACAAAAATCAAGGATTTTAAGGAGCAGTTGGCTAGTGTTGATGAAGTACATCCTAACAGTTCATTAGTGCCTACTATTTGTTGAAAATACAAGTGAATAGGGTGTGTGTGGGAACAAGCTCTTGGATAGAGGCTGTAAAAGAGAAGATGTAATTGTGAAAGAACCTGTGAAAAGGTGAGAAGAATCTACTGGGAGAGAATAATGGGTAGCATGAGGGAATTTAGGAGTGTGGAGATATTCTGGGAGATATTCAGGGAAAAGAGAAGAGGTGGAGAGAATCAGGCAAAAGGTGGAGATATTCTGGGAGTGAATCATGGAGAAATCAATGGGATTAGATGCTTGATGTAAACTCTATAAATTGAGGCATAGCCCTAATGAGAATTTGCTGGTATCAGAGCCATGCCTAGAATCCATCAGATTTATGAGCCCATTAGTTAATTAATTAGGATTAGTAGAAAATTAGCAAAAAATCAAATTTTTAGTGAGTTTTCACTTCTCCCCTTCACCCCCAGCCAGTGGAGGACTCCATTCTTCTTGCACAGTCAACATTAGGTCTTGAGCTTTTAACACAAGCTAGCTAACACCTTTAGCTTCATGCTCAGCAAGACGGCGCAGCAAACCGCGTAGAAACGAAGGAGAAATCACGAAAATCGCTGGCGCCTATTTTTCTGAGTGAAATGGACATTGCAACTTCCACAGATCAAAGCTCTCTAATTCCTCTTAGCCCAAGGGGTAATCAAGCATGCTCTACAAGCTGGTGAAGACAGAATTGAGTTTCATCAAGGCTACAGTGAGATCCAAGCTCTTCATCAAATCTGCAGGTGACTTTGGTAAAACAGAGATTAAGCTTTCATTATTTGGTCAAATCTTGTGTTTCTTGGCTTAATCCTCTACTAGACTCATTGCTATTGATGCCTTTGAAAGCATTTGAGCTCATTTGAAGTGGAAGGCACCAGATCTGGACTCCCCGCATACTCTGTTTTCTGCACACAAAATAGAGCATTAATTTGCTAATCAGTGATTAATCAGTGCTAATCACTATACTTTGGTGCAATTGAGGGTTCAAATTAACCATTAGGTATCTGATACAGATCCCTATAACTTCAGATTTCAAATCGAAGTTGGTTTGATACTCCAACCATCCCGTACAAATTGGTTACCCTCAATTTAATGTGATTTCTGGTGATTTTATGCTGATAAAATTGTTGTAATCATCTATTAAACACCAGATTGAGTTGTAAAAGTGTAGACACTGCCCTTGAATCTTGAATTTGGATCAAGAGGTAAGACCCCCTTCACATCACCATGAGTTCAGCACAGGATTGAAACAGAAATCAGAGGTTTTTATGTGCTTTAAGCACTTTGTTGCTGTGGTTGAAAATGTTTCTACATGTAAGATTGGTACCCTGCATACTTATCGAGAGGGGGGACTATATGTCTAAGGAGTTTCATACATACATGGCTGATCATGGGATAAAACACCAATGTACTGTGCCCTATACATCTCAACAAAAAAGTGTAATTAAACGCAAAAACATGTCTCTCATGGAGATGGCATGTTGTATGGTCAAAAGTCATGGTTTTTGGCTAAAAATAGTTATGTGTGCAACATATGTTTTGAACAGGTGTCCTACAAAGGCTTTGCATACAATTACACCTTTTAGAGCTTGGAATGGCAAAAAGCCCTCCATGGCTCACTTACGCAATTTTAGTTGTCTTGCATATGTACTTGTGCCTAAGCAAATTTGCAGCAAACCTAATCTACCCAAGCTCTAGATACCATGTTAAGAAAACGTGGTGCTTATGCTAGATCAAGTTGAGTGGAGGAGAGAGACCCAAAAAATACAAGAATAAATCTTGTTTATTAAGTTGCTTATGCATACAACTTGGCCTTTGCCCACACAAATGCCTTCTAGCTTTGCCTTTAAATAGGTGAGCTAGTGGACCATAAGTCCATTCACACACACACCCTTCTCCTACCCTTTTACATGACCTTAGTCTTTTAATAGACTCTTCTTCACAAAGCAAGAATACATTAGAATAGGCCTTCCACTCTAATTTAGGTAGAGGTAGAGGTAGAGGTCGTGGTCGAGGCCAAGGTGGTGGTCGACAAGGAAACTAGAATTCTGGAGAACAACAGTCCAATGATTCACAATACCAATCATACACAGGTGGAAGAGGCCAATCTAGAGGTAGGGGAAGCCAAAGAGGCCAAGGTGGTTGGCAAAGAAATCAAAGTGCAAATAACATAAAGCGCTATTATTGTGGCAAACCAAGGCACATGGCAAAGGACTGCTATAAAAAGCGGAATGACATTAAAAGTGAAAAGTTGCAGAGCAAGGCAACTATGCATCATCTACTAGTAAACAGGATGGTGATGATGATGACAGAAGTAAGCAGCTGTTTGTCATGTAGCACATGCTTAGTTCCAGAACAGAAGATGTGTCAAGATCTCAAGATATACGGTATGTGGATTCTGGCGCCTCTAACCACATGACTAGTCACGGGCGGTGAGTAGTTTAGAGATGTAGAAAATGAAAAAACCAGGTTATGTAGAAACAGGTGATAATACTATGCATCCCATTGCGCATGTTGGTAAAGTGCCATTGTCTATGTAGGATGGTAAAATTAAGTGCTTGGTAGATGTACTTCATGTTGGTTTCAAATATTACGAAGAACTTGGTTTCTGTTGAACAAATGGTTGAGTGGGGTCTACAAGTGAGGTTTAATACTTAAGGATGTTTTGTGGAAGACTTCAAAAACTAGTGTCACTTGGTTGTAAAGGGTAATAGAAATGCCAGGATGTTTACTTTGGATGTGAACATGCTTGAGGTAAAGGCAACCATGTTTGCGGATGGAACATGTGTCATCATACAGATATTGACATATGGCATAAGCACATTGGTCATGCGAATATACATCGGCTGAAGTCTATGTAGGCCCAAAATATTGTTGTAGGCTTGCCAAAGTCTTAGGTTGATGGTATGCATAAAGTATGTGAAGCATGCCAACTTGGTAAGGAGGCCAAACATGCTTTTCCACATGAAAATCATGTGGGAAAGCATGGTTAAGTAGGGTCTACAAGTGAGGTTTAATCCTGAAGGATGTTTTGTGGGAGACTTCAAAAACCAGTGTTGCTTGGTTACAAAGGGTAATAGAAATACTAGGATGTTTACTTTGGATGTGAACATGCCTGACGTAAAGGCAACCATGTTTGCTTGGTTACAGAGGGTAATAGAAATACTAGGATGTTTACTTTGGATGTGAACATGCCTGACGTAAAGGCAACCATGTTTGCACATGGAACAGGTGTCATTTTGTAGATATTGACATATGGCACAAGCACATTGGTCATGTGAATATACATCGGCTGAAGTCTATGTAGGCTTAAAATATTGTTGCAAGTTTGCCAAAGTTTAAGGTTGATGGTATGCATAAAGTATGTGAAGCATGCCAACTTGGTAAGCAGGCCAAACATGCTTTCCCACATGAAAATCATGTCAGTGCAAGGCCATTAGATGTTATACATTCAGATATATAGGGACTGACCAAGACTGGAACAATTGTACGTTGCAGGTATTATGTTACATTCATTAATGTCCACACTAGGAAAGTGTGGGTTTACTTCACAAAGGAGAAAAGTGAGGTGTTTGCTCCCTTTCAGAGATTTAAAGTCTTGGTTGAGAAGGAAAAGGCATGCAAATAAAATTCCTGAGATCAGATGGTGCGGGAGAGTATTTCTCCATTGAGCTCAGTGATTTCTAGAGAAAGCAAGAAATCAAGAGACAGTTTACATGTAGGTACACTCTGTAACACAATAGTGTTGCAGAAAGAAAAAATAGGCACATTGCATAAGTGGCACGTGCCTTGATGTGGCTGAAAAGAATATGTCACATTGTTTTTGGGTAGAAGTAATGGCAACTACTGTGTACATTATAAACAATACACCCACTATAGCTATTCATGGTATGATGCTTGAACAGAAGTTTATAGGGATAAGACAGATGTGTCTCACTTGAAAGTGTTTAGGTATATTGCATATGTGCATGTTCCTAATGAAGTAAGAATAAAGTTGGATCCAAAGGTAGAGAAATGCATCTTTATTGGTTATGCTATGGAGCACAAAGGTTATAGATGTTATAACCCTACCACTCGTGAGATGTAAATAAGCAGAGATGTTATAACCCTACCACTCGTGAGATGTAAATAAGCAGAGATGTTGTTTTTGACAAGATGAGTAGCTGGTACCAGCAGTGAAGGCAACAGAAGATCTAGATGAGTAGTTGGTATGTAGTGAAGGCAATCGAAGATGTAGATGTAAGAAGTTTTGATGTTGCACCACATGTAGAGCAGTAATCATAGGTGCTTAGTAGACCTAGAGAGTCCTCTAGCAGTAGATCCAATATTAGTCCATGGTCAGGCAGGTTGAGGATAGATGTAGGTACATATGTGTCATGCAAAGGGAAGGGAAAAATAGATCAACATTTTGTGCCTGGTCTGTCTAGTAGGTCACTCATATTAGATGGTGACTCTAGCAGCTCTAAGTAGAGCCTTGATGAGGAGCTTGGCATTCCGTCTATGGTTACTCATGGTATAAGGAGAATGATGGTTGTTTTGAGGACTCCTGGCGCTGATCCAGGTGTATGTAGGTCTACGAGGGTTAGATACCTGTTGATGATGAACAGGTTGAGAAATGATGGATATACAGCCCATCATTATGCTTACATGATGGTTAAAGTAGTATAAGAGTTGGAGTCCACTTATTTTGAGTAGGAACTTGGAAATAAGAAATGGGAAGCTGCCATGAATGAGGAGATGGCAACATTGGATGCAAATGCAACATGGGAGTTAGTACCTTTGCCTAAGGAAAAGAAGAAAATTGAATGTAAGTGGGTGTATAAGGACAAGCATAACGCTGATGGTTTAGTGAGCAGGTATAAGGCAAGATTGGTTTCCAAGGACTATGTGCAGACTTATGGCATTGACTATGAGGAGACATTCATCCTAGTTGCAAAAATGGCAACTGTGAGAGCTGTCATTGCTATGGCTGTAGCAAAGGGTTGGTCTTTACATTAGATGGATGTAAAGAATGCCTTCTCCCATGGTGATTTGCAAGAAGAATTATACATGATGCAGACACCAGGTTATGAGAGTGATGCATACCTAGATTTTGTGTGCAGGTTATGCAAAGCCTTGTATGGCTTGAAGTAAGCACCCAGAGCATGGTCAAAAAAGATCGAGGAGTATCTTGTCACCATTGGAATTCAGATATTCAATGTAGATTTTTCACTTTATGTAAAAAAGACAGATAGAGGGATCATGCTATTAGTCATCTATGTGGATGACTTATCATCACTGGTGATAGTGATGCTAACATACATGATGTCAGGAGGCTTTTGAAGTAAAAGTTTGAGATGAAGGATTTGGGTGAGTTGCTTTTTAGTGCCATTGGAGTAGAACACAAAGCTTTCTGTAGATATAGGTGAGCTTGGAGGACCCCACTACGTACAGGTGCATAGTGGATAGCTTGATCTACATGACCATTACTAGGCCAGACTTGAGCTATGCTATTGGACTTGTGAGTCAGTTTATGCAAGCCCCTAGGAAGCTACACTTGGATGCGGCTAGATGGATTCTTAAAATGCTTTCCTAACAAGCCCCTAGGAAGCCACACTTGGATGCGGCTAGATGGATTCTTAAAATGCTTCCCTAACAAACCCACCTCTTCCCTCTCACTCTCTCAAAGGCTATTCTCGCCCCCTTCTCATCACCCCTCTCACCATCTCAAACCCTCCTCTCCCCTCTCAAACCCTCCACTCCCCCTCCCCTCTCAAACCCTCCTCTCCCCTTCTCATCACCCCTCTCTCACCATCTCAAACCCTCCTCTCCCCTCTCAACCTCTCGCACCCCTCTCACCCTCTCAAACCCTCCACTCCCCCTCCCCTCTCAAACATAATCGCCACCCTCTATTTCTCAAACTCTTTCCACTCTCTCCCTCTCACCCTCTCAAGTACTCTACACCCCCTCAATCTCTTCATCTTTATTATCATGGGTTCATCCACCAATCCCTCTAATAATATGATAGAGGCATGGACAACAATGTCCGAGTTGCAGGAGTTTTACAAGAAGCTCACAAAATGGAGAAAGTGGTAGACCTTTGCAGACAAGAACATGTTAGAGGTGAAAGCGACAACAACCATTGGGATGTGGAGAGACTTTGGCATCATTAAAGAGGCAAAAGAGGCTCCTCTTTGAGGAGAAATTGCCACCTTCATTGCAAATTTAGGGTAGTCGGATGAGTCAAAGATAATAGTTGAGGTCCCACATGCTTTCATGTATTGTTTCTTGTGTTCAACATCTCGTAGGTGTTTGTCATAATATGATGTAGTATTGTAATTTTGCTTTGAAATATAATAAAAGTTTCATCTCTCTATGGCATCTTTGCAAAAAAGTAGCAACGATAGTAGCCCATGGAAGTAAACAAGATTGTGTACACACATGCTTTCATGTATTATTGCTTGTGTTCAACTTCTCATAGGTGTTTGTCATAATATGCTATAGTCTTGTAATTTTGCTTTGGAATATAATGGAAGTTCCATCTCTCTATGGTGTCTTTGCAAAAAAGTAACAATGATAGTAGCCCATGAAAGTAAACAAGATTGTGTATACATATGCTTTCATGTATTGTTGCTTGTGTTCAACTTCTCGGAGGTGTTTGTCATAATATGTTATAGCCTTAGAATTTTGCTTTAGAATATAATGAAAGTTTCATCTCTCTATGGTGTCTTTGTAAAAAAGTAACAATGATAGTAGCCTATGGTGTCTTGTGCTCAACATCTCATAGGTGGTGGTCATAATATGCAGAAGTCTTGGAATACATTAAAATATGTTGAAAGTTTCATCTTTGTACGCTGTCTTTAAAAAAAAACATGCTATGGAATCGGAGTAGATTGAGAGAAGAGAGGAAGAGAGAGAGAGAGCGAAACTGTAGAGAGAGAAAGAGTAGATAGAGACATAAAGAGAGAGAAATCGCTCACCTTAAAACCAAAAAGAGAAGAGAGAAAGAGAGAGAGAGAGAGAGAGAGAGAGAGAGAGCAAAACTGTAGAGAGAGAAAGAGTAGAGAGAGACATAAAGAGTAGAGACAGAAACTGCTCACCTTAAAACCAAAAAGCGCTCGTTAACAAATGTTTGCGCAAAAAAAAACCCCATGCAGGTTCTCATCATGCATCTCATGTTGATGCAAGTTATGCTCTTATTACTAGTTTATGTAATGAAGGGGAACCTATCTCCTTTGATGAAGCAAAGGAATCTGAAAATTGGATGAGTGCTATGTAATCTAAAAAAATACACCCCGTGCAGGTTCTCATCATGCATCTCATGTTGAGGCAAGTTATGCTCTTATTACCAGTTTATGTAATAAAGGGGAACTTGTCCCCTTTGATGAAGGCCCCTCAATTACACATGTCCAAAGTCTCCTTAGTACTCCACATAGGACTTCTAGAGAAGGATTCTTCATACTTCCACAGTCCTCCGCATGCTCTCCTTATGCATCCACAAGCTTGAGTATCTTGTTTTACTAGAATTACCATTCCACTTAGACATAAGGCCCACTCCTATTTTATGACTCATCACCCATTCTATATACATCTAGCACTATAGCCCATACCAATGTATTTATCTGAATCATACACATGGTATTTACAATAAACACTCCGCTTATTCTCACACCTAATACATAATATTGCATAGAAATTCTCTTGGAATCCTCCATGTGAAACCATTTGGAGCCAAATCATCATCAAGAAGATAAGTCACAATACAACCGCCAACTTCTTATACAAGCTTCCCAGGTTGCTATCAAAACCTCATGTGAAAGGATTCTCATAAGCTTAGCTTCTTGTATAACCTCCTTATTGGTAAGCATTATTGGCATACAAAATGCCGGGGCCCACATGGATAATCACCACACATATATGTTACACATTATAATAAGTAAGCCTCAATAAAAGGAAAATTTTGGTATTACATCTCCCCAACTTTGTCCTCATAGTTTAGCTTCATCCCATCAAGATCCATGTGCATGAAATAAAGCCAACATATCTTGATGCACCCAATGTGAGTATGTCCCATTAAGATCCTCCAATTCATAGTGTAGGTGCCGTTATCATAGTGTGCCTCCTTCACACGATATGGGCCAAACTATAGCGGTAAAAACTTCTTACCAACTCGCTTTTTATGATGGGCATCAAAATCCTTCACAATTGTCACATTTCTTAAACAACTTTGTCTTTAGTTTTGCATCAAATGCCTTCTTCTACCTGATTTGTGCCTTTAAAACATTCTTCACAGCTACATGATGACATTCATCAAGATAAGGCAAATCTAAAAGACGATACTTAGGATATTTCTCCTCTCTTAAATGCTATGTGGGGTTGATCCTCCCTTGTTGTATTCTTGACTTAGGTCTTACCATAGCGCATTTGGTAAGATACTCAGTGGCTACCACAATAATTTGATTCCTCCTACAAAGAGTGGCCCAACAATGTCTATCTCCCATTTTTCAAAAGGACTAAGAGGAGGGATAATTTAGGGTGATCCTTGTGTAGTTGACCTATTTGAAAAAGTTTGACAAATATCACAAGTATGACAAAAGGAAAAAGTATCCTTAAAATGAGAAGACCAATAATACCCTAAAATAAGGATTTTGTGGATAGTAGCCTTGCCGTCATAATGGCCTCCACATAATCCGTCATGAAACACCTCAAGAAGCTTTTGTCCATCTATATGAGAAACCACCTTACTAAAAATCCCATCAGCACCTTGGAAATAGATATTATTTCTAATTACTGTAGAAATTTAGGTTCTATGCGCAATGTTTTGCTTCTTCCTTATTTGCTACTAGGATATTTTCTCTTTGAAAGATAATCATAAATTTCTTGAAAACTCTTTGGAATAACATCTATAGCCATAAGGTTAGTATCAAGAAAATCAACATCCTCTAATTTATCCCCTATATCACCATAAGTTCAAGATATAGCATTTGCATTGATATGCTAGACCCTGGCCTATCCAAAACCTCAAATTCATATTCTTACAAAAGAATAATCCACCTTACAATGTGACCGAGTGGATTAGGTTTATTAAAAATAAACCTTAAAGCTCTATGATGAGTTTACAACACTGAACTTATTTCCCAAAAGGTAATGACTTTGGCCACTCTAGGAGTCAAGGATCTTATTCCGATGTGGAAGATATGGGATTTCAAAAGGCAAATATCACATATATGGACAACTTGTTGCATTGACTCCTTCTTTGAGGAGGGAGTTGAGAAGTGGCATCAACACTAGAAGGAGAAAGATGTGGCAGCTTAGCTAGTGGAGGCTAAAGTGGACATCTATTCTCCTCAAGTTGATGTGGTATGTAATGGATGTAAATAATATTCTTGTTGATGATGGTTTTGGAATCAATGTCATTTTTATTGCTAGTGTTCTTCAATGTCATTTTTAAATGTTTAATGGAAAGATTGGGGCTTAAAAATAGTCACAAGTCTAGTGTTACCTTAGGGATGGCAAATAAGGCAAGTGTAAAACCTGAAGGCGTTGTGACTAATGTGGTGATTTCTATCATGGAACTATCAACCTCTTTAGATTTCCAAATTATGAAGAGGAATCAAACTTCTTATCCTAGGCTTCTTAGAAGGCCTTGATTGAAAAGGGTCTATGCAAGGGAATATTGGAGTGAAGGGTACATGACCATTGGTAAGAATCCCCATAAGAAGAAAATATTTATCTCACCTACTAGTGTTGTTGTTTCACAAAGTGAGCAAAGTAAAGAAGATCATTCAGCTATAGGAGACATGATCACTAACCATGAAAGGGAAAAATTATTCTCTTTTTCATCGCGTTATGCTCATATGTTTGCAGTTGACTACAAGCATCTCAAACAAGTGGATCTTGTGGATGGGGCGGCACAACCAATACACACCAATGACCCTACCGCATGAACCCTAACTTCTCACTTTTGGTAAAGTAAGAAATTGTTCTAGGTTTGTTTTTCCCATGGAAGAGTCTTATTGGGGTTATTTTTCCCATGGAAGAGTCTAATTGGGTTTCTCCTATAATGTAACGTTGAGGGTATGTGTGGATTTTAAAAAGTTAAATGTGGTGACTAAGAATGATCATTAACCTATTCAATGCTGTGACTAAGAAGGATTGTTACCCTATTCCTTTTAGTAATCAAATTCTTTATGAAGTGGCTAGTAATTTTGGAGATGGGTATAGTAGGTATAATCAAATATGCATTACAGAGCAAGATCAGCTAAAGACAACCTTCACTGCACCATGGGGTACTTTTGACTATCGTCGTGTGATGCCTTTTGGTTTACGTAATGCTCTTGCTACATTTCAAAGGTTTGTGAACAAGGGATTTGAGCCTTTTATTGGTCACTTTGTATAGTAGGTATAATCAAATATGCATTGCAGAGCAAGATCAGCTAAAGACAACCTTCACTGCACCATGGGTAATTTGATTATCGTGTGATGCCTTTTGGTTTACGTAATTCTCCTGCTACATTTCAAAGTTTTGTGAACAGGGGATTTGAGCCTTCTATTGGTCACTTTGTGAGGGTATTCCTTAATGATTTTTGTGTGTATCGGAAGAGGATTGATCACTTTGATGATTTTTTATGTGTAGGTATTCCTTGATGACTTTTGTCTCTATCGGAAGAGGATTAATCACTTTGCACAAGCTGAAAAAGTGTTTGAAAGGCTTGATATTGAATCCAACAAAATGCAGGTTTGGATACACTCAAGGTGTTTTAGTTGGTCATGTTGTCTAAAAGAAAGAGATTGCTATGGATCTAGATAAAGTTTCCAAGATCTTTTCCTACAACAAAGGCAAAGTTAAGGTCTTTTCTAGGACATGGAGTATTATAGAAGGTTTACTCAAGGCTCACATTTCTTAGAACTTGAGCAAGTTCTTGATGAAGGATTCACCTTTTGATCCTAATAAGAATGCATATGATGCATTTGGAAGTTGAAGGTAGTACTCACCACTGCATGAGTTCACCTAACTGGGAGAGAGAGTTTTTGATGCTTCTTTGCAAGATGTTGGGGGTATTTTGAGCTAAAAGAATAAACAAGGGCATGACCATTGTATTCATTTTACAAGTTAGTAGCTCATACTACCAGCAGAAAAAAACTACTCTATCACTGAAAGAGAAGCTCTTGCTATTATCTTTGCTGTGAAGAAGTTTTGTCTCCTTCCTTGAAGACCTTTCAGACCTCTTGGTGTCAGCATAATGTTTTTGTCGATCTTGGGCAGCTTTAATATCCTTTTGGATTGCCTTGGTTTGTTCCTCCATCTCTTCGAGCATTTTCCTGGTGGATGCCTCAACTCTTATGGTGGTCGGATCTCAGAGAAATTTAGAGGAGACAAGCATTCTTGCACATAGAGTGCTTTGAATGGTGACATTCCTATGCTCTAATGAGATAAGATGCATTGTAGGCAAATTCTACCAGAGGAAGGTATTGAATCCACCTTCTTGGTTCTCGTCCACAATATGCTCTCAGAATGTCTTCAATTACTTGATTGACTCTCTTAGTCTGGCCATCGGTCTCTGGATGATAAGCTGTGCTAAAGCAAAGTTGAGTTCCTAGGGCTTGAAATAAGGACTGCCAGAACTTTGAAGTGAAGTCAGAATCCCGGTCACTTACTATCCTTTTTGGGAGACCATGAACTTTGAGGACTTCCTTTGATGAATATTCGAGCAACATCAAAAGCTTTGAAGGTCTTCTTTGCTGGTATAAGGTGAGCTACTTTGGTAAGTAAGTCCACTACTACCAGAATGGAGTCATATCCTCCTTGAACAGTGGGGAGACTTGTGACAAAATCCATACTAATGCACTCCCACTTCATTTGGGGAATATCCAAGGGTTGAAGTTTCCCAGGCATCTTGACCCTTTCAGCTTTGATCCTTTGGCATGAGAGACATTGCTTCAAGTACCGAAGGACGTCATTTTTCAAGCCTGCCCAATGAAAGCTCCTTCTTACGGCATTTAATTTGCATAGCCTGGGTGTCCTGCAGAGCAGCAGCAGCAACAGCAGGACTATCATGAGCTTCATGGAGGATTAGTTTCTTTAAAGCAGGATCCTTAGGGATACATAGCCTGTGATTGAAGTAGAGGCTTCCTTCATGAGTGGAGTATCCCTTGATTAGATTCTTCTCTTTCTCTAAATTTCTCCCTTCTTCTACTAACTTCATCATCCTCTGATAATTTGGATCATGAGATGAGACTTCTCCCACCTTGACCAGTATGGGATTATTTGGCATTGAAATTGCACTCAAGAAAGATTTGCGGCTAAGTGCATCGACTACCACATTATCTTCCCAGGGCGGAATTTGATGTCGAAGTCATATTCTTGTAGAATTTCAATCCATCTCCTGTGCCGCATGTTGAGGTTAGGGTGGGTGAAGATCCACTTTAGACTTTTGTAGTCACTTACAAGCTGGAATTTGCCCCTCCAAGAGATAATGTCTCCATAATTTGAGGCAATGAACAATTGCTAAGAGCTCCAAATCATGGATGGCATAATTTGCTTCATATTGCTTCAGCTTGCGGGAAGTATAAGCGACTGGTCTTCCTTCTTGGCCTAAGACACCACCAAGTGCTAGACTACTGGCATCAGTAACCACTTCAAATTCCTTGGTGAAATCAGGAAGTTTTAGGACTGGGGCAGAAGTAATAATGACCTTGAGCTGATCAAAACTGTTTTGATGGATTGACAGCAGCAGCCACACTATTTTGCAATCCTTCTTAAGAAGATCCGTCAAAGGTGCAGCTACCAAGGCATAATCTTTGATAAAAATCCTATACCATCCCGTGATTCCCAAAAACCCACAAACTTCATGAACTGATTTAGGGGATGGCCACTCCAGAATATCTTTGACCTTGGCGGGGTCTACTGAAATGCCATCTTTGGAGACGATGAACCCAAGATACTCAATTTGATGAGTAAAGAAGGTGCATTTGCTCTTCTTGGCATAGAGTTTGTGTCTGTGTAACAATTGTAGAACTCTATGCACATTAAGATGTCATCAAAGAAAACAAGCACAAATTCATCCAAGTAAGGGTGGAATATATCTTGCATTAGGCGGTTAAAGGTTGTAGGAGGTTAACCCGAATGACATTACAGTAAACTCATAGTGGCCATAATAACGGGTATTGAAGGCTGTCTTGGGTATATCTGCTTCCTTGACTTTGATCTGATAGTAACCAGACCTCAAATCTATTTTTGAGAAGACTTTGGCCCCATGAAGCCTGTCAAGAAGTTCGTCGATGCGAGGGATAGGATACTTATTCTTGACAGTGACTTGATTCAGCCCTCAATAGTCTATGCAAAGGCGGAGAGTTCAATCCTTCTTTCTTTGGAAAAGGACAGGTGCCCCCCCAAGGAGAGCTACTGGGGCTTACGAATCCTTGCTCAATGAGTTGGGAAAGTTGCTCTTTAAGTTCAATGGCTTCAGGAAGGGACATTTTATAGGGCGTTTTTGAGACGGGTTGAGCCCTAGGGATCACCTCAATTTCATGATTGACTTCTCGAGGAGGTGGTAGCCCTATAAGCTCATCAGGGAAGATGTCAGAGAATTCTTGGAGCCAAGAGGGTTCTGTCTCCTTACTAGGTTCAATGGCTTTGTTGAGCTTGACTAAGAAAACTTGCTGACCCTTACGTGTTCCCTTGAGAAGATGTTTTGCCTTGACTACCCTAGATTTAGGTTTTCCTGTTATCCCCTGAGCGGATATTACTTGGCCATGCTCATTTTCAAAAGTGATACTCCCCTGGTTACAATGAATGCTAGCTTTGTTTGCAATTAACCAATCCATCCCAAAGATTCCATCATAAATTCCTAATGGCAAGACTCTAAAGTGGCCATGAGTTCGCTCATTACCCAGCTCAAAATCAAGGTTTCCTATAGAGTGGCGAGATACTACTTCTTTCCCACTAGCTAACTCTACAGTCATTCTTCTAGCTGTTTTTTGACCCAAGTTTATTTTTTGCAAACACCTACTAGGAGAAAGAAATGAATGGGTACTACCACAATCAATCAAAAGCTGAAATGGCTTACCGTGATGAGTGGCTGCGGTTTGGATTACACCAAATTGTTTATTTGGACCTTGGTGTTCTATTGCCACATGGACGGTGGCACGCTCTTCTTCAGCCATTTCCAAGGTCGGTTCTTCACTTATAATACAGGCAGTCCTAGCAACTGCTCCTCCGCGGCCTCTGCCGCGCCCACTGCCTTTTGCACCTTAGTGGATAGGGGTTCCACGGCCTTGATTTCGTCTGCCACCTTGGGGAAATGATGTTGCCATCTTGGGACAGTTGGCCCTTTGTCACCCTTTGTTGTAGTAGGGGAAATTCTGTTGGGGTTTCTTGCAGGGTTGAGATCTTTAGGATTTGCCTCAAGGTAAGATCTCTTTTGAGGCTTAGGTTTGTCAGTTCTCAATTCTTTCACAAGGGGCTTTGCTCGTATGAGAGCATCCTATAATGAGCTTGGTCTCATTGCTTCAAAGCGGGAATCTAAGGGTTCATTTAACCCTTGTCAGAAACGAGCCACTTGCAGGGAAGTAGTCATAGCTGGGACATACTTCCAAAGAGTGATAAATTTGGAATAGTAGTCCTCAAGAGTTAAGCTGCACTGCCTAAGACAAAAAAACTCATTCATCTTTATGGATTCATGGGAAGGGGGAAGATATCTTTCCTTCACGGCCTGCTTGATGTCTTCCCACGTTTGAGAATGCTCGGTGACTCCCTTGTCATGGCACCACTGTTTCCACCAGAGTCTAGCATCTCCGAGATGAGGCGAAACCGTGCAAGCATAGACTGATTTGCGGTGGGTGGCAGAGAAATAATCGTCCATCACCTCAATCCAGACTTCAGCATCCTTCTCAATCTTTGAACCTTCTCCTTTAAAGGAGGGAGGTTGCATTTGCTTGAGCAGGAGCTTCTTCTCCTTGATATCAGTGTAAAGCGCATTGGGAAGTAAAGGGTGATTGTCCTGGCCATCATTGTAAAAACAATTTTAAGATTACAAGATTCATATTTGCACAAGGCTGATTTTGGAGAGTAAAACATTGAAATCATTTTATTTTCCCAAATATTTACAAGGACGAGTTTTTTTACAAAGATCTGAGACTAATATAATTAGTCTTATTTGCCATCAAGGAAAATTCCTAAGCTTGACTATGACATAAGTGTAGAGCGGTCCACATAGGTGAAATATGGGGGTTCCGCTGTAGTTTCTAAGACTCTAAAAACTGATGGTAAGGGTGGTAGACTTTGGATTGGGGTAGGTCCCAACACAACTACTCTATCAGGCAGCAGGTAAGACCTGCATCACTTGGTCATACACCCAGCGATCCTGAGGTATGCGAATCCCATCTATAGTCACAGAGGTGTCGGCCTTGGGGATACCGAACGAACCAAAATAAACGGATCATCTTCAACTTTTCAATCCAACGAATCCGCTTTAGGTCGGTGGTAAGGTTCCCAATTCAATCTGCTCGGATGAAGAAATATCTCGGCCCACGACTCTAGAAATCTCTACCCCATCCTCTTTCAATACGAGAGAAATGAGGGAGGGACATCTTCTCTAGTATCTGCACCATGGTGTCATGGAACTCGAAATTTGAGGAGTGACTAGCAGTCTCGAAGATGCATTGGAAAACTAGAAACTTCGAGTAGGCATCTTCCTCTTCCTACAATCATTCAAACATCAATTTATTGTTTTAGTAGGATGTTTTTATTAATTAGCATTATGTTAGGTAAAACATTCATTGCAAAACAGTCCTTAAATGGTAATTCCTAGGAGCTAAGATCGGCTCTGATACTAATTGTAAGGTTCCCCCCTTCTAAAATAGGGAAAACACTTAAGATAGTCCACTAAGTCTTAACTTGGAGAAAATTTCCTATTCATCGACACCTTGACCATGTAGAGATTCAAGGATACGATTCATAGGTAAGACCTAGTCCTATCCCGCAGGGGGAGCATGATCTTCTAAAAATCAAATCACCCATAGGGTAATTGATCATAAATTGGGCAACTACTAGACTTGATTTCTAGAGGCAACGCTTTTTTCCTCATCCATGCAAGGCATAGCCGCTGGCCTAGTCTTCTGGAATAGAGTTGCCCAAGAATCTATTTATCTAGCGTAGGGCTTTCACTTAATCTGTTGGAAAGCTATCTGACTAATCGGGTCCACCCGTTCGTAGGATGGTGCCGTCGGGGCATTCCATCCTCCCACTTTCCACCCTACTCACGCATCAATTTGTTTTCTAATTAATCCTACCACACTGTTTGACATAAATAAACATGTTCCTTAATTAAGGCCCTTTTCACAAGGTTTGTTAAAACAGTCTTTTTCCACAATACAATAATGCCAAAAATAAGATTTATATAAAAAAAAGTTTATACATGAATCAATTCCATACAAGCCAAACCGGCTCTCTTGTTCTTTTCCTTTATACTGTCGATGATCTAGAATTCGGCCTTCCAACCTCTACATGTGGGCAAAACCCTACGGGACCATACACCTCATCGTCGGCTGCCGCTGGCGAGAACTCAAGCCAGCGTGTCGCCCTCTCAGGCTCCATTGCTCGATTCTCCCGCTAATCTCTCATCTCAATCAGTGAACCTTATTCTCCCAATGGTATGAGGGATACCTTGGGCCATTCCCAGGCTTTGCTAACGACGCCGCCCGGCTACACAAGCACGGAACGGAGTTAGCATCGAAGCCAGGAAAAACTTGCACTCTTTAAAGATAACAATTTCAATGCAATTCATTGAATACAGCATTACTCAATTCGTAACTTCATACAATTTTATGTCATTATTTTAAAAGGAAAAGATACACATTTATTAACACTAATATTTAAAAAAAACTCTTCTTTAAAAGATAACCAAGCTAACTTGGCCACCATTTCCTTGAGGAGCTTGTAAAGGGAGGGTTGGGGCCGCATCGGGAGCATCTTCTCTAATCTCGTTGTGTGCTCCTCTCGAGGCAATATTCTGATGTTTTCGAGAAGGGACCATCTTGGACATCGTCTTGTAGGGCTCACTGTCGCGGTCAAAACGCTTCAATCGGATCTCAATTCTGAGATCGTTTGCTCACCGTATGAGCAAAAGACCACAGCGCAGGAATCCTCTCTAAGGCAAAAACCTCTTACTGGGGGGGGGATTGTGAGATGTCCTTAACACAAAAACGTTTTGCAAAAGGGGAGAAGGGCTGAGGGCTGCTGTAAGTCTCTTCGCACAGGGGGGAGGGGAGAAGAGTTAAGGACACTGCCTCCTAGCAAAGGGGGGGATGGAGGAAAATTTGGCTTATCTGAAAAGTGGCAAATGAGGGGGGGTGAGAGGGGTGGCTGCAAGGGGCGGTTGTATTACAGTAAGTACACTGCATAGGATGACGGACGGCGGCATAGTAGAGCATAGGCTACGTAGAAATGCGTGTTGCTCATGGAGCACCCCAGGGGGGTTTATATAACTGTGGGGTACGGGTACGGGCGCTGTGCAAAGCAAGGACGAAAGGACGGTGTACCAGCAAAGACTGTAGATCAGTGGCCTACATGGCTCTGTGGGAAAGGTACGGTGTCGGTTAACAGGGAAAGGAGTGGTACACATGTACCTTATTTGGTCTGGGGCAGCATGGGTGTCCACGTACGGTGTCGGTTAACAGGGAAAGGAGTGGTACGCATGTATCTTATTTGGTCTGGGGCAGCATGGGTGTCCACGTAGCGGTATGTGTGGACCACACAGTGGGCGGTCGTCCTTTGGTTCTTGTGCAGCCATCGTACGGGCACCTTGGTAAGTGTACACGGTCCAAATTTTTAGGGCGAGGTCCCCAAATTTGGGACGCCTGCCTCGATTTGTGTGTCAGACTGCCGCCCCGGGGGGCGATTTTTTTTTTGTCCGGGAGGTTCTCTTGGTCGTGGGTTCAGACCGTTCGTCAATCGGACGCCCGGTCGTGCATTTATTAAGGTTTAAAGTTCGTCGCTTTTTTAACTAAAATGATTGAAATTTGCCTATAAGCTTGATCCGGTGTCCATTTTGGATGCTGTAAAATCCTATATTAGGGTAAAATCGCGCGCAGATTCCAAATTTGGGCTTAGAATTTGAAGATTCAAAGTAGAAATTACTCATTTAATAAAATCATTGATTTTTATACCATAAAAACTCTATTACATGGACATTTCTTTATTAGTGAAGATGGGTATGTTACACATATCTACTTCCTCAACTTCCCTAATTGTCACATCCTCCTTTTGAATTCTCTTCCAAGCCTCCTCAACCTGATAATTGAACCTCTGAACAGAGGAGGTGCCACTATCCTCATCTCTTAGAGGGATATAAGAATTAGAATACATCATGGGGCTCAAGCTACCGTGAGACTTATTCTCCTTTATTTATCCCCCTAGTTTTGCATGGGTTCTTCTAGCCTCCTCTTTGGCCTGCATGGACACTGACTTTCCCTTTTACTCTAACCCACTCCCCTTCTGACTGACCCCCCCATCCTGCACCTTATCTTTCCCTTTTACTTCTTTCGCTTGACTAGTGTCAGAATTTGTCTTTTTAGCACTATTTTCTCTTGTCTCCTTATCCTCATCAGACTTATCATGTCCTTGCCCCACACAGTTTTTGGCAATATGTCCAAACCCCCCACATTTAAAACATGCACCCATAAAAGAACCAAATTTCAGACCCAGTTCTAGTATTCCTAGATCACCTAAATCAACACCAATTGTTTTAGGGGTTTTAATCATAGTATTCTAGGATACACATACACTATTAGCTTGTCGATCCCCAGATTCATCATTTGGAAGATGTAACACCGGATCCAATGAGCATGCGATCTCCCAAAGTGCAGGCCTACACCAAGGAGGGAGTCCAACTATTTCTACCCACACCGGACAAGCATTTTGCAGGCTTTTATTTAGATCAAACCCCCACAGGGTGTACCACTATGGCTATAATGGAAGCTTGCATCCAATTGGGGTATCAGTGTTCTTGGGAGCAATCCAATTTTCTTGTGGAGGATGATAGATGGAATTTGCAGAATGAAGTGAAGTGTGGAAATTAGTGGGTGTGTGCAGTTTGTAGTCTTGGTCCATGTTGCTGTTTTGGTTGGTGGTAAAGATTTGTTTGTATATTCAATTCTCTGATAATATATATACTTAATATTGGTCCCAAAAAAAAAGAATCATTGCTTTGAGAAAGATTTGAGACCTCAATTAGCAATTGATCATACTTCTCTTTAGGTAAGAATTCATCTAACGAGGCTACATTTAGCTTATCCCAATCACTCAACAATTCATAATTCTTCCCATTCTGTAGATTTCCTATCCCCATTACTAAGGCAAGCTCTTTTAAATTTTGCAAAGGTAAGCCTTTGGATCCTCCCCATGGCTTCCATGCTTCCCATCCTATAGAATTCTATGCTTCCCATTTTGCAGACTTCCTATCCCCATTACTAATGCAAGCTCTTTCAAATTCACAAAGGTAAGCCTTTGGATCCTCCCCATGGCTTCCATGAAAGATGTGTATTTTTCCCATTATGACTTAGATGGTGTAAAATAATAAGAAAAAAGAAAAAGAGAAGCAACAAGATTTCCAAAGTTAATTATCTCCTTCTATATGTATGGCAAGGACATAACACATTCCTTACTTGTTGCAAATCTAATTGGCATATCGAGCAAGGAAGAGTCCTCAATCCTCTTGAGCAAACAATTACCATGCATATTGGACATAAGAGGTAACTGATGCATAGAGGACAACAACACAAAGTTTCATAGCAAGATTAATACATGTATATCCCGTGTTTTTTCATATTCAAATATAAGAAGGTTAAGGGGTTGAGGTGATTGTAAGATTTCCCTTAATCTCTTAGCACCAAAAAGAAAAAAAATGTGTTGTTGATGAAAAATCTTATGGCTCACTAGAAGATCCACAGACAAGGTAGGGGAGGGTTGATTAGGTTGAATGGGAAGATTTGGATGAATTTTTTAATAAATCTGAACCTCCCCTTCTCCGCTTCAATCAATGGTGGTGAAAAGTCCAAAATCGATGATTTAGAGGTAAAGCTCCTCTCCTTCTCCCTTGAATTTGATTAGATCCCAACACAACGAAACCAGAATACGTACACTCTCACCTATATCTAAATGCTAGGGCTCCTCATTTGTGACCTTGTTGGGTGCACAATTATTGAAGTACAATGAGAAGAGAAAAATAAGACTAAATTAGGCACATGCTAGAAGAGGTAATAAGGAGACACAATAAGAGAGAACACAAACATAAGTATGAATTAATTCACATATATATGTAGACAAGCTTGCTAAATTAGGACAAGACCCAAGGGGAATAGAATTCCATTACACAGATCAAAAGTAGAAAAGCAATAAGCTACAAGAGTAGGCTACAAGAGTCAGGATAGCTCTAACATCTAGGGAAACTCTATGCCTAATATTTGTAAGATGCTTTACAAGTGAGCAAGAGGACTCCTTATATAGGAGATTTCTCACCCTCTTCTCAAGAATTACATTAAGAGATAGAAGAATCATTCAAATTTGGATCCCCTATGCATGGATGTTACTATCACTTGTCCTTCTTGGCTACTTTTGACATCTGTCTTCTTGATTTCTTTATTCAAAGATTTGGTGACTTGGAAGATAAGCTCAACCCCACCTTGATCCCACACAAAAGTCCCTCAATTACACATCCAAAGTCTCCTTAGTCCACATACGATTTATAGAAGGATTCTTCTCTTTTATGTATACTTCCATACTCCTCCACATACTCTTTACATGCCTCCCCAAGCTTGGCTAAACGTCTTATTTTACTAGAATTACCATTCTATGTATACATAAGGTCTACTCCTTTTTATGACTCATCACCCATTCTATATATATTTAGCACTATTAACCCATACCAATGTATTTATAAAGCATGCACATGGTATTTACTCTCTAAAGGGAAAAAGTACTTCCAACCTATGCGTAAGCAAAACAAAGTCCACTTATATAGTATGGCCTGAAATCTTCACCTTCTACCATTATCTAGGTTAAATACAAAGGCATTGAGCCATAAAGACAGACCTGTTTATGTAAAGCCTCAAGGCTATGAATGTGCAAAAGTTGTATTAGTCTTCTTCTATTCACTCAAATGTATATATTAACCAAGGCTTTAATGAATGTAACCTATTTATTAACTAATTGTCTCTTATCAATTATTTGGTTGCTCTCTCTCTCTCTCTCTCTCTCTCTCTCTCTCTCTCTCTCTCTCTCCCCCAAGAAAACACCTTATTCCTTGAATAGACAATTGTAGTGCATTTGGATATGGAAGTAATCACCTTATTCCTTAAAGAGACAATGAATTGTAGTACGTTTAGATATGGAAGCAATCACAATTTGCTATGTGCATTGCCTTCTACACAAAAAATGAGCTCCTTCATCTTCTACCAGAAAATATGAGAGAGAGAGAGAGAGAGAGAGAGAGAGAGAGAGAGAGAGAGAGAGAGAGATCATTGCAGTTAGGAGAAGGCAATGTTGGCAAAAGAACACAACTGACAAGCTGCCACATTCTTGGTGCATATAGTGAAAATTGTGGCCATAAGGATTTACTTTATTTATGTGCAAACATTTTGTTTGAATAAAGCTTTTTTAATAGATCATCATCAAAGTTTTTAAAGAATATCTAATTTAAAATCAAGAATATTCCTCATGCACTAAGTCAAATCTAGAATTCGAAAATGTTATGTTCTTGCCATTAAAGTTCATTTTGTTAGTTGTCTTACTTCTTTCTTCTCCTATTGAATAAGTGTGCCATTCTTTATGTATGGATGATGTGAGTCTCTCAACTTACATGTTGAAAAGAATAGTTACGTGTTATTATCGAATTGCTACACAAGTTACACAACGCTCATGATGCATATGAATCAAAGCGCCCAATTCATTGATTTAAAGCTCCAACTTATATACTAAAGAGCTTGGAATCTTATAAAGCAATGTCCTCCCTCAACCTTTCCTTTCGATGCCCAACAAAAAAAAGGGAAAAGAAAAAATAAAAAAAAAGCTCGAAACAACAAATTTCTCATGTCTCAATCACAACGCTATGCCCTTGCGGCTCGTGACTCCCTCGCTTGGAAAAGAGGAGAGAGAGAGAGAGAGAGAGAGAGAGAGAGAGAGAGAGGTGCATGCACGGAAGAGACTCCAAGCATGTTGGCCATGCAAGGGTAACAAATCCCCACATAAAAGATCCCTCTTTCCTTGGGAATGAGGTCCTTATTGATTAATGCATACCCTTAGTACCTTAGGAAGGATCGTTATTACTCACTAATACCAAATGGGTTCGATGGGGGTTTGGCCAGGAACTCGGGGTCTTTGAGGAGGCGCTTCATAACACTAACGGAGAGGGCCATGCAAATCTCCACGTCACCCGCGGCCGACCCCGGGCGCCCGCCAAAGAGCACCATTTCTCCATCTCCCTGAACCTTGACCGACCGGACAGCTGCCGGTTGCCCCCACCCAAAGTCCACCTGGTAAGCCGGGAACCTGGGCGAGCTCGCCACATTCATGCCCTGCCCCACCGGCTTGAAAGTTGGGAAAATACGATTGTCGTTAAGCTCCAACCAATGCATCAACGCCACGAGCGTCTCTTCCCGGCAGCCTGCAACGGCATCGTGGATGCGTCCGGCGGTGGCCGCCAGCCTCTCACGGCGAATTTCACCGGCGGTAGAGCCGACTTCGCCAAACATGATGACGTTACCGAAGTACGCCGGCGGCAGAGGCGGCGTCAACCGGCTACGGCAGTTAGCCATAACAGCGAAGATGGTGGGGTCGGTGGCTGGCGCTTGCCGAGCGGCGGTGACGCGCTGCCAGAAGTGGGCACAGATCACTTCGAAGGAAGTGCAGGTCCCGCCCGCCTCGCTTTTCAGCGTCTTGATTGCCGCAGAGGGCAAGTCGAACACGCACTGCACCAAGGGTTCTGCCTTGCCGCCAGTCTCCGTCGTCTTCTCCGTGGAGCCATTTCCTTTCTCTACCACTGCTCGATTTCCTTCTACATCTCCTCCGTCTTCTTCCTCGACATTGAATTGTAGAAGATTCGTATGAGCTGTTTCTGGAGATGGATCCGGCACAGCTAGCCTCTCCCTGTTATGTAATGGCTCCACCGTCAAGCCCACACCCCTTGCACACTCCCCCCATGACACCATATAGTTCCATAGCGACTGCCCATCTGCCACTATATGGCTCTGTGCTATCCCCAATGCAAGGCCTCCATCCGAAAACCTGGTTACCTGCTCAAAAACAAGGCCATCAATCTGTTAAATTTGAAGCTTAATTGCAAATTGGTATACTCTGTGTGTGTGTGGGTGTGTGTGAGTGAGAGAGAGAGAGAGAGAGAGTGGGTGTGGGTGTGGGTGTGTGTGTGTGTGTGTGTGTGTGAGAGAGAGAGAGAGAGAGAGAGAGTGGTTGTGGGTGTGGGTGTGTGTGTGTGAGAGAGAGAGAGAGAGAGAGAGGGCAATCTGTTAAATTTGAAGCTTAATTGCAAAAACATACTGTGTGTGTGTGTGTGAGAGAGAGAGAGAGAGAGAGAGAGATAGAGAGAGGGCTCTCACCTGCACTGACAGTAAGGGGCTGGTGTAGAGGCAATCCCCCTTGGATTCCACATGCTGGCAAAGCTTCTCAAAAAAAGCCTTCATTTGGAAGCCTTCTTTGTCAAGGCGAGCCATGGCAAAATCAATGGAGGCTTCTACAAACTCAACACCTGCATCATTGCAGTCAATCACCAGCCTGTTATCATCTCCCACGGCTATCCTTCCAGCCCATGGATAATAATGCACAAGCACAAGGGACAGACTCCTCTTAAGAATCTCCACTGCATTGGACACCTCCTCCAAAGATGTCTTGTAGAACATGACCCTTCGGTTATAATGAATGTCTTGCCAAAATAAATCTAAGGAGGGTAAAAACAGGTGCCCTTTGTTAGTAGGAGTGGCTGGAGCCACCATGGATTTCCCAAGCACAGCCACCATAGGATCCTCATAAACCAGGGAAGCCATGCTTGGCTTAGGATAAAATATATCAAATATGGAATTGAGTTGTAAGTCGGATCAATTTGAGGCTTAGAATGAAATATTGAATAATTCAAGGGGCATTTCTAGAGCTGTTAGGGTACAAGGGGGAGAGATAATTAGGTAATGGTATGGGTAAGAACGTATAACAGTGTGAGAGATGGAAGAGCTCCTCAGTCCTCTTCTAACCTTCTAATTTTTTTTTCCCAACGAGTATGGTACCTACAAGTTCTAAAAGTTCACAACACGTAGTCTACACACTTGGGCGCACACTTAATGACTATGGAGAGTGACTTCCTCGTGCCACTTTGCAAGCCTATTTGTATTCAATGAAACCTTTCGAGTTCTAACCGGCCACTTCCATACGCACCAAGCCTGCCCAAAAAAGAAACATTTGTAGTAATTTATAACCTTGCCCTATTTTGTGTGTCATGTGTGCGCGGGTTGGAGAGAGAGAGATATAAAGAGGGAGAGAGGAAGCGGTGAGAGTTGGAGGTGTGTGTGTGTGTGTGTATGTGAGAGGAGGAGAGAAGTGTGAAACGGGAAAGAGAAAAAGTGAACCCAATAAACTCAAGCATTTAGAGATAACATAATAGGGACACTGCAACCATTAAGTATCACTTAAGTATATGCTTTAGGGTCTTTACGCACACCTCTAAAAAAAGGGGGAGATCTCCCCCGCCCATTCTCCTAAAAGAGGAGTCTCTCCTGTCCATGTTTCTGCCCATTTGAGAAAAGGGGCTCCTTTAGTCTATAAACACCCTTACCCTAGAAGGAAATAGCACTTACCTTACCCATAGAAAGTGGTAATGGTGGAATTCAACAAATAGCCAACACGAGGGCAAGTCAAAAACCTAGGTTTAGCCCTGGTACTTACATCCATGCTGCTCTTTTTTCCCTACGCATAGCATGGGCATACCTTGTCAACCAAACTTTATACAAATTGTAACTTGGTCAAGTACTCTTTACACATAATGGGGGTAATGGAACCCTCTTATCAAAAAGATAACTTTATGTTGATTGGTACTTGTCAACGTGCCCATCCATGTCCCATTCTTCAGCCGCTTTTGGTTGCCTAAAATTTCCCGTTTAATGGACTCTAGGTGGCATCTTTGTCAACAAGGGCATGAAACACCCTTTTTCCTTGTGTAAAAAGAGTAAGTGTTGAATATTTAAATTTGAGTCTTTTGATTGGCTATTTGAATGAGAACATTGGGCATGTTTCTTTGTGTGTAAAGGACCTTAGTGTATTTCCAACTCTTAAACCTTCAATAATTATGCTTGAAGATATTAGACTTTTAAAGTTGGAAACTACCTTTAATAATTATTTTTGAAGATATTAGACTTTTGAAATTTTAAGAGGTTTACTATATAAACCTTCTAAATCTTGCCT
This sequence comes from Cibotium barometz, assembly GCF_041138505.1. Taxonomy (NCBI): domain Eukaryota; kingdom Viridiplantae; phylum Streptophyta; class Polypodiopsida; order Cyatheales; family Cibotiaceae; genus Cibotium; species Cibotium barometz. Next base: position 11,642,792 of record NC_141097.1, on the reverse strand, counting down.
TCATTTTTGAAGTGATGGGCTGGTCAACTTTTGAAAATTTAAGAGGTTTAGTATATAAACCTTCTAAATCTTTCCTTCATTTTTGAAGTGGCGGCGGGCAGATCAACTATTGCTCATGCACTGGGGAGAGAGAGAGAGAGAGAGAGAGAGAGAGAGAGAGAGAGAGAGAGAGAGAGAGAGAGAGAGAGAGAGAGAGAGAGAGAGAGAGAGAGAGAGAGAGAGAGAGAGAGAGAGAGAGATGGGTCTTGGTATTTGATGGCTCTAGTTGCAACATGCAACTCTTCATCGAGATCTAGAGCATTGGCTGTCAGCTCTTGTAGCACCATAGGCTAATTAATAAGCCTATTCACTTTATGCAGGCCCCCAAGAGTATGGACTAAAGCTCGTGGCATCCTGCTACTCATCCTATTGGTTGGTGGAGGTGGTAGTGAATGGAGGTTGGAAGGGGAGGGGAATTCAAAAGAATTGGAGGGTGGGAGATTTGTGGGCGAAGAGGGGGCAAAGTCTTTGGGAGCTTTAAAGGTTTGAAAGAAGACGAGGAAGGAGGAGGTGGGGGTCCCTGATTAGCTTCCTTGATCACACAAACAACTACCCTGATTCAGCTAAATTGAGTTTATGTATAGACTTTATATGAAAAATTAGAGTGCCCATGTATTCGGCATTGATGTGTTGATTGATTTGAGCAATTGTATGTGTTGCCCAACCTTTACATATACTTTTGGGGGTCTGATTTGTAGGTATTTAAAGCTTACAATGATTGAATTGAGGAGATGCATTATGTGTGTGTTGCCTCTACACACAGTTGAGTTTGTGTTGTGGTAGCCATGGCAAATTCTAGTCTTTCAGATTATAGGTGATTGAATTGAGGAGTTGCATTGTGTGGGTGTTGCCTCTACACATGGTAGAGTTTGTGTTGTGGTAGCTTTGGCAGGTTCTCGTTTCTCACAGATTACATGTGAGAAGTTGGACATGAATAACTTCCAAACATGGAAGTTCCATATGCAAAATTTCCTTATGGGAAAAGGAATATGGGATCTAATTATAGGTGATGAAGAGGAGCCTGAAGCTAAGGTAGTCGAGCATAACACTTGGAATAAAATATTAAGGAAAGTGATGCGTTGGATATCTATTAACATCAGTGACTTATGCTAAGACTCCACAGGAAGCTTGGGATAAGCTCATGAGCATTCATGAGATAAGCACTCATGAGCATTCATGAGATAAGCACTAAAGCGAGGAAGATGCAACAAAAGAGGAAGTTGCATAACTTAGAGAAGAAGTCTATGGGTGTGCTAGTGACTATGTGCAAAAGGTTAAGGGAATTACAGATACATATCAATGCCCATGTGGATAATGATGATCTTGTGTCTGCCATTATGGATGGCCTTGGGAAAGAATATAAGCCATTTGAGACATCAATCTTGTTAGGGAAAACTTCCTTGATTTTCAGAGTTAGTATTACTGCTCGCCATGAGATTAGACTTGGTGGTGGTGGTACATCATCAAGTGGTAGTGGAAATGCTAGAGATTAGCTCTTCTACTCATAGGGGCCTAGAGGAAGCAAGGTGAGATCCTGCAAGGACGATGAGAGGAAGAGGAGCAAGCAGAAGTGGTAATGTTGGAGAGTAGGTCTTCTACTCATAGAAGGGTAGAGGAAGCAAGGGGATATCCTCGACGAGAGGAAGAGGAGCAAGAAAAAGTGGTGTGGCCAATGACAAAGTCACCCACCACTACCAAAACAATAGCAACAACAAATTATAGGTTTAGTAGAGGCATAGACTTATATGGCTCTAGAGGCAGGGGGAATCCTAGAGGTAGCCCTAAAGGATCATGGCACGGTTACTAGAAAGGCTACGAAACTCGATGCTTCTATTGTGAGAAAGCAAGGGAATTATGCAAAAGATTGTTAGAAGAAAAAGGAAGATAAGAAGAATGATGGATTGCAAGGTAATTATGCATCTATAGTGCGAAAGAGGACTAACATGGACACTTATTTTCTATGAAGCATGCTATGGACTCATCCATGATAGATGCATGTTATGATAGTGTATGGTATATAGATTTGAGTGCATGACATGTCATGTTGAGTGGCTCCAAGTCTTAAGTCCTATTATGTCTACTTTTGGGTATGTATCTACAGGTATGATACAACACCGTGTTTAGGTTGTACTGCATGTTTAGGTTGTATTTCATGTTCCCACCATGATAAAGAACTTTGGGTACATGGTGGATCAAGAGTTGTAGGTTTGATTCAATCAAGATGGGTGTTTTATTGAAGGTAAATGCAAGTTGATCACTAAAGGAAAGAGAAATGGCACATTGTTTACTCTTGATGTTATGCCTAAGGTGAAGGTAGTTCCTGTGTGATTATTGATGTGGACATGTGGTAGTAGAGAAAAAGGCATTGAATATAGAAAAGCTAAAAATGAGGATAGTTGATGGTTAGCTAGAGTTAAAGCTGTGTTTGGTGTTTGTGAAGCTTGCCAATTTGGAAAGCAAGATAAGCATCATTTTCCAAACATGGGAATGTAAGTAACAAGCCATTCAAGATTATATATACATATATGTTTGGGGTCCAACCAAGATAACTGCATTGGGTGGCTTTCACTATTATATCACTTTCATAGATAACCATACTTTACTTTATGTAAAAGAAGAGTGACCATAATTTACTTATGCAAAAGAAGAGTGAAGCCTTTGGATACTTTAAAGCCTTGAAAGCCCTTGTGGAAACGCAAAAGGGTATATATATTAAGTGCCTAAGATCAAATGGTTGTGTCAAGTACATCTCGAATGAGTTTTATACCTACTTGAGAGATCATGTTTATCTAGGCAGCTACACCCTGCGACAAAATAGGGTACTAGAAAGGAAGAATATGCATATTTTAAGATTGAGGAGGCTCTAGGTCATGAGCATTGGAAAATGGCCATGGATGAGGAGATGTATGCATTAGATGATAACAAAACATGGGATCTTGTTGCGTGTCTAGAGGGCAAGAATGTCATTAGAGATGTAAGTGGGTTTACAAGATCAAACATAACTCTAATGGTTCAGTGAGTAGGTATAAAAAGCAAGGCTAGTTGCTAAGGGTTATGCATAGACTCATGGGATAGTTTATGATGAAACATTTAGCCCAGTTGCTAAGATGGCATAAACAATGAGATGTGTGGTTGCATTGGTAGCATTAAAAGGCTGGGATTTACATCAAATGGATGTAAACAATACCTTTTTGTATGGTGATTTGCCAGAAGATATGTGTATATGATGCAACCACATGGGTATGGAGATTCTAATCATCCACATTATGTTGTGCAGGTTGAAGAAGGAACTATATGGTTTGAAGAGGCTTGGTTTAAGAAGATGAGTAGCTATCTCATCTCCATTGGGTTTGACATAAGAGATGCATATCGTTCCTCTATGTGAGAAGTGTCACCTTAACATTACAGTGATTGTGATCTATGTTCATATTTTGATGATAAGGGGTGATAGTTTGGATGATGTGGTTGAGGTGAAAAAGCTTTTGAAAATGGCATTTGTCTTACACAAAGACAATATGGATTGGATATGCTATAAAAATATAGTATAATAGGTTGCAAGCCTATTGTGGTACACCTTTGGAGCTTAATGTGAATCTTAGGAAGGATGTTGGGGAGCCTTTAGAAGACCTTACCACATATCAAAAGATGGTTAGGGATTCTTTAGAAGACCCTACCATGTATCGAAAGAAAATGGTAGAAAGCCTCAGTTATATATGACCATTATGAGGCCAGATCTAAGTTTTATAGTGGGACTTACGAGTCTCAGTTCATGAAGGTTCCATGGAAGCCTCACTAGGATATTGTGAGGAGAATATTGACATACGTGAAATCTACAACACATTATGGTCCAAGAGTGGCAAGCAAGTTGATGTTTATGGTTACACATACGCATTATGGTCCAAGAATATTGAGATACGTGAAATATTGATGTTTATGGTTACACATACACATTACGGTCTGAGAATATTGAAATATGTGAAATCTATAGTGCATTATGGTTCAAGAGTGGCAAGCAAGTTGATGTTTATTGTTACACATATGTAGATTGGGCTGATTGAAAGGAGATCTATGCAAGTGATTACATATTAAGCCTTGGTATATAGAAGAAAGGACCACTATATGATGTCTCCAAGAGGCAACTCTAGACCCAAGTAATAAATAGTAACCAAAAACTAACTTTCCATTATCCCAATGTCTTGCCCAATATGAGTCACAATATCCACTTAAGGTCTTGCTTGAGGTATAGATTATGCCATACTCCTTGCCTTCCAATGGTTCTCTCAAAGCTAATTTGAGAACCTACTCGATACACCGACTGTAAAGCTAATGTCCCAACAGTGTATTGCATAAGAAAATCACTCATCACAAGCTTCATGTGAGTTTCACATTCACCAGTGTGGAGAAGTGTCTTCCCTCACATCCACTAGTGTGGAGAAGTGTCTTCCCTCGGTAACTTTGCATGAACCTCCATATTGACTTGTACTTTTCATCAACCTTTATATAGACTTGTACTTGGCATCAACCTCCATATTGACTTATACTTGGCCATTCTAAATGCCTATGTATTGACTTGTACTTGGCCATACTAAATGCCTTCAATATTTCTCATGTATACTTATGTCAAGAAATGAAAATGCAATCCAAAAATATATATCTCTATTCCCAAACAAAAATACTAAATGCCTATGTATTGACTTGTACTTGGCCATACTAAATGCCTTCAATATTCTCATGTATACATATGTCAAGAAATGAAGATACAATCCAACTCCTATGAGATCTCTATTCTCAAACAAAAATGCATAACCCAAGGTTTATTATTTTAAGCTGTGAACTCATTTTTTTTGTGTGGTACTTACCTTGCTCAAAGACTTAGGGGCTTTACCTAAAAATATGTAAGTGTAGCACATGAGTTCATTAGGAGGGGTATATTAATTAATAAGTTATAGAATTACGTTTACAGGAGGGGGGTTTTAAACCAATTTTGGAAAAAAAAACTGTAAGTTTATAAAGAAAAAGGGGTCATTTTAATCACAAAAGTATGTAAGTGTAAGGGGTTTTTTAAACACTCCTTGAAAGCATGTGACACATATGATTTATTCATAGTGCATAGCTCAAAGGAAATGTACTTATCATTTTCAACTTTGTACTTACCTTTCTTAGAGAAAATGTACAAAGTTAAATCTGATATGGGCTTTTATAAAGGCTGATACTTATAAAATAGGCATTGTATTCTTATACCAAGCTTGAGGGACCCGTTTTTCAGCCCCTACAATGTCTTCTAAAGTCTACATACCTTGCCTTCTAAACTGGCAAAAGCACTCTCATGTTTTCTTATATTCTCATGGATCTTTGCATAACTTGATGGTTTTTCTTTCTTAGTAGATACCTTGACTCCCATAGCCATGGAGTCTCCTCGTGATGTGACAACAAGGAGAGGATGTGCACAATGAGCCAATACACTTATAGGGGAAGTTGCATTTTTACGGATCCTCCAATGAAGTACCAAATGACACTTGTTTCGGCATAGACTAAGGTAAGCTCTATCCTTGAATATATCTGGCATAGGTAAGATAGGGGACTAGCATGGGGCTTAGCTCCTATTTTCATCTATTTGTGAGTATTGGGTTTACCCAATATTATTGGATATATTAAATAATGGGGTCACACGCATAGGCCAATATTAGCATGGATGAGTTGGCCTAATCTTCTCTACTAATTTGTCTACATTAGCAAGGATGAGTCGGCCTAATCTACTCAACTGATTAGGCCAGCATCAGAAGGGCTAGCCCTAAGAGAAACCTAGATGAGTTGGCTAACAATATGATGAAACGCCAAGGATTCATGGCATGAGAACCTTTGTAGCATGGATGAGTTTGCCTAATTTGCATAACTAATCAGGCTAGCATTAGCATGGATCAGTTGTCTGTTCAATTGATTAAGCTAGCATTAGAAGGGTTATCCCCAACAAGGGAAACCTCAATCACACCCCCAACTAGTTTTGCAAAAGCCAGACACTCACACTTATTTCCATGTAGAGATATGGTTTAGTTCATAATTTATTGTCAGAAGAACCGTACAAGCACAAAATGAAGGCAAAGACACAGTTTAGTACACAATTTACTACTGAAAACATACAAGCACGGAGTCACCATTGCTAAGGCTAAGATAACAATAGTTTTATGCTCATTTTCTAGTGCCATGGGACTATGATATAGTTCATTGTTGATACCAACAAAGAAACCCAACATGGTGGAATCCGGCACCCCATGACAGGGGTACCACGATAAATTCTCCCCATGGCTAAGGAATGCTTAGCCATGTGCTACTTATTAGACTCTGCATTTCACACTATAAGAATCTTCTGATCTTCATGACTTGAAAATCAGTATTTTTCTCAACTCTCATGCCATGAGAATCAAACCTTGCATTTGATGACATAAGAATCATCTAATCTTCATGACTTGAAAATCAGTATAGACTAGAAACATTGTAGTGAATTCTATTTTCCACTTTGTGTCTTAGGTGTATTTTTGCATGTTCACAAACCATTACACATAATTAAGATCTAGGAGAGTGGTTGGTAGAAAAATGCATTAAAATATGTAGGATCCTCTTAACAGTGGATTTTAGGGTCTATCACTTATTTTAGCACTCAATTAACCGTGTTTTCCTTGAGACAATAAGAATGTTTTCAAACCATGAGTAGTGAGGAATACTTGGAAGAAGCTCCAAGATTGTGAGAGCAATTATATTTTCTCCTACAAAATCAAGTGGCCTTCTGAATTCCAAAGCATTATCTGGGATTTCAATCTAAAATTGATCAATAGTTGTACGTGGGTTAAGTGCACAACCCCCTCCAATAGGATCTATGGGCAGCTTATTTTTGCCTCTTGGACAAACCTCAAATCACTCTTATTTTCTTCCCTACTGTGGAAGAGGTGGAGTTGGAAGAAGAAACCATTGGAGAGGACCAAATACAAATATAGATGCTTGAGTGTAAGAAGAAAAGATAGATATAGATATATTATAATTTCTAGATATGTTGGCTTCCAATTTGACCCTAGGAATGAAATGTTTACATGAGTTTGGGGTCAATCTCTGGCTCAAGCATTAGAAGCAGGGATGCCATCCTATAAGGTTCAAAGGAGTGTTGGACTCCTTGGCTACTTAAATAGACATTGTGAAGCCCAATCTTAAAAAAATAAAAGAAACCCCTAGAGTAGTTGTATACCAAAGCAAACACCAATAAATTGTTGAGTGATCCTGAGTTCCTAGTGCACATGCAGGCCACATGTAAGCCATGCTATTACAAAATCAAGAAGGAAATCCAATTAATAACATTAAGGGTGCTGGGCTTAAACATCTCAAAATTTAGGTCCTTGGCCACTCAAATAGACATTGTGAAGTCCAATCCCAAAAAATCAAAGAAACCACTTGTTGAAATTTGAGCATAATGATAAGCTATGGTGGATCAAATACTAGAATCAACATCATTAACAAAGTGATTAGCAAAATGATTAAGATGTAATTAGTGGATAATTAGCAAATAGATTAATGTAGGCATGGATACTCAAAAACCAGCAAATTCTCATTAGGGCTATGCCTCAATTTATAGAGTTTACATCAAGCATCAAATCCCATTGATTTCTCCATGATTCACTCCCAGAATATCTCCACCTTTTGCCTGATTCTCTCCACCTCTTCTCTTTTCCCTGAATATCTCCCAGAATAACTCCACATTTCCCAGAATATCTTCACACTTCCTAAATCTTCTCATGCTACCCTTTATTCTCTCCCAGTAGATTCTTCTCACCTTTTCACAGGTTCTTTCACAATTACATCTTCTCTTTTACAGCCTCTAACCAAGAGCTTGTTCCCGCACACACCCTATTCACTTGTATATTTCAACACCACTCGAGTAGGTGTATACCAAAGTAAACATCGATAAATTATGGAGTGATCCCGAGTTCCTAGTGCACATGTAAGCCATTTTATTGCAAAATCAAGATGGAACTCCAATTGATAACATTAGGGGTATAATTATTATTTGGAATAACCCTAGGCTTAAATATCTCAATTTACCATTTTACTATAGAGTGTACTTTCATATGAATTGCCTCTAAATTTTATGCCTTCTCAAGTACTCATTGAACTCATTGGAGAAGTACTCTCTCCCCTCCCTCTGACCTTAGGCACTTAACCTGTAAACCTGTTTACTTTTTAGTCAACATTTTGAAATTCTGAAAGTGCTCTCCCCCTCCATTCGACCTTAGGTACTTAACCTATAAACTTGCTTGCTTTTCAGTCAACATTCTGAAATTATGAAAGTGACTAAACACTTCACTTTTCTCTTTTATGAAATAGATCCACAACTCCCTTGTGTGGTCATCAATGAAAAGATGCATAGTAATGATATCCTCTCATTGATGCCATCTTCATACATTTGAGTGCACCACATCAAGTGCTCTTTTACTTACATTCCTATCGTGTGGAAATAAATTCTTTGTTTGCTTTCCAAATTGACATGCTTCACATACTTTATACATTTCATCCACCTTAAATTGACATGCTTCACATGATTTCCAAAATGACATGTTTTACATACTTTATGCATTCCATCCACCTTAAACTTTCGTAAGCCTGTAATAATTTTTGAATTCTGCATAGACTTCAGCTTATTCACATGATCACTATGTTTGTGCCAAATATCTATATCGGCCATAACACCTACACCTTGTGCAAAAATAACTCAGGTATGCTTACATCCAAAGTAAAAATTCTACCCACTCTTTTTCCCTTTTCAACCAAATGACATTTGTTGTCGAAGTCCTCAATATAGCAGCCCTTAGGGTTAAAGCGTACCTACAAACCTTGCTCAACCATCTATCCAATAGAAACCAAATTCTTTGTTATGTTGTTAGGCACATGAAGTACATCAGCTAAGTACCTCATGCCATCCTGCATAGCCAATGTCACATTCCCAATATAAGAAATAGAATGAGCCGTGTCATCCCTAGTCTCTATATAACCTAGTTTTTCTAAATTCTTAACATCTCTAAACCACTCACCATGATAAGTCATGTGGTTATAGGCTCTCAAATCCACATACCATACAACATTACCATTTGTGGATATATCTACTATCATCACTGAATTCAACATGTGTTACATAACAAATAACTGCTCACATCTATCTTCAGCTTGCTTGGTTGAAGAAGACACATAATTGTTTTGCTGCAACTTGCTACTTCTTATGTCACTCTTCTTCTTGCAACATTTCTATTGCAAAGTGACCTAGTTTGGGATCTTGGATCCCAATAGTAAGTGCTTAAAGCGCTTGTACTCTCGCCACCAAATGCAAGTGGCGATGAGTGACTCGGAACCATGCAATATGAGGGTAGTAGATGATGATGGAAATGGAGCACGTGCCTCAAATGGTGGTAGGTAATCACGAGGATGAAGGGGTTTCCTCTCAAAACATGTATCAATGGTAGGGGTAAAGTCCTCTACATACAGAGAAAGAGGGTGCTTGGATAAAATACTCGATGATGAGGGTACATGAGGTGAGGGGGTTTGTGATGTACCATAATGTGGTTCAAGTGATGTAGGCATTGTTACCATATTATAGTAGTGATGTGTGTGAACACACTTAGGACCGCCGGGGCACTTTTTCCCTCACTAGGAGGTTTTTTCCCCCGTGCATTGTATATACGCCCATTATCTTCTAGGGCTTGTTATCTTTCATTTTTGGCACTCATAATACACTACTGTGTTGTGCTCAAGCTTCCTCATCTTCTTGAAGTTGTGTGTGCATTCCTGCAACCCTAATTCCAACAATTGGTATCAGAGCAGGCTTCCTTCTCCCGGGCAGCATCACCGGCACCTGCCGCTTCATCTCCTCCGATTGCAACGAGGTTTCACGAGCGTCTGCAGGTTAGTATATGCCGTGGGAAAGCCCGTAGGGCTTGGTCGTTTCAGAATTTTGATCTGAAGTCATTTCGCCCTCCGTTTTTGCATTCCAAGTACTGCGCAGGCAAAATCGTCCTACTGTGCAGATTTTCTGTCAAGATTAAAATCTGCAGGACAGGTGCCCATTCGTCTGTTTTGGGCTGTGCTATATAGCACAGGTCGATTTTATACAGGTTTACCTCTTGTAGACAGCATTTACATCTAGTAGTACAGTCATTGGCCATGGCTGACAACAATGATGTATTCCGCATGTTGGCTGCTGAGGATAAGTTGGATGGCACCAACTATCCATTGTGGGCATATATGATGCGACATGTATTGGTAGCAAAGGGGTTATGGAATATTGTGCAGGGTATTGATGCACGTCCTATTGTGGCTGGAAATGCTGCAAACACATCAGAAACAGGTACTGTTGATGATGGTGCAGGCACAAGTGCTGTAGCAGCTGTTCGAGAACCACCACTTTCAGCAGAGCAGATTCGTTGGGATGGTAGAGATGCGCAGGCTCATGCCTTGATTGCGCTGTCTGTCAAACGTACCATTATCCCACATATTCGCTCCTGCAGGACTTCTAAGGATGCTTGGGATGTACTTGCCACATTGTATCAGGCAAGAAATGAGGCTCGTGTTGCTTACCTCCGAAAACAGTTGGAGAATGAGCATATGAACGAAGGTGATTCTATGGATAGCTTTTTGACAAAGATCAAGGATTTCAAAGAGCAGCTCATTTCTGCAGATGAAATCCTGTCAGACAGTTCACTTGTGCAGACTGTTTTGAATGGTCTACCAGATTCTTATCAGGGTTTTGCTTCCACTCTTCGCTTGATGATGAAAGGCAATCCCAATGCCTTATCATTTGAGGAGTTAGTTTCTGTTTTGCTGCAAGAAGACCAGTCAAGGCAAAACAGGAATAATATGCGTGTCGCAGATCAAGCTTTCGTTGCTAGTCAGAGAAGCGGGAAAGGTAAAGCTGGCTTTTCTTCTAGTAAGCAGAAATCTGCAAATGCTGCGCAACCAAAGAAGGAAGACAAAGATGAGAAGAAGGGTGACAAACAGAAGACATTTTGCAAGTACTGTAAGGGAAATGATCATGTCATCAAAGCGTGTCCTAAGCTGGCTGCGAAAGAGGCTAAGAAGAAAGAGGCTGGTATGGCTGTTGCAGATGCCTCTCCTTCTAACAATGAATCTGCTAATGTTGTGCTAGATACAGAATGGGCATTCAATGCGCAGTGCAGTTATGACCCATCTTTGCATGACACATGTATGTCTGCAGTAGATTCAGATGTATGGTACTTTGACAGTGGTGCCACTAAGCATATCACCTCGCAGCGCAGTTTATTCACTTTCCTTGAGTCTGCTCCCACAGGGAATACTGTCACTTGTGCCAATAACTCCTCTTATCCCGTTAAAGGAGTTGGACAGATTGTGCTGAATGTTGCAAATGGCAACACCTTTACACTTTTTGATGCATTGTATGTGCCAGGGATCAAAAAGAATCTGCTGTCAGTCTCCGCATTTGCCAAAACAGGTTTGGTTGTAAAATTTGTGGATGACAGATGTACTGTTCATGATCTCTCTTGTGGTGACATCATTGTAGCATCTGGTTCACTATGTCGAGGGCTGTATAAGCTCAATATGGATGGCAAATGTGTAGAGGATTCAGCATGTGCTATTATGGATACGCAGGCTATTTCAAATGCAAAACTGTGGCATGCACGTTTTGGTCATCTGAATTTTGCAAGTTTGCTGCGCCTGCAGAAATCTGAAATGGTGTCTTCTTTGCCTAAGCTTGAGGCACCTGTCAAGCATGTTTGTGAGGGCTGCATATTGGGTAAAATGCAGCGTGCTTCCTTTCCCAAAGATGGATCAGTGAGAGCTGAACGCAGATTGCAGCTTGTTCACAGTGATGTTTGTGGTCCCATGCAAACTCCATCATTTGGAAACTACCTTTACTTCGTGACTTTCATTGATGATTTTACCAGGCATGCATGGGTATATCCTTTGAAGGCAAAGTCCGAAGTGTTTTTGTGCTTCAAACAGTTTTTGGTTATGGCTGAAAATGTGTCAGAAAGTAAGATGGGCACCCTCCGTTCAGATCGAGGGGGGGAGTATATGTCTTCAGAATTTAATGCATTTCTGGCTGAGCGTGGGATAAAACACCAATGTACAGTGCCGTATACACCACAGCAAAATGGTGTGGCTGAGAGAAAAAACAGGTCTCTCATGGAAATGGCAAGATGTATGGTTAAGAGTCAAAGTCTACCACATGGTTTTTGGCTTGAGGCTGTCATGTGTGCCACTTATGTACTAAACAGGTGTCCCACCAAAGCATTACAGGTTGTCACTCCATATGAGGCTTGGCATGGCCGCAAGCCATCTGTTGGCCATTTACGTGTTTTTGGTTGCCTGGCATATGCATTAGTGCCTGTGCAACATCGCAGAAAATTGGATGACAAAGCTGTCAAATGTATTTTTGTTGGATATAGTGCTGAGAGCAAAGGCTATCGTTTGTATCATCCACAGACAAAGCGCATTTTGGTTAGCCGTGATGTTGTATTTGTGGAAGATGCAGTTCAGCCCTTGGTTTCATGTACTAAGGAGACAGATATCAGCTCACGTGATGTCTATGATACATTGTTGCCTCTTTTCAGTGGTGCACAGTCAAGTGCAATACCTCATGAGGCAGTTTTTCAGCCTATGCAGGTTTTAAATGATGGCACAGATCAGCCTATATCTGATGCAGATGTGCATGATGCACTTGAGGATGAGAGACAAGAGATTGAGGGCTCTAGGAATATGCCTAGATGGCTGGTGCAGACTTTGCGTGACAGCAAGTTGGATGCCCCTTTGTCTAGTCGCACTCGTTCTGGCTCTCATGGTGCCTCTTATGCGTCAGATTGTTATGCATTGGCTGTTTCTAGTATGTGCGATGAAAGTGAGCCTGTTTCATTTGATGAGGCACAAAGTTCAGAAAATTGGATGGCTGCTATGCAAGCAGAATACGATGCTATTATGAAGAATGGTACATGGTCTTTATGTGACTTGCCCCCTGGCAAGAAGGCCATTGGCACTAAGTGGGTATACAAATTGAAGCGTAAGCCTGATGGCACAGTGGATCGCCATAAGGCTAGGCTTGTTGCAAAAGGTTATGCTCAAGAGAAGGGCATTGATTTTGATGAGACTTTTGCTCCCACATGTCGTATGACCACTGTTCGTAGCATCTGTGCATTAGCAGCTCATAATGGTTGGAATGTACATCAGCTGGACATAAAGACTGCGTTCTTAAATGGAGATTTGCATGAGGAGGTGTATGTATCGCAGCCTCGTGGTTTTGTTCAAAGAGGGCAGGAAAACAAAGTGTGCAGGTTAAAAAAGGCTTTATATGGTTTAAAGCAAGCTCCACGAGCTTGGTATGAAAAAATACATGCATATTTGACTGCACATGGGTTTCAGAATAGTCCAACAGAAAGCACTTTGTATGTTAAACGTGTGGATGGTGTACATCTAATCATTGCTCTCTATGTCGATGACATGCTGCTCACAGGACCAAATAAGAGTCATATTGCTGATTTTAAGGCTGATTTGAATGCCTCTTTTGAGATGTCAGATTTGGGGCATTTGCATCATTATTTGGGGATACAATTTAAGCAGTGTGATGGAGGTATTGCTTTGTGTCAGACAAAGTATATTGAAACATTGTTGCGGAGATTTGGCCTTGAAGACTGCAAGCCTATTGCTACTCCAATGGAGACAGGTTTGAAGTTGAGTCTTCATGATGCTGGAGATCACTTTGATGTCACACTCTATCAGACAGCTGTTGGTTGCCTCATTTATGTATGCATTACGAGGCCAGACATTCAGTTTGCAGTCTCACAGGTGAGCAGATTTATGCATAGCCCAGGCATTAAGCATTGGCAGGCAGTGAAGCGTATCTTTCGCTATTTGAGTGGTACTCGGCATCTTGGGTTGTTTTATCCCAAGGGGGGATCATTGCCGCCAGATTTACATGCTTTTTCAGATTCTGACTGGGCTGGTTGTTATGACACACGCGTGTCCACGAGTGGTTTTTGCTTCATGCTTGGAAGCTCATGCATATCATGGTTGAGCAAGAAGCAGCCTACTGTGGCCACTTCTAGTTGTGAAGCTGAGTACAGGGCAGCTTTCACAGCTACGGTTGAGTGTGTGTGGCTCAGACGCCTTATGGCTGATTTGGGTGTTGGGCAGCCATCTGCCACCACCATCTTCACTGACAGTCAGAGCGCATTGGCAGTTGTGCGGAACCCAGTGTTCCATGCTCGTACGAAGCACATTGAGGTGCACTACCATTATGTCAGGGAGAGACTCTCTGCAGGAGAGATCAGTTTGGCTTATGTGCCAACACAGGATAACCTTGCAGACCTTTTCACAAAGGCTCTGCCTCGTGAGAAGTTCGAAGCTTTTCGCAAAGCTTTGGGCTTACTCCCTTTTGTGGATTCGTCCACATAGCTAGACACTTCCCTATACATGAGTGCTAGCTCTTGTTCACCGCATCACTCCAGGGGGGATTTGTTACCATATTATAGTAGTGATGTGTGTGAACACACTTAGGACCGCCGGGGCACTTTTTCCCTCACTAGGAGGTTTTTTCCCCCGTGCATTGTATATACGCCCATTATCTTCTAGGGCTTGTTATCTTTCATTTTTGGCACTCATAATACACTACTGTGTTGTGCTCAAGCTTCCTCATCTTCTTGAAGTTGTGTGTGCATTCCTGCAACCCTAATTCCAACAGGCATATGCGACATTGATAAAGCTCGCATGACCTCGTGCGATGGGAGAATGCAAGGGTTAAAATGGAGTAGGTTGAGGTGAAGTTGTGCATGGAAAAAATCCACCTAAACCTGGAGCAATAGAAACCTAGGGGTCGACTATGTAAACACTACCTATAGCACATGCGTTCAAGGGGTATTTAAGAATACCCTTATTGATAAAATTTTGTATATTAAATATACCCCTTACGTATGGATTTCGGTAATAAAACTTTAAATCCTTATGTATGTAAATTTTCACTTTTTGTGACATTGATAAAGCTCGCATGACCTCGTGCGACGAGAGAATGCAAGGGTTAAAATGGAGTAGGTTGAGGTGAAGTTGTGCATGGAAAAAATCCACCTAAACCTGGAGCAATAGAAACCCAGGGGTCGACTATGTAAACACTACCTATAGCACGTGCGTTCAAGGGGTATTTAAGAATACCCTTATTAATAAAATTTTGTATATTAAATATACCCCTTACGTATGGATTTCGGTAATAAAACTAACCCTTATGTATGCAAATTTTCACTTTTTCAATTAAAAAACCCCTTATGTTTGTAAATATTTCTGTAAGTCCATTCGAGAAAAAACCCCTTCTGTTGAACACACGTGCTATCTTACATATTCTTTAGTGGACCCCAAGAATAGAAAGAAATGTGGAAAGCCATGGAATGCCATAAAATGTAAGGAATGTCGGTACATCCTCTCCAAGTGAGATGATCATGGCTTGCCAGACATGATGTCGGCAAGATCCTCCCATGCATCTTCCATGAATCAAAAAACCCCCACCAATCCTCGTACCATCTAAGTATGTGCATATAGCTCAAGGCACACGCACAATCTCATGGTGGCAGAATACAATCAAGAACACATGGTAAAGGATGTACCATGATAAAAAATCTACATGGAGATGATCAAGGCAAGAGTGCACACAAAAATTAAGATATGACTTATGTGCATGTAAAAATAAACCTTGGTTGTTGCTTGCTTTCTTTGTTTCTTTCTTTTTTCACTAATTTTTTTAAAATATACGTATTTTTTATATTTTTTGAAATAAAAATAAAGCGATACTAAGGTTTTTTTAAATAAGGGAGGGGTTAGAGTTAGTGGGGATTTATGAGGGGGGGGGGGGCACGGTTATTTATGCACTTGTGAAAAGGAGGAAGGGGGTGGGTTATTTAAATTTTACTAGCCATTTTTATTTTAGGCGGTCGTTTTGTAGGTTGACATCGACCTCCTTCACTCTCCAGAGCTGGCGAAGCTGCCAGGCGCTCCTCCTTGCTCAATGCCCACTGTAGGAGGGTGCACCCTATTCTGTGCCAACTGCAGGGGATGCGCGCCCCAGGTGCACCGCTTCTGTACTGCTATGATCCTCTACTTCCGGCACGAGGGAGGGGCAGCCGATGGCTTTATGGTGGCCATGGATAGGCGGTTGAAGGCGTTGTTTGGAGGTAAGCTACCCTTCTGTGTTTAGTAAAGGCCACGGTGCAACACTTTCTGCTCACCTGAAAACGGCCACGTCCTTGGGCTACGTTGGCTAGTGGGTGGTGCTTTGTCCCTCAAATTTATTTTTAGCGACGGCTTTTTGGTTTTAAGGCGGTTTCTCTCTCTACTCTGTTTTACTCTCTCAATATATCTCTCTCTTCTCTCTTTAATAAATTTGATGATCGCTTTAACCTCAATTAACTACAATTTTATAGTAACTTTCATTATCTCATACTTAAAAGACATCATAGAAAGATGTAGGGGTACACATGTTGGCCTTTCGCCTTTTCGAGAAGTCATGGTGTGAACAATCTTACACATGGACACTTTTTACCCTGTGCTGTTGGAAGAGGTTCTTTCCCATGTGAACACACTCTAATGTGTTGGGCATGTTAGC
Source organism: Cibotium barometz (assembly GCF_041138505.1). Lineage (NCBI taxonomy): Eukaryota > Viridiplantae > Streptophyta > Polypodiopsida > Cyatheales > Cibotiaceae > Cibotium > Cibotium barometz. Next base: position 11,626,105 of record NC_141097.1, on the reverse strand, counting down.
CTTAGGACTACAAGTAAACCTTTCTTATCATTCTATCGAGTACTTCCAGCTATCACGTCTTGTCCCTCTCGCTCTTTGAGCTTGATACGATTGTGTGTGCATGTGTGTCATCCCATCTGTAGTGGTAGACCGGCTTGTGCTTCGTGTTAAGGACCCGTATGGTATATTATTCTCTACAGTGGTATCATTAATCTACGCCACCGTACAGTCTCGATACGCTTTGGCATATCTCATAGATTTAGGGTTTCTACCTCCTTCTGTACATTGCTGGTGTTATTAATTTTGACCAATGTATATCCTGGGTATGCTCTTGCACTTCCCACAGATTTAGGATTTCTGCCTCCTTCTATACATTGGTGTCATTCATTTATGCTGCTATACATTCTGAGCATGCTCTCACACTATACACACAACTTAAGTAAGAAGCTTTCGGCACGCATCGGACTTTTGTGTCAAGTCTCTTTTAAGAGAAAAGTTGAAGCTTTTTACAAAGCTTTAAACTTATTACCTCTACTAGGGTAGTCTGCTACACCTTATACACGTTCACACCATTCATTTTAGGGGGGTTTGTTAGCCTTTGGAAGTTCTGGTGTGACAGTATCCTGTGCTAGCAGGGGTTTTTTCCCCATGTGAACACACTCTAGTGTATTGGGTGAAAAGATCCAAGGAGGAAGAGAGCTTGATCTCTTGCAAGCACACATACACACACAAACCCTCCGCCTGCTTCTCTTCAGCGTTCTTCCAGAGTTACAGGGAAACAAATTCATGAGGGCAACATGTTTGTTAATTATGCTCTTATGTCTCTTATCATTAATGGTCCTTCTGATCCCACTTCTGTAGACGAGGCTCTTTCCATGAGCCTTGGCGTCGTGCTATGCAGGCAGAGCTGGATGCTATCGAACGGAATGGCACTTGGATTTTGGTGCCTCGGCCCCACTGCAGCGTAAGGTGATTGGTGTGCGTTGGATCTTCAAATCAAAGTTTCGAGCTGATGGCAGCTGCTCTCTCAATGTCTCTCTCTCTCCCTTGAGAAGTAGGCATTATTGGGAATTCTTGAGGACCTAGGCATTCTTGAACCTTGTGCCTTTATTTTATGCAAGTTTTGCCTTGGTAGAGGAAAGTGTGAAAGAGTAAGTCTCATTTTTTATGTGGATGATGGAGGTTTAGTGAGTGACACACCAAAGATGTACATCGAAGATGTATTGGCAATGTGGAGGGATTACAGGTGCATGGTACCTTGGACTTCTACTCAGTATGGGAGTGAAGAAAGTTTCCCATGGCATGCTTATTCTTTTCGTTCGTCTTGAGGGGGTAGGAAAGGGAAAGTATAACAATGGTTGCAACCATTCTCTAGGTTAAGAATGCATTCTTGAGCATTGTAGCCAGTATCTTGGCAAGATAAGAGGCATGATTTGGCCTATTTGGAAACCTAAATGGTGCCAAGACATGCCTAAGAGAAGCACCCATGGATAGGACACCGATGGGGCATGGTTTGGACACAAAATATGACATTTTTAGGTTGAAAAGGGGAATCTGACTTAAACATGCCTTCCCTACTTGTAGCCTATAAAAGGAGGCATCAAGCACTTAAGTATGCATCCATATTCCAAAGTTGGTAAGACCACAAGCAAGGCAACATGAGCTACTTCTTTTAGGCATGCTAGCAAGTGAAGAGTGTTTGGCATGCATCATATGATAGCATGCACAAATTAGATCTAAGTCTAGGTCCAAGAACCATTATACATATTTATATTTTCGAATATAAAATAGATTTTGTGTTTTTTTCTAAACATAAAATTAGAGTAAAGTACATCAGCTAAGTACTTCATTTTTCCATCTTGCATAGACAATGGCACTTTACCAACATGCACAATGGGATACGCAGTATCATCACCTGTTTCTACATAACCTGGTTTTTTCATTTTCTGCATATCTCTAAACCACTCAGCATGACTGGTCATGTGGTTAGAGGTGCCAGAATCTAGATACCATATATCTTGAGGTAGATGATGCATAGTTGCCTTGCTGCATCTTCCCACTTTTAGTGTCATTCTGCTTTTTGTAGCAGTCCTTTGCCATGTGTCCTGGTTTACCACAGTAATAGCACTCTATGCTATTTGCATTTTGATTTCTTTGCCAACCACCTTAACCTCTTTGGCTCCCCCTGCCTCTAGATTGGCCTCTTCCACTTGTGTATGATTGTTGGACTGTTGTTGTCCAGAATTCTGATTTCCTTGTCGGCCACCACCACCTTGGCCTCGACCACAGCCTCTACCTGAATTAGAGTAGAAGGCCTGTTTCGATGTGTTCTTGCTTTAAGAAGAAGAATCCTCACCTAAAGCCTTTTGTTCTATGATCAGCATAGATATCAAGTCTCGAAAGTTGGGAATATTCTCGCTAACTGCAATGGAGGTCTTGAATGGCTTGTACTCTTTGCCAAGCCCATTTAGACAGACACTCACCAAATCATCATCCTCCACTGATACATTAATAGACCCAAGGGATTCAACAATGCCCTTGATCTTTAAGGCATATTCATTGATGGACATGCTTTTCTTTTCCATAGTATGTAACTCTTGCTTAAACCAACTTCCTTGCCTTTGTGTTAGTCTGAAACATCTGAACCAGATTCTGCCATGCAACTGCTGGAGTGTTTGCATCTTGTATGTGTCATATCATAGTGTCTATGACACTAATTGAAAGCCAGTACATGAATTTTCTTACACCTTGATCCCAATCCTTGAATGCCTTTATATTTGTAGAAGTGGCATTTTCCTCAGATAACTCTGGAGGCTCCTCATTGTCTCCTTCTACATAATCCCAAAATCCTTTACCCATTAGGAAATTGGTTATTTTGAACTTCCAAGCATGGAAGTTATTCGTATCCAGCTTCTCACTAACAATCTAATTAATTATGTCATACATGTTTTCTTGCAGCAATTAAATAACCTACAAACAGACAACTTCTGTATGCAACCTATAATATAGCAATATCTCTTGTAACTGCTATGCACAGTAGCAGTACTTCAGCATAGCTTGTGTGTCACCAAATGTGACCGGATTAGTACACGTACATACACCCAGTATATCAACAATACATGTGTAAACCCTATCTGCACTTCCAAAATGCACTGATGCACTGCAATAACCAGATTTCAAGCAAAAGTAGTTCTCTACCAAAACTTCCAGAAAACTGCCAAAAATACCATGCACAGCAGTGACGAAAAACGGGGCTCACAATGTGCCCGAAACATGAATTTGGCCAAAAATATATTGTCCAATGATGGGACAATCTGCGCTCCCGTAAGACAGCTCCTCAATCGGAGATGTGTAGCTCCCAGAGCTACTAAGGGGGTGTTGTACCTAAACTAAGAAGGGGAAAGAGATGATGGTGCTCTTACTCGTGTAGTACCACTTCCTTCCTTGCTTGTTCTTGACTCTTGCTTGCCTCCTTAGCTCTCACACGGACCAGGCTGCTCTGATACCATAAAGAGAATGTGGGGGAGAGGAAGAGCTTCAAACCCTAGCAAGAAAACACACACACACAAGAGAGAGCAAGACACAAGACAGAGATTGCTTCTATCTTCTTCTTCTCTACTCAACCAAACATAACATAAAGATAAGAGTACACACTATATGGGTTAGTACTCAACTACTACAACATACAAGGGTCGGTTCTTAATGTGAACCACCCGACTAAATGAGCTGGCACTATAACTATGCCAGTCTTTAGTAATCCAAAATGGCTATCACACAGCCTGTCATCCCACTGGCTGCATATCGCCTACCATAATCTCACCAACCATGCCGGTGCTGTAGATGGGGAAGCTATCACCCAGGCGGTTCATCAATGTCTATCGTAGCACTAGTTGAGCTTGATATCTCAACATCGATATGGTGGAATCCAGAGAAGATAGGTTCAGAGGCTTGGGACAAACTATCAAAGGGGCAGAGAAGCAATCCTGGCAAATTACATCAGACCACTTTGCGTTGTGTGACCTAGGGAACTGGAATGGCCACTCCCTAGGCTGGAAAAACTTGATTTTGGGGGAAAGCATTGGGTGTTCTATGGAATTATGAGCTGTGTTGAGATCTGAAATGCATTGGTGCCTTTGGTTAAATAAACACAACTACACAATAAAGCTAAGGTCATATAGGATGACCAGCTAATTAACACAATTCAGGAGATGATGATGTTGAGAGAAACAGTAATCGCCACAAGGACATTTTGCTTGTGAAAGCTCTCTATCTGATGTAACTTTTTCTAATTTCTTAATATAAGCTGCCTTTTATTTGGAAAAAAAAATAGAAGTGGGGTTATCAATGGTAATGTTCGCTTGGAAAATGGACATAAGGATGGTGTGGAGATATGCATGCAAATGCTTTTTTGAGCTATTTATGGATAAACACATAAGGTGAGAGAATATACAAAGTTAAAATAGAGCATCATGTTTGAGTCTGTTTTTCTTAATTTGTGTCTAATTTTTATTACTCAATCATGAACAATATCCTTTTTTAAGATCAAACCAAACAATCTTAAATTGTGTGGAGTGTCTATTACATATATGCATTTATATGTACTATGTGTGTGTGTACGCACACACACACACACACACACACACACACACACACATATATATACACACACACATATATATATATATGTATATACACACACACACACACACACACACACACACATATATATATATATGCATATATATAACTAAGAATATTTAATGATTTAAAAATATATAATAATTTAGAATATATATTTATATATAGTCAAATATATATAACATAAAAAGGTTTAAATTTTTATACAATAAAATAATAGATAAATACAATTAGTAAATTTATATAAAATATCTATTAAAATTTATATTTATAATTATTTAAAGATTTTAATAAAGAGCACAAGTGTTTGTATATATATAATATTTCTAAAAATTATGTTCGTGTGTGTGGGGAGGGAGAGAGAGAGAGAGAGAGAGAGAGAGATTTCTAAGAAGAAAAAGATGAAAGTCTTAGCATGAATGATTTTAATTCCTCTTTTAAATGCCGATGTATGGGGGATTTGCCATTGTGTGTGTGTGTGTGTGAGAGAGAGAGAGAGAGAGAGAGAGAGAGAGTTTACTACAAAGAAAAAGATGGAAGCCTTGGCATGATTGATTTTAATTCCTCTTTTAAATGCCAACATGGGTGATTTGCCATATATATGAAGATAGTTAGTCAAAAAAAGTATAGGATATATTTTTATTATCTTTTAAAAATTATGGGAGAAGAGAGCACTAGTCTACATATACATAGTATATACTAGTACTCAACCCACGCATTGTTGTGGTGTGTAAAAGACATTAAGAAGCAAAACACAAGAATGTAAACCGAAATACAAAGAGTCAAATAAGGAATGGAAACCGGAATACAAAAGATCAAATCGATGGGATTTTTTCCTCTTATTTTTTAAAAATCCAAGATTTCTTTTTTCTCTCCCCTCCTTGTGCCTTGGTTGTCCATGGTTAAATTGTAATAGATAGATAGTGTGTATATACACACACTTAATTTGACAGAGAGAGACTCCAGACTTTACTTATCCATAATCAATGTAATTATGTATTATGTACAAAATCGTAGCCAGCCACATCGGGCTCGTCTCTCAAGGGGGAAGTAAAGCTAGCCAGCTCATAGCAGCGTGTGGCATGCAAGGGTGGCGGGGCTCCATATGGCCGGGAGGAGGAATCGGCGGCCGCTGATCCCGAGGGCGTTGTAGCTGGCCCCGGAGGCCTTGTCGAGCAGTAGGTTGCCCGGATAGCCTGGGTAGTGGCCGCTGGCGAAGATGCCGGCACAGGCGGTGGCGGCCTCCAGCGTGCCCGGGAGGTCACCCTGGAAGTAGCCGCCGTCGAAGGGGTTGGTGGCGGCGCCTGCAAGCAAGGCGGCCACGTTCATTACCACGCCTTCCATGCCCACGTCGCCATTGGGCGCCACCAGGGGCGCTGCGGGGGGACCGTACTCCGGCACTGCGTAGGGCCAGGCGCAATAGCCCGGGCATTGCTGCGCCGAATTGCCCACCCACATGAAGGGCAGCTTGGCGGCATTCGAAGACGTACTGGCCGAGCTGTGGAAACCGCAAGAGTTCATACAGAAGTCCTCCACTGCTACGTCCGCCGCCGTCACCACCAGATAGACGGCGTTGGGGCTGGCCCGGAACACACCTGTGGCGACGGAGTCCTCCACGAGGCCGGCGATGGCAAGCTTGGTAAGGTTCTTACCCTTGCTGCAGTTCGCATCCCACGCCATCCTGCCCAGCTTGATGCGGGTCGCCACGCAAGCGTTGGCGCTGTCTAGGTAGGCGCTTGTGGTCTTCCACCAACCGGCCACAGTGGGCGTGCTGCCTATGGCTTTTCCCCGCAAAGACGAGATGAAGTCTGTGAGGATGGACTGCTGCGAGGACGAGAACGAGCCATACCAGAGCACATTGAGCTGAAGGGGCTTGGTGAGCAGAGCGCCGTTATGGTAGGGCAGAAAAAGGGGTGTTGTGGGCACAAGCACCAGCTTTCTAGCTGGGGCCGAGGTCATTAATGGTCGTGCCATGGACGACGACGACGACGACGACGAGCATCTTGCAGCAAGGCAAGCCAGAATATAGAACAAGAAGCAGACACGCGAGGAGGTTGTAACGCAATCACGAGCGACTCTATGAGAAGCTGCCATGGATTGCAGTGTGCTGCCAATGGGCTAGAAAATACTGTGGGCAGAGCCTGGTAAGACGGTGGAGTTGTGTGCAGAAAGCTTGGAGAGCTGGTAATCTACAGCTGCAATGAAGAGAATTTTGTGGATCAGTACGCGGTGCTATGAAATGGCCGGATTGTAGTGATATATAGAGGTACGTGAGTACAAAGGGAAGCTGCATTGGAAGGTCCCGAAGGCCAGGGCCTCGCAAACTCGTGTCCTCCCCTTGGGCAGCATCAGATCCAAAGTCCTTCCTGTAATTGCTCGAGACTCCATCACGTGGCCAGCTTTCATAACATCTCTCCGACTAATCCTTTAATTTTTTTTAGTTTCTATCGGGATCACACGGGATCTCGCCCACTATAGGCCTTGAAATTTTTTATACATCATCATACTACTTTTAGCATGATGTGAGTGGTATACTTGTTGATATACATTTCAAACATGGACGAGGAGAAGAACGTGGGGTGATATATTAATACATGCATTTTTCAAACGAGTAATTGTTAACGTAAAGCACTAGGTTTCAAAGACATTTAAGTACAGTGAAACTTTACAAATCTTTCTTGATTTCTCTTCTAATTTTCAATGCAAGTAGCATTTCACTTTACAAATCTTTCTTGATTTCTCTTTTAATTTTCAATGCAAGTAGCATGGACTTTTTTTAAAAAAACTAAGGTGTGTGTGTGGGGGGGGGGCAGGGGAGATGTATATTATTGTGGCTTAACCCTTGCATTTAACATCAACTTGCTCATATTTAAAACACACTACTTGCAAGTACCTTGAGGTACTTTTCGTTTTATAGCAATTTGTCTCTTCATATAAGGTTGATTTCACAAACATCCGGAAGAGCATGAATGAAATGGCAAAAAATGATTTGTAAAAAGGTGGTGTCTGGCACTTTTCAACTTCACACACATTGTAGCTGACCGTCTTGAGGGCTTGTTCGTCGACGTCTAAGTATTTCTAATCCTTGTTTGGCTTGTCTAAGCTAGCTTGTCTAAGGCAGATTGGACACACCTACACAACCAAAAAACTTGGGAGAATGTGGGTCATAGGAGATTTGAACTAGTGACCTCTTCAACCATTTTTTGGTGCTTCATGAGTAGTTTTTTAATTCATTGGATTTTTTGGTGCTGCGCAAGAGGTACCTTTATAATTTATTGACTTACTTCACTGGATACTTGCGAAAGGGATATGGATGAGTTGATGTAAGTAAGCTCTCTCAACCTCCACTCGAGTCTAAATTATTTAAAGTGTTTTTAATGTCTCTTACAAAGACTCTTCTAAAGGGAGGTTATGCTCATGTAGAAACCTTAAGCTCAACAACTCATGCTCAATGGGAAGTATACATTCTTATCCATAAACTAGTGAAAAAGGGGTAAAGCCAGTAGTCTCCTTATATATAGTATGCACATCACTTATCATCCCAATCTCGCTTGTGTGATGTAATGGTTTTTCTTTTGATAGTGATTAATGTCTTATTAGTGCTTTTAACTTGTCCATTTTGGAAGGTTTATATGGTGTGGTTTTATCATGGTGAATATTTAAATAATCTGTGAGACCTTCAATAACTTCATTGAGGAAATGTGTCCCCCTATTAGATACAAGTTTGGCTGGAGTTGCAAAATAAACAATGATTTTCTTAATCAAGAAATTAGCAATGGTCTATGCATCATCTTTTCTAACAGCTCGTGCCTCATACCATTTGGTGAAATAATTAGTGGCTACTATGATGTAGTTCTTTTTCCTCTTAGATGTAGGTGCTATGGGTTCCACATGATCTATCATCCATTTTTCAAAAGGTAAAGCAAACATAATAGGGATATTAGGTCTAAGACAATTTTCTAGACGTGTAGCCCGTTGAAAATCACACCTCTTACACCACTCATAAGCATCCTTAAAGATAGTAGGCCACCAAGAACCTACCCTTAGAATCTTTATTGTGCAATGAGTTTCCCAGCAAAATGTCCCCCACAAGCTGAATCATGATATTCCCTTAATATGTGTGATATCTCCCCCATCGTCTAAATACTTCTTCCATACCCTTTCTATAAATCTGCCCATTAATAGAAAATTTTTGTGCATGTGTAGCTAACCTTTTTTTAATTTATTCAACTCATCATCAAGAAACTCCAAGGTAGAAAGATAAGATGCAATTTCGTCATACCCTTCTTGAGATTTCTTAATACGAAAACAAGTCAACCACTGGTTCACTAAATGATTCTTTTTCAACATCTCAGAGGTTAGCTAAGCAATCCACTAGTTTTTGAAAAGCTGGGGGTTTGGTTTTCAACTCATAATCAATGGCATGTAACTCCACTACCCACTTCATAATTCTCTTAAAGGGCTCTAACTTCTTCAATAAAAGCTTAAGGGAATCTTTTGGTACATAGATGATGGTATGCTACATAGTAAGATAAGGTCGAAACTTTCTAGTTACCTCTGCAATGATTGAACGTGTTCTCTCCACCACTACAACATACCGGCTAGATACCAACTGTAGCACGGAGGATATCACACTTAGCAATTTTAATGAATTCATAGCGGCGGAGTCGGTATTAGACTCGGTATCAGCCTCGATAATGTACAATCGATAATAGGGTCGGTAGTACCATTGATAAACAGGGTCATTAGTATCGTCGATAATAGGGTCAGTAGTACAGTCGATAATAGGGTCGGTAGTACCATCGGTAATAGGGTCGATATTCATGTCGGTATTCAAACTGAATTTTTGACTTTAATACCGACTTGAATATCGACTATCATACTGAGCTAAATACCGACTCTGTGAATTGGAGCTATTACCAACTCTAATACCCGACTTTGATACCGAGCTAAATATCAACTTTGTGAAGTGGAAATTTTTTGGGCAGTGAGGGAGGATGGCCTTGGACTGTCCTAGAATGGCTGCAACCATCTAAGGACATGTAAATATTTGGAACATATTAAAAAGATAATTATTGGAGACGAACAAAAAAGCATTATATTGATCATCAATATTTACATTGAGTTTGGGATATCAAAAAGAAAGGGTTTAAGCCCTTAGGTGCACAGATGACCCGGCTGACACTAATCTTCCTCGTCCTCACTAGCATCCTCCTCTTGCCCTTGCTCCCCCGCATCTTCTTCCTAGTTGTCTTCATCAGAAGTGATTTCAAAAACGTCTTACAAGGGCCTGGGATTCGGGAATATCCTCCTACAAAACAAAATCAAGCTAAGACTTGAGAGGAAGAACAAGAGACTACATCGATGACATCGTAAAGAGAAAGAGACTACATAGCTCCTCATCACGATTAGGGATCTTGGTGACGAGGCACTTTATGCCTTTCCTCCTACCATACCCTCTCTCACGAGACGAGGAGTGGCCTCACGCCCAATATACTCAAACTACAAGATACACAAAGAAAGATATTAATACATGTTATTATGCCATGTTAAAAAAACTTTTCATACAAGTTGAAAATACTTACAAAATCCTCGTTAAAGCTTGTCCAACTGCCACTGCCAAGGTGAGAAGACGAGACCGCCTCTAAGTGCACTTTCACCCGCATCAAGTTGTTGCTTCCATTTTTCGGGGTCGTGTCTAAACTCCTTCTTGTGATAATCCTCCACTCTTCTTTGTCTAGCCAATCCGGCTTCCCTTTTCCCTACCTATAAGCATCACGAGCCTCGGGTGGCTCATGAAATCCCTCATTCTTTTGTTCATGTAGGATGTGGAGAAATGGTCATCCACGGTGGAAACTCCCAATGAAGTGTGGAGATCACATAATCCTTTCTCCCCTTATCTTGCTTCCTCCAAGGGAGCATGACACTATGGCAAAAGGCCGAGGCTGTCAAATCATACATCCGGCCCAAAACCTTCTTCTCGTCCTCATTTTGGATGATGGCCCCCTCATTATCCACAAGATATGAGTAGCCCTGTGGGAGCTCTCTACGCGGAGTGCAAGAAGGGTTGCGGGTGGGTGTAACCTCAATAGATGGGGAGATGGGGCAGATGTAGATGGGCTTGTAGAAGTGCAACGAGAAGGTGCAGTTTGGGGTGTATTTTGTACGGATGTGGAGACATGGGATCCACGAGACCGAGAAGGTCTTCGTGTAGAGGGGGGGATCGATGGCATCGGTGTCACCACAACATCCCCATGACCTCTACTCTCGATCTCTCCGTCATGAGAAAGAGATGGACACTGAAGACCTAGAGGCCAAAGCTCACAAAGTGGATGTGGAAAGAGAGACTCCGAGCGCTCAGACGCTGCTCTATGCTGTTGCTCGGGAGTCATGCGGGCCATAAATGCCCGATACTCCTCGTCAATGAGAGGGACCGCCATATGATCTAGACAAAACCACACGTGATTATTAGTAGGCATGCTTGTGGCTTAGACACGTGATTAGGCTCTATGGGCATGCATAGAGCCATGGGCAAGCATAGAGCCATGGGTATGCATGCATAGAGCCATGGGCATCCATGCCTCCATTCTTAGGCTCTATGCATGCATAGAGCCTAAGATGCATGGATAGAGGCATATGCATGCATGTATGCATGCATGGATAGAGGCATATGCATGCATGATTGTTCTATGCATGCATAGAGCCATATGCATGCATGATTGCTCTATGCATGCATCTTAGGCTCTATGCATTCATAGAGCTATGGGCATGCATGCATACAGCCTAAGATGCATGGATAGAGGCATATGTATGCATGTATGCATGCATGATTGCTCTATGCATGCATAGAGCCATATGCATGCATGATTTCTCTATGCATGCATCTTAGGCTCTATGCATTCATAGAGCCATGGGCATGCATGCATGCCCATGGCCATAGTCACTACATAATGGGCATGCATATAGCCATGTACATGCATGCATCTTAGGCTCTATGCATGCATGCCCATGGCCATAGTCATGACTCCATGCATAGAGCCATGCATAGAGCCATGCCTCTATGTTTAGGCCATGGGTATATATGGCTATGGCTATGGCTATGGCCAAAAAATAAGGAACTTGAAAAAAAAAAGAGCAAGAGAGAGGGTTTGGAGAATACCTTGGAGAGTGGAGAGAGATAGAAAGCAAAAATCGAGCTCAACTATTGCTATAATAGACATTGATGACCTGCCTAGGTGATAGCCTCTGCATCTACACCACTGGCATGGTGGTTGGTGAGCTTATGGGTGATATGCGGCTAGTGGGATGGCAGGCTGTGTGACAGCCATTTTGGATTACTAGAGACTGGCATAGTTATAGCACCAGCTCATTTAGTCGAGTTCACATTATGGACTGACCCTTGTATGTTGTAGGAGTTGAGCACTAACCCATATAGTGTGTACTCTTATCTTTATGTTATGTTTGTTGAGTAGAGAAGAAGAAGATAGAAGAAAATTCAATTATCCATCTCTCTCTTGTGTCTTGCTCTCCCTTGTGTGTGTGTGTGTTTGCTTGTTGCTAGGGTTTGAAGCTCTCCCTCTCCCCCACATTCTCTTTATGGTATCAAAGCTTGGTTCGTGTGAGAGCTAAGGAGGCAAGCAAGAGGTAAGAACAAGCAAGGAAAGAAGTGGTACTACATGAGTAAGAGCACCATCATCTCTTTCCTCTTCTTGGTTTAGGTACAATACCCCCTCAGTAGCTCTGGGGGCTACACATCTCCAATTGAAGAGCTGTCTTCATGGGAGCAGAGCTACTGAGGGCAGGTACACTATCCTATTACTGGATAATGTTTTTTCATCCAAATTCGTGTTTCGAGTGCATTGGAGGTCCTGTTTTATCACTGTAGGGTATTTTCGATACATTTTTAGAAGTTTTGGTAGAGAACTGTTTCTACAAAATCTGGTTATTGCAGTGCAGCAGTGCATTTTGGAAGTGTAGACAGGGTTTGCACATGTATTTTTGATACTGGGTGTATGTACATGTACTCTAGTCACATTTACACACACGCTGTGCTGAAGTACCCCTGTTGGTGCAGCAGTTACAGAGGAGATACTACTGTATTACAGGTTGCATACAGAAGTTGTCTGTTTGCAGGTTATTTGATTGTTGTTGCAGGAAAATATGTCTGACGGAATTAATCAGATTGTTAGTGAGAAGCTGGATAAGAATAACTTCCATGCCTGGAAGTTCAGAATGACCAATTTTTTAATGGGTAAAGGATTTTGGGATTATGTAGGAGACAATGAGGAGCCTCCAGAGTTATCTAAGGAGAAATCCCTTGAGTCTATCAATGTATCAATTTGGAGGATGATGATTTGGTGAGTGTCTATCTAAATGGGCTTGGCAAAGAGTACAAGCCATGTCCATTAATGAATATGCCTTAAAGATCAAGGGCATTATTGAATCCCTTGGGTCTATCAATGTATCAATGGAGGATGATGATTTGGTGAGTGTCTATCTAAATGGGCTTGGCAAAGAGTACAAGCCATTCAAGACCTCCATTGCTGTTAGGGAGAATATTCCTAACTTTCAGGACTTGATATCTATGATGATCATAGAAGAAAAGGCTTTAGGTGAGGATTCTTCTTCACAAAGCAAGAACACATTGCCTCAGGACATGCCTTCTACTCTAATTCAGGTAGAGGCCGTGGTTGAGGCCAAGGTGGTGGGACTGACAAAGAAATCAGAATTCTGGACAACAACAGTCCAATGATTTTCACAACAGCAATCATACACAGGTGGAAGAGGCAAGTCTAGAGGTAGGGGGAGCCAAAGAGGCCGAGGTGGTTGGCAAAGAAATCAAAATGCAAATAGCATAGAGTGCTATTATTGTGGCAAACCAGGACACATGGCAAAGGACTGCTACAAAAAGTAGAATGATATTAAAAGTGGGAAGTTGCAACAAGGCAACTATGCATCATCTAGCAAACATGGAGGTGACAGAAGTGAGCAGCTGTTTATGATGTAGCACATGCTTAGTTCCATAATAGGGGATGTGTCAGGATCTCAAGATATATGGTATGTGGATTCTGGCGCCTCTAACCACATGACCAGTCATGCTGAGTGGTTTAGAGATATGCAAAAAAATGAAAAAACTAGGTTATGTAGAAACAGGTGATGATACTGCGCATCCCATTGCGCATGTTAGTAAAGTGCCATTCTCTATGCAGGATGGCAAAATGAAGTACTTGGCTGATGTACTTCATGTTCTAAATATTACAAAGAACCTGGTTTCTGTTGGACAGATGGTTGAGCAAGGTCTGCGAGTGAGGTTTAATCCTCAAGGATGTTTTGTGGAAGATTTCAAAAATAAGTGCCGCTTGGTTGCAAAAGGTAACAGAAATGGTAGGATGTTTACTTTCGATGTGAACATGTCTAAGATAAAGGCAGCCATGTTTGCACATGGAACAGGTGTCATTTTGTAGATATTGACATATGGCACAAGTGCATTGGTCATGTGAATGTACAGCGCGATGACTGAAGTCTATGCAAGCCCAAAATATTATTGTAGGTTTGCCAAAGTTTAAGGATTATGGTATGCACAAAGTATGCGAAGCATGCCAACTTGGCAAGCAGGCCAAACATGCTTTTCCACATGAAAAGCATGCCAGTGCTGCAAGGCCATTGGATGTCATACATTCAGATGTATGGGGACTGACCAAGACTGCAACAATTACAGGTTGTAGGTACTATGCTATATTCATTGATGACCACACTAGGAAAGTGTGGGTTTATTTAATGAAGGAGAAAAGTGAGGTTTTTGCTCACTTTCAGAGATTTAAAGCCTTGGTCGAGAAGGAAAAAGGCATGCAAATAAAATGCCTAAGATCATATGGTGGGGGAGAATATTTCTTGAATGAGTTCAACGATTTCCTGAGAAAGCAAAGGAATCAAGAGAGGTAGTTTACGTGCAAGTACACTTCGCAAACAAAATGGTGTTGCAAAAAGGAATAACAGGCATATTACAGAAGTGGTACGTGCCTTGATGGTGGCTGAAAAGAATATGCCACATTACTTTTGGGTAGAAGCAATAGCAACTGATGTGTACATTATGAACATGACACTCACTGCAGTTGTTCATGGTATGACTTCTGAACAAAAGTTTACAGGCATAAGACCGGATGTGTCTCACTTGAAAGTGTTTGGGTGTATTGCATATGTACATGTTCCTGGATGAAGCAAGAACAAAGTTGGATCCAAAGGTAGAGAAATGCATCTTCATTGGTTATGCTATAGAGTAAAAAGGTTATAGATGCTATAACCCTACCACTCGTGAGATGCGAGTAAGCAGAGATGTTGTCTTCGATGAGATGAGTAGCTGGTATGCACCAATAGTGAAGGTAACAAAAGATGCAGATGTAAGAAGTGCTAATGTTGCACCACATGTAGAGCAGCAATCATAAGTGCTGAGTGGACCTGGGGAGTCCTCGAGCAGTGGATCCAATGTTAGCCCATGGTCTAGGCAGGTTGAGGAATGATACATGTACACATGTATCACAAAAAGTGAAGGAAAAGGTATATCAACCTTTTGTGCCTGATCTGTCAGCAGATCACTCATATGTGGATGGTGACTCTAGTGGCTCTAAGCAGAGCCTTGATGAGGAGCTTGGCATTCCGTCTATAGTGGTTACTCCTGGTGTAAGGAGAACCAGGGCTGTTTTGAGGACACCTGGCAATGATCCAAGTGTATGCAGGTCGACGAGGGTTAGATACCCTATTGACAGGTTGAGATATGATGGATATACAACCCATCATTATGCTTACATGGTAAAAGCAATATAGGAGGTTGAGCCCACTTGTTTTGAGCAAGCAATTGGAAATAAGAAATGGGAAGATGCAATGGATGAGGAGATGGCAGCATTGGATGCAAATGCAACATGGGAGTTAGTGCCTTTACCTAAGGAAAAGAAGTCAATTGGATGTAACTGGGTGTATAAAGTCAAGCACAATGCTAATGGTTTAGTGAGTAGGTACAAGGCAAGATTGGTTGCCAAGGGCTATGCGCGCAGACTTATGGCATAGAATATCTACATGACCATTATAAGGCCAGACTTGAGCTATGATGTTGGACTTGTGAGTTAGTTTATGCAGGCCCCTAGGAAGCCACACTTGGATGCGACTAGATGGATCCTCGGGTACATAAAGTCTATAGTTGATTATGGCCTTTTCTATGAGGTTGGTATAGAGATACAATTGCATGGGTACACAGATGTTGATTGGGCTGGTAGTATTGCAGACAAGAGATCTACCAGTGGTTTTATGTTCTCATTTGGGAGTGCTGCTATGAGTTAGAGCAGTAAGAAGTAGCCAACAGTTTCCTTGTTGAGTACAAAGGTAAAGTACAGGGGTGCTGCTATGGCAGCTTGTCAGGTAGCTTGGTTTGAGAAGCTACTTGGTGACATGGGAGAGCCCGTGGATAGGGTAGTTGTCATATATTGTGACAACATAGTAGCGTACAGTTGGCTCGTAGCCCAGTATATCATGCTAGAACGAAGCACATTGAGGTGCATTATCACTTTGTGAGGGAGAAGGTTCTAGCAGGAGATGTAGATCTGGTATATGTCAGCATAGAGGATCAGGTGGCTGACATCTCCACGAAGGCATTGGGCACAGAGAAGCTCCATAGGTTTAGGAGCTTACTTGGAGTGTAGTGTGTGGAGTTGAGCTTGAGGGGGAGTGTTGAGATATCGAGCTCAACTAGCGCTATAGCGGACATTGATGACCGGCCTGGGTGATAGCTTCTGCATCTACACCACTGGCATGGTTGGTGAGATTGGGTGATATGCGACTAGTGGGATGATAGGCTATGTGAGCCATTTTGGATTACTAGAGACTGGCATAGTTATAGCGCCAACTCATTTAGTCAGGTTCACATTATGGACCGACCCTTGTAGTAGTTGAGTACTAACCCATATAGTGTGTACTCTTAACTTTATGTTATGTTGGTTGAGTAGAGAAGAAGAAGATAGAAGAAAATTCAGCTATCCATCTCTCTCTTGTGTCTTGCTCTCTCTTGTGTGTGTGTGTGCTTGCTTGCTAGGGTTTGAAGCTCTCCCTCTCCCCCACATTCTCTTTATACTATGCATGTGTGTGCTTAAGACTCAATTTTACTTTTATAGGACTCTGGTAATGATATGGAGTACAACATCTTACGGCCTACAACTCGAAGGTGCACTAGAACAACACCATCTACAAATATACCCCATCCTGATTGAATATGTTGACATATTTGAGGAAAGTGACACGATGCCAACATAGAAGAAGAACCGCAATATGCACATAATGCACCAAAAATGGACGAAATGATCGACGCTCTATTTGAAGACCACGGTGGACAACCTGACCCAATTGAAGAAGCATTGCCAAAGGTTGGCACTCCATTGTATGATGATGAATCCCGAATATCAAAGCTTAAAACCTGCCTTGCATTATTGAATCTACAATCCATTTATGGGTGGAGTGATAAAAGTGTTACTGAATTGTTCAGGTATGGGTGGAGTGATAAAAGTGTTAATGAATTGCTCTACATCTTGGAGTACATGGCTAGTAGTTTTGGTAAATTATAATATTCCTCCTTGGCTATCAATAAAAAAAGGACATCTTCTATTGGCCTTGTTGGTCCCTACAAGGCTAAGAATATGGATGTGTTCTTTACGACCACTTTTGGATGAGCTTCAAGTTTTATGGGATGGAATCCCCATTTATGACATGAGCAAGTCTTGAAATACTTTTTAAGCACACATTAAGGGAATTTTAATGTGGATAATGCATGACTTTCTTGGCTATGGAGAGTGCTCTGGTAATGTATGTTTTCTTGATAGAAATATATGTTTTCTTAATACAAATGTATGTTCTAATGAAAATTTTCTCAATGATTCTTAGGGCTTGTGACTAGTGGATATCATGCTTGTCCTATTTGCAGACCAATGTTGAACGCAAGGAGATCAAAAGCCTTAAAAAAGATGATATATCAAGGACATAAAATCTTTCTCCCTCAACTAGATAATGAATTAAGAGAAGGATCGCTTGGATGACCACCAAGGCCAATGAAAGCAAGCAATTGGAAAGCACTATGGTTAGAGGGTAGGGGTACATATTTGCCATTTGGTATGAAAAGGTTTTCTATTCTTCATGACCTCCCATATTGGATGATTTATTGATTAATCACCTCTTAGATCCCATGCACATCTTCAAAAATGTAGGGAGTCTAATATGGGATCATCTCATTGGGGCGAAGGATAGTAGATCTGCAGGTGAAGACCTTAAGGAAGCCAACATCATGGAAAGATATTGGGCAAGAGTACATGGAGATGGGAGGATTGAATTACCTAAGGTCCCTTGGATCCTTACCAGAAAGGAACAAAAAAGGGTGAAGGGGGTTATTTCATCATTTCGTACTCTTACGGGACATATGCATTGCCTTCGTAGTGCATTTACAAAGAATGACAAGCTCAGTGGTCTAAAATTACATGAGTGGCACAAATTTCTCTAGGTAAATTCTAATTCTTTGATGATATTCTACATATTTTATTACTATACCTTTCTTATGTGAGCTTGTGAAAAAATTCTTACACAACAATTTGTTGCTTGTAGTTTGTTTTACCGACGGTGATTTGTGATTGCTCGACTCCTGACCTCCATTCAACCATATAAAAGTTGCCATCCCTTGTTCGATGGATTTCACAGAAGGAGATTCTCATTTCTTCCATCGAACAAGCCAAGCTTAACTCAATCGAAGCAGTTTGCCTTCTTGAGAAATACTTTCCGACAAGCATCTTAACAGTCCAAGTGCATCTACTAGTACATGTGGTGGACAAAGTATCTATAGTAGCAAGTATTGTACATAGTCATTAGATGTTTTTCTTGGAAAGATTCATGAAAACTCTCAAAGGTTTTGTGTAGCAAAGAGCAAGACCTGAGGGAGCATGGCTCAGGGGTGGCTAATACAAGAGTCACTAGTGTACATTTCTGAGTTCCTCGGTCGTAAGGACAAGGATATGCCTCTATTGTGGACAAATAAGGACAATGAGAAGACAGTTGGTGATTCCCCTCAAGGTAAAGGAAAGGACCGAAGAATGAATTCAACACTAGCAGAGAAGGTCAACAAGTTTTGCATGTTGAATCATCTTGCCATGGAAAAGTGGCTTCAAAAGTATGAAGATGCAAAGGTGCAATGAAGAAATGCGCACGACAAGCCTTTAGGAGACAAAATAGACTACAAAACATCAAGTACCCTAACTAATTGGAGGATTTTCCTCCTTTCATGAGCCTAAGATGGCTAGACAATGCTTTAACAAAGGCTTGAGAAGAGGGTCAAAGAGTCACTGACATCGAATAGGAGTTCTCTAGAGGTTGCAGTGAAAAGGTTTATAATTAATGATCATTACTACATTACTTGTATTTATTGTATGACTCTTTCATTCAAATAATTAATACATTCTTTATTTGCAAAAATAAAGATGATTATTATCTCACGTTGGTGTGTGTTACTTTGTAGTATTTATCATTTGGAGTATTATGGTCATACGGACAACATTTTTGAGTGGAGCAGATAGATAAAAATTGTACAACATTTGATTGTGGAGTGATGGCAAAGTTTGAGGAGTAACAAAGTCAAACAAGTGCAAGTGACACAAACATCTGTATATCAGATATAGAATATTTTGGCTTGATTCAAGATATTCTAAAAATAGATTTTTGGTCAACCTTTTACATGTTCATCTTTGATGTGAAACGGTTTAAAGTGATCATGCTTGCAAGGACAAGGTGCAACTATCTGTATAAATAGATCAGGTTTCGTGGAAGTTGACTCCACAAAATTATGGACTGATCTACGTGATACATTTGTTCTTCCACAACATTGTGAATAGGTATATATAAATGATGTTATATTTATAATAACTAATTAGTTATTCTTGCATACATTTTATATATACATACAATTCATATGTATGGTCGAAAATTAAATATCAGCTTGTTTTTCAACCAAATCCAATTGACAAAAAGTGGTGGTATATTATTGAAGTTGCTCCTCATTCCAAGCAAATTTATGAAGACAAAGAGCTTATACATGGCCCTATGTATACTTCAACAATAAGTACGACACTATCAATGACCAATGTCAAAAATAAAGAGAATGATGACAAGGATGTCGAAGTTATACGTCCTAATGACATACTTGATCATAATGATGCAGTGCAGCTCGTACAAGCTGAGAATGAACAAGGTAATGAAGTGGATGAAATTCCAATACATGGCACCTCAATTGAAGTTGACTATGAATCAGATAATAATCATGAATTCATTGATGAAGAAATGTCATTGAGTGGAGAGCTAATCTATATAGACATTTTTTCACATTCAGACTTGGCACAAGATGAACGAGAGGATTAAATAATGTAATTCTAAAATAATTTTGTAGTTTCAAGCTTATATTCTACTTTTTCACAAATTTCTACATGCAAAAAAAAAACAAAATCTCCAAATACTGACTCTAATATCGAGCCTAATTCTGACTCTGATACCGACTCTTATACCAAGGCTATTACCGACTCTTATACCGAGCTCCAATATTGACCCCTATTACTAACTACCCTAATACCGAGCCCCGTAACTTTCACCAAAAAGTTGATTCCCAAAAAACTATCTACCCAAACCGTCAGGTGATCAGCTTCGGTATCTGGCCAATATGTTGCAGTGCACCCAAGTGTATCGAGTTTCCACATCCTTCAATTTGAAGCTATAGTAAGTTATGGGGTGATCCCATTTATCATATTTTTGAGCTAAACAAGGTGAGATGATGTGTCATGAACAAGATGAGTAAAGGTTAAATAGTCTTATAGCATCATGAGGTTTCATAATTGGAGATTTGGTAAAGGCATCGTTCAGGGCATCAAAATACTTTTGGTTCCCCTCTACCCAATCAAACTTTATCTCAACCCTCAAGAGAGTATTCAATGGAAGGAGAACATAAGACATATCTTTAATGAATCGGCTGTAGTGTTCATAGGGACACACCGGAAAGTAGATTGAAAAGAAAATTCCCAAAGTCTTGGGATTTTTTCCAAATTCTCTAGTGTGGTCTTATTATATACCACCAGGATGGGATGGAGAGCCCATACATTCTTAGCTCGTTTACCTTTTCTTCAAGAAAACAGACATTCTATTTGTCAAATGATGTGCCAAATGCCAGAATGTACCATATGCATAAACCCATTGAGTGGGCAAGGTTTGCAAA
This sequence comes from Cibotium barometz, assembly GCF_041138505.1. Taxonomy (NCBI): domain Eukaryota; kingdom Viridiplantae; phylum Streptophyta; class Polypodiopsida; order Cyatheales; family Cibotiaceae; genus Cibotium; species Cibotium barometz. The sequence continues at coordinate 11,605,212 of NC_141097.1, read as the reverse complement.
AAATGACTCTTCATATGAGGAGGACACACTAGAACCAGATTGGGATACTTTATTACCCAAGGAAAAAATAATTCTTAGCAACAAACACCATATTGGGGAATATGGGAATTTCCCAGTAGTTTGGGACACGTGGTCAAATCTTTGGATTAATCATAACTTGAACACCGTTACTCCAAATTGAGCGCTCTATAGCTCACTAGATTCCATTTTCCAAGCGCTTTCCAACAATAGGTCACATGATATGGTTTTGAGAAACTTATAGGCATGTTATCCATGTCCCATCTTTTTAGTATTTAAAAAATGGGAGTTGGGAAATTCCCAAACTCACGAATATAGTGTTAACAATGAATGGCCCACCCAAACCAAACATTTCATAAATCCGGATTTGGTCACCTTAGACACTGTACAGAAATACAGATGGGTTGTCAAGAAGGACTTGATATTTCCAACTTTTGCCAAATCCAAGAACTCCTTTTGGGTAGCCAAATCTAAAATCCATAAGATCTTTGAAAATGATAAGTGAAGCCAACATGCTATAAAACCCACTCCGTTTTCGAGAAGTGGAAAAAGTTCCACCCCTGCCAAGAAAAGTGAACGAGCTAGCCAAGCTCCTATCACAACATCAGTAGTAAAATGGATCAAAATAGGAAACTTGTGCCCTATTACTTGGAAAGCATTAGTTGTGGATTTGTAGGTAGTGGAAGGACACAAAGCTAGGGCTGGGTCTCTGAAAACCAGTTTCAAGGCTACAACAAGAAAAAACTGTGCCAAGGAAATCAAAATGACAAGGGCAAAATAGTTGAAGATCAAGGGATATCAGCAATGATAAAAACCCACTCCGTTTTCGAGAAGTGGAAAAGGTCCACCCCTGCCAAGAAAAGTGAACGAGCTAGCCAAGCTCCTATCCTAGACATCAATTCCATGCATTTACAAACATTATTTCCAATGGTTTACCGACATGTGTTTCCCATATCCAAATGACCTCATAGACATCAATTCCATGCATTTATAAACATTATGCCAAATGGTTTATTGGCATGTGTTCCCCATATCCAAATGACCTCATATATATCAATTCCATGCATTTACAAGCATTGGTATCATACATAGGCATTCCAATCCATACATGTGATCAATCCTTTTTCCCATAGCCAATTCTTGCCACTCGTCAAGCATTCCACATACTAGCCCCATTAGTGGATTCTACATTTACCCTAAGTTGACCATACATTGCTATGTCATTTCTTTAAGTTGGCCAATACATTTTCCACATTATGCATTCAAATTGTATCCATTGCCATGTATATGTGCCAAGTGTCATTCCACATAGCCATTAGTGGATTCTAAATTTTCCCTAAGTTGGCCATACATTGCTATGTGATTTCTTCAAATTGGCCCATACATTTGCCACATTATACATTCAACTTGTATCCATTACCATGTATATATACTAAGGATAAAGAATGTCGATGGCACACTTTTGCTAGGCGATCTCCTAGCCAAACCTTCCCACCCTTTACCAACTTGGAATCCGAGGCAAAGGTTGGTGCCAGGTCTTCAAAGGATTCATCAAGTACCTCATGCGATTTTTCAACTGCAGCATTCGTGCAATCTTTTTCTAATGACTCTTCTTGGTTTAATGAGTTCATATCTATAGAGAGTACGTCTTCATCTTAAAAGGGGAAGCAATACTCCTCCAGTTTTTGTAATTTGGTTTCTTTTTTAAGTTTGACATTATGAGGTTCAATCACAACCGATGATCCTGTATGACACTCACAACAATGCTAAGCATGCTCTCCTGAGCTTGCTTTTTGCATTCCTCATATGTCATGTGATCATGATTTTCAATTTGGTGTGGTTGGGCAAGTTCTAGTTTCTTGATTGGACAGTGAGGTGCCCTGAATGACGAGTCAGAACTTGTTTTGTCCCCACTAAGTGATGTACTAGAATTTGTTCATCTTCTGACTTTCCTTGGATCATCAGGTTTTTGGAGTATCCTTTGAGGTGGATGCATTCGCATCATTGTTGGTAGCTTTTGGCTCTTTTGGGATTAGGTCCTCCACATGCTCCTTTCTCTTGTCCTTTATTTCAACCTTGGTTTCTATAGTTTGTTGGCCCTTGTTTTTCTTTGGTTTAGAAGGTTTTGCATCCTCTTTTGATTTCTGTTTTAAAACATGCTCTTCTACCCATTTAGAAGTGTGTTCTTTTATATTCTTTTTTATTGTTTCTCATGCCTTGGCTTGAAACCGTGTAAGCACATTCAAGGGTTCTGTGAACAATTTCCCGTTTTGCACACTCAAGATGTTAAGAGTTGTATTTTGCAAGAGAGGATGCATTGAAGCAACTTGCCTTGGGAAATCTTGGAATATGTGATCAATTCCACATCGTTCACATATGGGTTGCAAAGTTTTAATGACTATAGGCATGGAGGTATTCCAAATCGTGTAATCTGCCACTTTGTGCGGTCCACGAGATAATAGAAACACTGTAGTGTTTATTGAAGTGCTTCTTGAACAGTTTCTACCCTTTGAACTATGTTTGTTTGGGGCATGGGAGATTGAGGTTTTGAGGTAATTATAGGTGAGTAGGGACATTGGGGTGTGTCATGACCAAAGTTTTTGTAATGCATGTAGTACAGAAAGGAAGGCCACATTGGTGATTGGGATGGACGTAGTGATGGAAATGAACACAAGGCAATTTCCTCCATCACTTTGAGAGGCATTAAGAATGTTTGGTTTTAAGGGAGCTCATCCTCTCTTAGAGATTCCGGTTCAAGGGTTTTAAGCAAGGATGTGTAGAATTCAAGGAATGACAATTTTGAGATCAATTTTTCTTTAGCCTTTGCATCACTGGGGTTAGATGAGGAACGTCTCATATTATTATCATCCTCCATAATGTTATCTAAATGTATTTCTTCTTTACAACATTGATCGAATGTTTCTAGATTGGATACAATGATCAAGTTGTGTAAGGTGTTTTTCTTTATGCCCATTATGAAACATCTCTTTAATTGAGCATCGTTTAGTTTCTTCCATGGCTCACATCGTGAGTCCAAGATTTTTTTCCAAAGGATAAAATCTCTAATGATTTTGTTTTGTTTTGGCTTAATTAAATAGAGTTCTTTTACTACACTCCACTGATCACCTTGTCTTGAAAAGCCATGGATAAAGGCTATTTTTAAGGTTTTGTTTTGTTTTGGCTTAATTAAATAGAGTTCTTTTACTACACTCCACTGATCACCTTGTCTTGAAAAGCCATGGATAAAGGCTATTTTTAAGGTCCTAAAATTTGTCTTAATCATAGGCATTAATGTGATGAACCATCGACTAGCCTTTCCCACTAATAAGAAAATGTTCAATGCATGTACCTTGGTGGGGCAGTTTGAATTTCCCAAGGCTTTACATCTCTGTTCAAACATTTGCATGAATTGAAAAGGATCAGATGTTCCATCGTACTTGCCCATGATTTTGAAAATCTGTACAGCCGTGTTTTGGATAAGTCAGTGAGGCCTGAAAAGATGCAGGGGGAATAGAGCTTGAGCTCTTGCAAGCACACACACACACACTCACAAAACCCTAATAGAGAACACACAAGGTGAGAGGCTGAAAATCTTCTTCTTCTCTACTCAACACTCAACACACCATATACAAGAATAAGAGTACGCATAATATGAAAGGTACTCAACCAATACATACACGGGTTCTCTATAGTGTGAACCCGACTAAATGAGCTGGCGCTATAACTATGCCAGTCTCTAGAATGGCTGTCACACAGCCTGTCATCCCACTGGCCGCATATCTCCCATGATCTCACCAACCATGCCAGTGGTGTAAGTGTGGGGCCTATCCCCCAGGCGGGTCATCAGCAGTGGCCATCGCCTCACTAGACGAGCTCGATATCTCAACAAAGGCCGTGTGTGGGTGCTCTTGTGGTTAAGACCTCATTTAGTCCTTGGGCAACCCCCCTTCCTATATTAGTCAATATGTCCATGGTTTGGGCATTTAGGGGTTGCAAAGGGTTGGTACCTAGCATTTCTAAAGGTTTAGTAGTACTAGCTAAGGAACCAAATCTCGTAGAGATTGATGTGACATGAGATGTAAAACCCGATGACACACTTGTTGTCGATATGGCAAATGGTATTGGAAGGTGCATTTAGGGCATGGATCTTAATGGCTCAAAGATTTCAGTCATTGGGTTCAGTTTGGGTGTGGGGCCATTCAGGAGTCATACACCATGAACAGTTGTAGTGGGTGTCCTGTTCATAATGTACACAGCAGTTGCTACTACTTCTATCCAAAAGTAATGTGGCATATTCTTTTCAGCCATCAAGGCACGTGCCACTTCTACAATATGCATGTTTTTCCTTTCTGCAACACCATTCTATTGTTGCGGAGTGTACCTGCACGTAAACTACCTCTTGCTTCCCTGCTTTCTTAGGAAATCGCTGAACTCATTTGAATGTATGACATCTAATGGCCTTGCACTGACATGCTTTTCATGTGGGAAAGCATGTTTGGCCTACTTACCAGGTTGGCATGCTTCACATACCTTATGCATACCATCGACCTTAAGCTTTGGCAAACCTGCAACAATATTTTGGGCCTGCATAGACTTCAGCCCACTGTACATTCACATGACCAATGTGCTTGTGCCATATGTCAATACCTACAATGACATCTATTCCATGTGCAAACATGGTTGTCTTTATCTCATGCATGTTCACATCCAAAGTAAACATCTTGCCATTTCTCTTACCCTTTGCAACCAAGTGACACTTATTTCTGAAGTCTTCCACAAAACATCCTTGAGGATTAAACCTCACTCAGACCTTGCTCAACCATCTGTCACACAGAAACCAGGTTATTTGTAATATTCGAAACATGAAGTACATCAGCCAAGTGCTTCATTTTTCCATCCTACATAAATAATGGCACTTTACCAACATGCACAATGGGATGCACAGTATCATCACCTGTTTCTACATAACCTGTTTTTTCCATTTTTTACATATCTCTAAACCACTCAGCATGACTGGCCATGTGGTTAGAGGCGCCAGAATCCACATACCATATATCTTGAGATCGTGACACATCCCCTGTTATTATGGAACTAAGCATGTGCTGCATCACAAATAGCTGCTCACTTCTATCACCACCTCCATGTTTGCTAGATGATGTATAGTTGCCTTGTTGCAACTTCCCACTTTTAATGTGATTCTACTTTTTGTAGCAGTCCTTTGCCATGTGTCCTGGTTTGCCATAGTAATAGCACTCTATGCTATTTGCATTTTGATTTCTTTGCCAACCACCTCGGCCTCTTTTTCTCCCCCTGCCTCTAGACTGGCCTCTTCGACTTGTGTATGATTACTACTGTGAATCATTGAAATGTTGTTGTCCAAAATTCTGATTTCCTTGTCGGTCACCACCTTAGCCTTGACCATGGCCTCGACCTCTACCTGAATTAGAGTAGAAGGCCTGTTCCGATGTGTTCTTACTTTGTGAAGAAAAATCCTCACCTAAAGCCTTTTCTTCTATGAGATGAACATAGATATCAAGTCTCGAAAGTTGGGAATATTCTCCGTAAACTGCAATGGAGGTCTCGAATGGCTTGTACTCTTTGCCAAGCCCATTCAGACAGACACTCACCAAATCATCATCCTCCACTGATACATTGATAGACCCAAGCGATTCAACAATGCCCTTTATCTTTAACACTAGTTCTGTAATTGGACACTAAAGTGTCCTGAGGAGACTAAAGTGTCCTGAAAAGTTAGCATTTTTCTTGAATTTTTGTGGGCAATCTATTAAGAGTTTTGAAATGCTTAACATCCACAGATGTTCCTCAAGACCCAAAAAAATCCTTGAGATTTTTTAAATTGCACTTTTCTTAGCTTTTGCAAGGCAATATTTTAATTTTCTTAGACACATGCTGATAAAACGCATGATTTTTGATGTTTTCAAAATAGTAGTAATTTGGACATAACTTTTAGAAGGGACATAGTTTGATCATGAAACTTGGCTTGATGGAAAGCCCATGATGTAAACTAAATCCTGGAATCATCAAACGACAATTATTGGATAAATTTTTGACTCGCTAATATTGAAATGACGTTTTTTATACAGGTGGAGCATGAATTTTTCTCCTTCCATATGCAAGCTAATAATGTAAAACTTGAGGTGCACCCATGTTATATAGGGTAAATACTACTTTGTTTTGAATTTTCCAAAACTTTAGAGCCACTTTTTGGGCCTCTTCTCATACATGGCCTTTTGCGCAACCTGTTTTTAATACATAAAATGTCTAATTATGAGCCTAATTTTGATTTTCATCAAAGGGGAAAGCTGTGTAAGTGCATTATTTGTTGTAACTATAGGTGTAGACTACTTGTGCAAGCATAGTTATGATTAGTTTTTGATAAAAGATGATCAAATTTTGCATTTTTATTTTTTACAGTTTTTTTAGAACTAGGCGATAAGAACCTACTTAAGTGGAGGCTAAGTTAGTGTCATACACATCAAATTATGGCTTATTTACCTCATCTCAAGCATGAAAACCAATAATCAACATTCTCATTGATAGGGCTACATTATTTTTTAGTGGCGTGATTGAGTTTTGATAATACGCGTTACTTTTGCTGATTTTATGCAACTTTTTTGGAAAAAAATTCTAGGAAAGAAAAATGATTTTTTTGGTGAACTTCTACCTCCTTGGACTGATGTATGCTATCAAAATATCTTGGGAAAAATGCTATTGATATCATTGGATTTTTTTTTGAGAGAATGATGCTTGCATATTTGGAAAAATCCTGAAAAATGTTCATTTTCAAGACATATGCTACTTTGTTGCTTATGTACTTCCAAATAAAAAGGCATTTTATATGTTTAGCATTTTTTACATAAGCATAGGGTTATGTTCTACATGCCCAATGAAGCATTTTGGTTTTTAAAGCCTACATTAGGAGTTTGATTTTTTTTTTCGCAACCCCCAAAAAAGGACACTCAAGTGTCCTGTTTTGGTACCAAACTAGTGTTAAGGCATATTCACAGTATGCAACTCTTACTTTAACTGCAACTTCCTTACCTTTGTGTTAGTCTGGAACATCTAAACTAGATTCTGCCATGCAACTGTTGGAGTGTTTACATCCTGTATGTGTCCTATCATAGTGTCTGTGACACTAATTGAAAGCCAGTACTACATAACTTTTCTTGCACCCTGATTCCAATCCTTGAATGCCTTTATATCTACAGGAGTGGCATTCTCCTCAAATAACTTTGGAGGCTCCTCATTGTCTCCTTCTACATAATCCCAAAATCCTTTACCCATTAGGAAATTGGTCATTATGAACTTCCAAGCATGGAAGTTATTCTTATCTAGCTTCTCACTAACAATCTGATTAATTTCGTCAGACATGTTTTCCTGCAGCAGCAATCAAATAACCTGCAACAAACAGACAACTTCTATATGCAACCTCTAATATAGCACTATCTCCTGTAATTTCTCCAAAGTACATGTACATACACCTAGAATCACAATAATACATGTGCAAACCCTTTCTGCACTTCTACAATGCACTGCTGCTGTGCAATAACCAGATTTCGAGGAGAAACAATTCTCTACCAGAACTTTCGACCAAAATACCCTGCAGCGAACGAAACAGAGCCCGTAGTAACGCACCCGAAACGTGAATCTGGCTGAAAATATATTATCTAAAAAGACAGTATACCTACCCTGTAGCTCTGCTCTCATGAAAATAGCTCCTCAATCGGAGATGTGTACCTCCCAAAGCTACTGAGGGGGTGTTGTAACTAAACCAAGAAGGGGGTGTTGTACCTAAACCAAGAAGGGGAAAGAGATGATGGTGCTCTTACTCGTGTAGTACCACTTCCTTCCTTGCTTGTTCTTGCCTCTTACTTGCCTCCTTAGCTCTCACACAAACTAGGCTCTGATACCATAAAGAGAATGTGGGGGAGAGGGAGAGCTTCAAACCCTAGCAAGAAAACACACACACACACACGAGAGAGCAAGACACAAGAGAGAGATGGATAGCTAAATTTTCTTCTATCTTTTTCTTCTCTACTCAACCAACATAACATAAAGATAAGAGTACACACTATATGGGTTAGTAATCAACTACTACAACATACAAGGGTCAGTCCATAATGTGAACCCGAGATTAAATGAGCTGGCGCTATAACTATGCCAGTATTAGTAATCCAAAATGGTTGTCACACAGCCTGTCATCCCACTGGCCATATATCACCCATAATCTCACCAACCATGCCAGTGGTGTAGATGTGGAAGTTATCACCTAGGTAGGTCATCAATGTCCACCATAGCACTAGTTGAGCTTGATGTCTCAACAAGAATGCATTCTTGCATTGTGATTTGTAAGAAGAAGTGTATATGTATCAGCCACCAGGTTATGAAGATGTAGGTCACCCTGATTTTGTATGTAAGTTGTATAAATCCTTATATGGCTTGAAATAGGCACCGAGAGCATGGCATTATAAGATAGCACAATATCTTATCACCATTAGTTTTCATGTGGTATGAAAGGGTGATAAGGGCCTTGTGGTGGTCATCACAATCTATGTGGATTACTTGATTGTTTTGGCGGTGATAGTGGAGAGCAAGTTGAGTGTGAAATGTCTGCTCAAGTAGAAATTTGACATGAAGGATTTGGGTGAGTTGAGGTACTTCCTTGGCATTGAGGTTATTAGGATGGCCAAGGGCATATGGCTATCACAGAGGCAGTATGCATTGGACATGCTGTCCAAATATGGTATGGCTGGTTGTTGTAAACCAGCCATATGGCTATCACAGAGGCAGTATGCATTGGACATGCTGTCCAAATATGGTATGGTTGGTTGTAAACCAATTTTTATGCCATTAGATTCAAATGGAAAGTTAAGTGTAGTTATGCGGAGAACCCCACTATGTACAGGAAGATAGTGGGTAGCTTGATTTACATGATGACCACCAGGCCAGATTTGAGCTATACAATTGGATTCCATAGTCATTTTATGCAGGCTCCTCGGAAGCCACATTTGGATGGTGTAAGGGGCACATTGCACTATGTGAAGTCTACAATAGACTATGGTCTCTTTTATGAGGCTGGTATAGAGTTGCAGGTGTTTGGATACACCAATGCTGATTGGGATGGTAGTATCACAGATAAGAGATCTACCAGTGGATTTATGTTCTCTTTTGGGAGTGGTGCTATGACATGGAGTAGCAAGAAGCAGCCAACAGTTGCCTTGTCGAGTACAAAGGCAGAGTATAGGGGTGCTCAACGGTAAAATGTGAGGTAGCTTGGTTGCGCAAGATACTAGGTTGACAAACAAGTTGTTATCTATTGTGACAACCTTAGCAATATACAGGTGAGGAACCCGATTTTTCATGCGCGGACCAAACACATAGAGGTCCACTATCACTTCATTAGAGAGAGGGTCTCACCATGAGACATTGATCTCATGTATGTTAGCGTAGAGGAGCAAGTAGCTAACATTTTCACGAAAGCCCTGGGAGCAGAGAAGCTTCACAGATTTTGAACTATGCTTGGAGTCCTAGAGATGGAGTTCAGCTTGAGGAGGAGTGTTGAGATGTTAAGCTCAACACGAACTGGCACTTGTGATATGCCTGGGTGACCGCTTCCACCACTTACATCACTGGTGTGTTTGGTAGGATGCTGACATGATAGATCTTTGCCAGTGATTCTACAGCTAGACTATACCAACTACTAGTCCATCATTGAGTTATGGCATACTTTTCTTGCCAGCTCACTCACTTAGCGTGTTCGCATTATGGACCGCATGTACATAGTACTTTAGTACTTATATTGTATTTCCCTTATTTTTTTGGTAGAACCCTTTTGTTGAGAAGAAGAACAACAACAATTTTTAGCCTCTCATCTTGTGTGTTCTCTTCTGCATTAGCTCATCTTGTGCATCAACATTTTCAGCCCTCGATGCAATGTGCATTAATGAAAAGCAAATTATGGTTTGCATTTATCCCATTTTTACAAATAGCATAGGTTTCTTGTAGCATAGATTGCATCCCATTTTTACATGTAGCCAACGACTTCTTCCTTGATAAGAACACTACTTTGATAGAGAACTCCAACTAAGAATTTAAGTAGATAGATGTTGTTAGGCAAAATTTTGAAAGGTGTTTTGGGCTTGTGTACATATGGATGCATGGCATGTAAAAAAGCTTTGCCCTCTGAAATGCCCTGGCAGGTGTACAGAGTGGATGGTTTTGTAGTAGGTTAGTACATGCATGTTTTTTTTTGGGAGCAGGTGCTCGAGGTTTGAAGTTTTTTTTCATTGCAGCAGTGTGTATGGCTACGAGTGGGAAACGACCTTATGATAGGCGGTGCTCTATGGTGGGAATAAGGGCTAATGTCATCTAGGCAAAGGATAAATAGCATGAATGGTATTGATGGGATGTAACTTAAGGCAGTGTGAACAGCCTTAAGCGAAATAAGTTTAATATGAAAATACAAGGCTTGAAGGTTCTAGAAAATAAGAAAGGTGGCAGCTGCCAATAACACTTTGGCAAGTTGACCCTCATGGCATGCGCCAAGGGAATTGGAGAATGCCACACGTCAATAGCAGGTAAAACTTACTGTATGAGGGGGGAAGGAATCGCCAACAAAAAGTAAGAAGACGAGGGAGACTGCAGAGGGAGGAAAAAGAGAAAGGTCCAGTGTGCGAGGCCGCCTCTAGTTGCAGTAGTGGCTGGGTGTGATCCCATGTACGTAGCAGTAGGCTGAAGAAGAGAAGGCGAGTGTCAGGCGCGCAGCTGAGTCGAGGGGAGGTGGTGCCAACTGCAGCGAAGAGAGAGAGGAAGACAACGACGGCTGGCAGTGAAGGAGAGAGAGTGCAGCAAAGCTGAAGAAGGTGACGTCGACAGTAGAGAAGGAGGGAAAACGTTGACTGCAGCTTCGCCAAAGCACAACGGAGACCTCAGCCGGTTTGGTTCGTGGGGGTTTTCTAGGTTTTCTTGTAAGGCTTTGTCGTCTCGCTGGAGCTGCTGAAGGTTGACGGATGCGACCAGAGAATTTTCTTTGGGTGGTGGTTGCGGCCTCTGGATGCATTGAGGGGCTACGGACGCTGGCGGTGGCTAGCGTGGATAGTAGAAGAGAAGGCTGGTGATAGCAGGCTCTGGAGAGGTGGGTACTTTGTGTGTGGTTGCCACCAGTTCTCTGTGGCGGGTGATGCCAAAGGGAGTTTGAGAGGTGCGTACCTGGTTGAGTTGTCGCCAATTGGGCAGCAGTGTATGTTGCTTTGTCAAGCCGCCAGCTGGAAGATCGTGTGTTTTCTTAGCTTTTTTCTATGCCATGAGCGAATGAGCGGCTCTGCAAGAGGATGGTTCTGAGGATATTCTGGATATCCAACTTTGTAGAGACAAAGATTTGTTCTGAAATAAAGTCTTGTTTGTGTTGTTTTTCTGGTGTGGGTGGTGTGGTGAATTGTGTGAGAAGTGTTCCCAAGCTCGTGGTATTTCCAAGGCTGTTGGATGGACAACTATAGAGGCAGGTGATTCCGTGTCCGAAATTTTCGATAGCTTTTTGGTGCCCCCACTGAGGAGAGCTCAGGATTTTTCTTTGCCTAGAAGGGTGCATGTCCCATAGGAAAGAGACTCGTACCACTACTTTTGGCAGGGATTGTTGCAGATTTTCATGATGTGGTCTTATCCAAAATTTCATGGCAGGAAGGGTGAGGATGTGTTTGACTTCTTGGAGCAAATGGAGTTGGCATGCATTAGCAATCATGTTACAGATGAAGAGCAGGTTTTGAAGCTAATAAAGATTTTCTTGAAGGAAGATGCCCGAAGCTGGCTTAAAGATTTTGAAGCACAGGATGCGGCATATGAGCTACATGGTATTTTGACCTTAGACAAGTTGAAAGAACGCCTTTTGGAGCATTTTCAGCCAAGCGGAGGAGCCTAGTGTGCTTTGGTAGGGGTTGAGTATCTTGAAGCAGGTCCATTGGATGATTTTGTGAAGGTATTTACATGTCTATGGGGCAAGTGGTGTACGACATTGAAGAAGGAAGCTCCTCCTATGTTTTTGAAGAAGAGCTTGTTTATTGATGGTTTGTTACCCCATTTGAAGGTTAGGGTTGAGTTGAAGAATCCCAAGTCATTTGATGATGCAGTTAGGGTTGCTAGGAAAAAGGAAGGCAAGATTTTGAAGCAGATGGAGATGGGTATTTATCCGCATGAAGGTGTTGTGCCTGCAAGAGATATGCATGTAAATTTGGTTGAGGTGGATAAGAGTCCTATGCAAAGTTTGATTAGACAGGAACCTCAAAGGCCTATATAGGTGCAAAGGGGGATGGTTTGTTACCCCATTTGAAGGTTAGGGTTGAGTTGAAGAATCCCAAGTCATTTGATGATGCAGTTAGGGTTGCTAGGGAAAAGGAAGGCAAGATTTTGAAGCAAATGGAGATGGGTATTTATCCGCATGAAGGTGTTGTGCGTGCAAGGGATATGCATGTAAATTTGGTTGAGGTGGATAAGAGTCCTATGCAAAGTTTGATTAGACAGGAACCTCAAAGGCCTATATAGGTGCAAAGGGGGATGTTCTATGTGCCTTCTGATTTTTTTTCAAAGTCTTTAAAGCATGTGAAGGTGGATGAAAAGCAGGTGAAGGAGCAAAGTGAAGATTTGTGTTTGATGAATGATGTGGATGTAGCTAAGGTTTTCCCTATTAATGTTGCGATTGAAACTAAGGATGTGCATGTTGAAAAGCAGGATGAGGAATCTAGGTCAAGGTTTGAGACTTTTGCAGATGAGGAGTTGCCAGTGGATTCTTCTTTGGATTGGGACGTCATGGCTGTACATGACAGTGAATTGGAATGTTCTATTGAAGATCATTTGCATTCAGATTTGGATGACATGCATGCACATGGAAGCAAAGAGGATGATGCCTTGGGATTGGCTAGTGATAAGAAGGAAGAGGAGTTGGATACAGAATGCTTTGAGGATGATTCTTTGCCAGATTCTATAAGGGAGAGGGATGGGGTAGAGACTTGTGATGAAGTGAAGATGGTTTGCAATGCAGATGTGGAGAACATGGAGGAAGATCCTATTGTTATGGATTTTCTTGGACAGCTTGATGGTGGTTTGGTACCTGCGAGATGAATGATGTGGATGTTTTTCCATTTGATGCATTATGTGCTGGGGAGTCTTTGGACGATGATACTAGGGGGGTTGGCAACACTCAAGAAGATATGCATGTAGATTGGGCTGATGAAAATCATTGTGATGTGAGTATTGTGCTTGAGGATGATATATGGGAAGTTGCTAGCCTTGATGAAGAGGAGCCAGAGATGGACATGGATGCAAATATGGTTGAGAATGTAACTAAGGCTTCTTTGTGTGTTGGTGAAATGCTAAAGACAATCCATGGATGATAACGATTCTGAACTAGTTGAGTTGTATGGTTGTGAAGAGATGCCTATTTTACAAGAGTTGGAAGTGCTTGTGGACACTGCTGTTGGAAAGGATCTGGATTTTTGTGTGCATAAAGTTCAAAATGTTGGAACTTGGCCTTCACTGGTATTGATGAATTGGATGCATATGGTTGATGTTTGGTATGTAGTGATGCAGCCATTGTTTTTCACAAATGTTGGGAAATGTGATGGTGAATTATAGCAATTTCCTTTTGATCCTGGTGGATAGCTATTGGACTTTATCTTTTTGCTGCTGAGCATAAATGCTCTAGCAGACACAGGGGGGTTGGCAAAGTATGTTAGGCAAAATTTTGAAAGGTATTTTGGGCTTGTGTACATACGGATGCATGGCATGCAAAAAAGCTTTGCCCTGAATGCCCTGACAGGTGTACAGAGTGGATGGTTTTGTAGTAGGTTAGTACATGCATGTTTTTTTTTGGGAGCAGATGCTCGAGGTTTGAAGTTTTTTTTCATTGTAGCCATGTGTATGGCTACCAGTGGGAAACGACCTTATGATAGGCGGTGCTCTATGGTGGGAATGAGGGCTAATGTCATCTAGGCAAAGGATAAATAGCATGAATGGTATTGATGGGATGTAACTTAAGGCAGTGTGAACAACCTTAAGCGAAATAAGTTTAATATGAAAATATAAGGCTTGAAGGTTCTAGAAAATAAGAAAGGTGGCAGCTGCCAATAACACCTTGGCAAGTTGCCCCTCACGGCATGTGCCAAGGGAATGGGAGGATGCCACACGTCAACAGCAGGCAAAACTTGCTGTATGAGGGGGGAAGGAATCGCCAACAAAAAGTAAGAAGACGAGGGAGACTGCAGAGGGAGGAAAAAGAGAAAGGTCCAATGTGCGAGGCCTCCTCTGGTTGCAGTGGTGGCTCGGTGTGATCCCATGTACGCAGCAGTAGCTGAAGAAGAGAAGGCGAGTGTCGGGCGCGCAGCTGAGTTGAGGGGAGGTGGCGCCCGACCGCAGCGAAGAGAGAGAGGAAGACGACGGCGGCTGGCAGTGAAGGAGAGAGAGTGCAGCGAAGCTGAAGAAGGTGACGTCGACAATAGAGAAGGAGGGAAAACGTTGACTGCAGCTTCGCCAAAGCACAACGGAGACCTCAGCCGGTTTGGTTCGTGGGAGTTTTCTAGGTTTTCTTGTAAGGCCTTGTTGTTGGAGCTGCTGAAGGTTGACGAATGAGGCCAGAGAGTTTTCTTTGGGTGGTGGTTGCGGCCTTTGGATGCAGTGAGGGGCTACGGACGCTGGCAGTGGTTAGCGTGGATAGTAGAAGAGAAGGCTGGCGATAGCAGGCTCTGGAGAGGTGGGTACTTTGTGCATGGTGATGCCAGTTCTTTGTGGGGTGGCGGGTGATGCCAGAGGGCGTTTGAGAGGTGCGTACCTGATTGAGTTGTCGCCAGTTGCGCAGCAGTGTATGTTGCTTTGTCAAGCCGCCAGTTGGAAGATGGTGTGTTTTCTTAGCTTTTTTCTATGCCATGAGCGAATGAGCGGCTCTACAAAGAGGATGGTTCTGAGGATATTGTGGATATCCAACTTTGTAGAGATCAAGATTTGCTGAAATAAAGTCTTGTTTGTGCTGTTTTTCTGGTGTGGGTGGTGTGGTGAATTGTGTGAGAAGTGTTCCAGCCAGTGTGCTGGTGGTGCCCCAGGCTCGTGGTATTTCCAAGGCTGTTGGATGGACAGCTATAGAGGCAGGTGATTCCGTGTCCGGAATTTCCGACAGATGCCATACCATTGACAAAGAGTTCTAGAGATTGAAAGTAATTATAAACTAGGAATTTGAGGAGATAGATGCCATGCCATCAACAAATAATTCAATAGATTGAAGCCAAGTATAAATGAGAATTTGAAGAACTTGAGGCCAAATGGAAGCACAATAATGAGGAATGTTAGCAATGAAAGGAAGAAGTGCATAATATAAGGCTTCAGGAGAGCAAATGAGAGCCCATATTTTCAACAAAATGAGGGATAAAGTACTTGATGGAATTATCTAGGGTTGAGGAGTAGAGCAAGACTGAGAGCATTGACCCAAGGATATTGTTAACCGCACCTCTGCCCAATTGCCGGCTAATTAGAATGACATTAATTCATTTCTTTTAAAGTATGTTGAAGAGATTCCAAGATAGAAGAAGATCATGGGAAACATTATCACCAAGATAGAAGGAGTAGACCAAGACTGAGAGCATCGACCCAAGTGTGGAAGAGAATCTAAGATAGAAGGAGCTCATGGGAAACATGATCACCAAAATAGGAGTAGACCAAGACTGAGAGAATTGATCCAAGTTTTCAAGAGATTCCAAGATAGGAGCTCATGGGAAACATGATCACTGAGATAGAAGGAGTAGACCAAGATTGAGAGCATCGACCCAAGTGTGGAAGATATTCTAACTAGTGAGCCAATAGGTCAATCTCTCTGAATTATGTTTGGAGGATAGATCATGAGGAGATGGATCTCTTTGATCTTGTTTGGAGGAGGATGAGATTAGCCCGATAGATCTTGAGGAGATGGATCTCTCTAAATCTTGTTTGAAGGAGGATGAGATTAGCCCCATAGATCTTGAGGAGATGGATCTCTCTAAATCTTGTTTGAAGGAGGATGAGATTAGCCCCATAGATCCTGAGGAGATGGATCTCTCTAAATCTTGTTCAAAGGAGGATAAGGTTAACTCGACAGTTTTTAAGGAGCTTCAAAAGAGTCTCTCCAAACTTTGACATTTTCTTGACATCCTTTTTCTTGGGGATTCAAGATTATTTCATTGTTTAAGGCATGATAGTAGACTTGTGGATGAATATGCCCACAACTCGCAATGGAGTCGGGTGACCTTTATGGTGGATTGAGGAATTTGGAATTGTTGATCATGGGGAATAGAGGCAATGTGGATCAACTGAGTGGTATAGTCAAAGACAAGGCTACTAGTTTGAGGAAGGTTGAGGTGATGGGTCATAGCATGGGCTAGGCTTACACCTGCCATGAGGGATTTGGAATTGTTGATCATGTGGAATAGAGGCAGTTTGGATCAACTAAGTGCTATAGTCAAAGACAAGGCTACTAGTTTGAGGAAGGTCCAGGCAATGGGTCGTACCATGGGCTAGGCTTGCACCGCCATGTTCCCCCATCCAAGGATGTACCTAAATGGCTATCTGTGATGAGACTCAATGCATGTTTATAAAACAAAAGTGTCTATGTGTCTATTACATGTAGAGCCCATGGATATATTATATATTAAAAGTGGCATGCATGGGCATTGGGTAAAAGGTGGGCCCGTGTAGAAGCTTCTTCCACTGAAAACTCCAACACATTGCTCTCTTCATCCCTTATCATTCTCCTTTATTTGACTCTTACATGTTGTTTGAAGGAATTGGTTTGTGCATGTGTAACTAGGCTGGCATGGGTGTGAACGAGGTATGGTTTTCCATGAGAATGCAAGAATTTCAGACACTCGGTCTGGTAGGTACATTGGTAGTCCATGAACTATAGGTGGCTTGCCAAACAAGCCCGAATGGCTCTAGGTGCTTCTTGAGCCTCTTTTTGGAACATTGGTGGCTATATAGCCCACTTGATTGGATCATGGTGATGTTGATGGAATTGCTGGTTAATGCTGACCTTGGGCATGTAGTGTTGCTTTAATATTTTGGTAACCTCACTTGATTAGCATGGATGTAGGCAAGTTTTATACATTGGAAAGAGATGCACAACGTGGTTGATTGAATCACCACTATGTGTGAAGATCTTTGTTTGGGTGCATGGATGTGATGGCTTCATAGACCGTGATTGGGATGCCCATTTAATATTTGGGTAAGAGGGAGGATTCTCCGATGGGCATCTTCATGAAGTCCAAGCGTGTCGTGCACAAATGGAATGGTTATTAGAACTAATAAAACTATAAATCTACCATTTCTACCTAACACTATGGTATGAATAAGCTATAGTGCTACAATGTTATCTAGCATTGTGTATGAAAGATCCCTGCCCCCTCTGCGCAACGAATTTGGGGGTGTTAGCAGCGTAAGTAGCACTTCTTGCGCAGGGCAGAGCCTCTCACTCGGGGCCTCACCCACGGATATCCGAACAAGAGACTAATCCCTCGGTTCTTCCAAAACCAAACCCGGAACAACTTCCCTCGTGCCCAACAGACATAGGCAATTCCTCCAGGATATTTTATTCTAACGTAGTCAAGGTCATCACTAACCAAACTGATCCGACCGAACCCGTAAGTCTCATGGTGGTCAGATCAAGGAAGAGACTTGCACTTGGATCATAGAGTCCAACGCTTTTTTCCTCATCAAGAGGCACAGCCGTTGATTCTTTTCCATAGAACAAGGGTTATCTGGGATTTACTTCAACTATCGTAACTTAACAGAATTGAGTCTCATTTTAGGGATCCATCAGTCCATCCAATCCCATGGATTAGCCAACCGCCCAACCACTGTAGTGATAGGATTCATTTAGGAATTTGGTTATGTTTTGCCCCGAGTACCAAGGAAAAGAGTTCCCAGGTCCCCTAGCCGGCGCTTCAAGCAAACTTCAAGATAGTCACACCACTGACACACCCAATATGAAATTGCCTATTTCACAGATTCAATCTTTTAATGAAACCATAGTATCACTGATCATAATCCTCCAAAATATCCAGCTTGAATTCTAATTTCCAATCATTCCTTCATTAGTGTACTTATGGCATCATTGGCAACCAGAATGCTCACCACCTGTTCACTCGGGGGCCTTTTCAATAGTTCCTAGCTCATAGTACCTGGGAATATAATCACATACGAAAATCTAGATGGACTCAGCAAGATCAACCAATAGATCCATATAAAAGAGCCATGGACTCATCCGTTGAGGACCAGCAAGGCCAATCAACCAGATCCATGCCCGAGTTCAGAAAACAACTCTAACACCTTGTTTCTTTTTTCTTCCCCGACGCACGCGTGGGTATCTTCAGCGACCCAGAGCCCGAGCACCGTATGGTCAGCACCCTCTAGGCTCCTTTACAGGTCACCTAGCGCTTCACTCATAGGCCGCTTCCTTGGTCCCTCATCCACCGTACTACTGGAAGCTCACCATTTAAATCGAACTGAGGCTGGTCAAGACCTCGGTCGACTTTGCTACGCAAGACGTCCTCCATTGACTCTCCGTCAGTTGTGCAAGTTTATCAATTAGGTCTTCACACGACCTCATTCACAAGATGGTCAAAATGCTTTCCCAACATTCTTGACATAAAACACTCATTTAAAAACAGCTTTCATAAATACAGTTTCTAACGAACTCTCATCTTTCCACATTGTTCCACATCATTTCTCGTTATATCTACATCAACTCACATTTCTTAATCCACATCCAGTTATATGTATTCCCATCATCTTCATCCATTCTCATCCAATCACATCATATTACATCTCATCACATCTATCCACATCTATCCTCATCACATCTCATCCATTCACATCTACCCATATCCACATAACATCTATTCACATCATATGTCATCCATTCACATCTACCCCGATCCACATCACATCACATCACATCTATTCACATCATATCACATCACATCACATCACATCACATCATATCTTATCCATTCACATCTACCCATATCCACATCACATCCATTCACATCACATCTCATCCATTCACATCTACCCTGATCCACATCACATCACATCACATCCATTCATATCACATCACATCACATCCATTTATATTCATTCAGGTCCACATCTCACCACATCACATCCATCCACATCAAATCTCATCCATTCACGTCTCATCACATCACATTCACATTCATTTACATCTCATCATATCATATTCACATCACATCACATCACATCCATTCACATCTCATCACACCCATTCACATCCATCACACCCATTCACATTGATCACATTCATTGCATCCACATCACATCACACATATTCCATCCACATCGATCCTTATCACATCACATTCATTCCATCCATATCATATCACATTCATACATGAATACTAGAATCGCTAATGAAGGAGGTGTAAGAAACCTTAGAACACCACTAATTAAATGCACTTTCAAGGAACTTCCATAGGGACATGCCCCCAATCCCATGCACATTGGTTGCGGCATCCAAGATAGTTCTAATATTTGATGAGCCACCTAGGGTGCCAAGTGTTCCACTATGTGTCACAAGTGCTCCCAAAACTCAAAGGAATCCCCGCAGCCCCATGATACCCCCGTGCACCATTCCACACCACCAACATTCAGAGAAGCACCAGAGCGGCATCCAAGCTTTTGTCGTGGATGGGTAAGTGATTCTCCACCCCCCTCACACATGCACGGTAAGCCACAAATCCGAAGCCCATATGCATGTGTGTGTGTGTGTGTGTGTGTGTGTATAATGTAGCGCACCCCCCTACACCCCAAGTGTACAATTACTACCTTCATCGGGAATGATTAAAAAGACACAAAAACCCAAAAAATAACAAGAAACATAAAAAAACAACTAAAAACAACGCGCATGCATGCACTCCATACATTCAGATTCGCATCAATTTCTTTTATTGCAATTCTATTTGCAAACTTCAATCATCATATCTAGGACTTCAATTTTTCGATTTAACGATAGATTCTCAGCAGTATACTAAAAGATCAATCATCATCAATATTTGGGGACTTGATTTCAAGATATTTTTAGTATCTCTCTTTCTCAGATTATACCAGGCAAGTATAGCCAACAACTCATCTAATGATTTGTTTGGTATTCGTTCAAAAGAAGATAAATTAGATGGGTAAAATTACTCTCCTCTCAGGTTTCATGGACAAAAAACGTTATTATTGCCAAGGGCTTATGGGGTCTTGTCAGTGGGGTGATGAGTCCAGTCCCTACTAGCATAATTGCTCTACTACTAGGGTTAGGACCAAGATACCCAGACATATTCACAAGTTGCTAGATGCGATTTTATTGATATACAAGCTTTGGTATTAATTTCTTTGTATGTCAAAAGGTCAATTGTTCCACACATTTCTTCTTGTAAAACTTCTAAACTTTCTTGGAACACATTAAAGACTATGCATTGGGCTAAAAATGATGCATAAGTGGGTTGCTTTTCTCAAAATAAGAAAATGTAGGAGAAGGGGTCCATGAATGAACACTTACCTAAGTTACAAGACTTAAGAGAATAACTTCTTGACATTGATGAGATCATTCTTGACAAGGAAATTACAACTGGTAAATGCATTATCCGTGTGATAGAGAACAAGACATGAAAATTTTGCTTACTAGAACTCTAAACCATGTGATGGTTTAGAGTTCTAGTAAATGCATTATCTGTGTGATAGAGAACAAGACATGAAAATTTTGCTTACTAGAACTATAAACCATCATGGTTTATACAAATTGGACGTGTATGACAAGTGTGATGATTCTTCTTCGATTGGAAGACCCTTCAAATGCAATGAAATATGCCTAGTTATGGCATGCTGGGTTTGGCCATACATCGATTAGTGGATTAATGCTTTTATAAAAACATGGGATGTTAAAGGACCAGCCTCAACTTGATCCCCCACCCAGATATATTTGTAAACGATGTATCCTTGGCAAACTCTCTTTCCAACCTTTCCCAAAGAATGCCACGATAAGAGTTGACCACAAATTGTAACTCATACACAATTATGTATGCAGTCCAATGCAAAATTTGTCCTTGGGAGAAAATCTTTACTTTGTGACTTTCATTGATGATTATAGCAAATTAGGCTAGTCTTACCCCTAGGGGATTCACTCACAATATAGGGGGACTTCACCTGCATGTATGAACCTCAAGAAAACCCCCTATATATGATGCTCATAAGATGATAACACCCCCTATTTAATCTTATAAGGATACCTTTAAAAAATGACTATGTCACCCCCTTCCTTATATCTATGTTTTTTCTCTAGCATTTATACACCCCCTCTCCTTAGATTAAAGTATATTACTTTAAACCGTATTGAGAAACATAACTACTTCGTGTGAAAGATCCCTGCCCCCTCTGCGCAACAAATTTTGGGGGTGCTAGCAAATGAAGTGGGACTTCGTGTGCAGAGCAGAACCTCTCAATCGGGGACCGGACAAGAGACTAATCCCTCAGTTCTTCCAAAACCGAACCCGAAAAAACTTCCCTCACCCAGCAAACATAGGCGATTTCTCCAAGATATTTTTATTCTAATGTAGTCAAGAGCCTTAACTAACCGAACTGATCCGACTAAACCCGTAAGCCACATGGTCATATCAAGGAAAAGACTTACGCTTGGATTATAGAGTCCAATGCTTTTTTCCTCATCAAGAGGCACAACCGTTGATTCTTTTCCATAGAACAAGGGTTTTCCAGGATTTACTTCAACTATCATAACTTAACAGAATTCAGTCTCATTTTAGGGATCCATCAGTCCAGCCTAACCCCATCCAATCCCATGGGTTAGCCAACCACTGTAGTGATAGGATAAATTTAGAAATTTGGTTATGTTTTGCCCTGGGTGTACCAGGGAGAAAAGTTCCCACGCCCCCTAGCCGACGCTTCAAACAAACTTCAAGATAGTCACACCACTTACACACCCAGTATGAAATTGCATGTTTCACAGATTCAGCTGTCTTTAAAACAATCTTTTAATGAAACCATAGTATCACTGATCATAATCCTCCAAAATATCCAGCTTGAATTCTAATTTCCTATCATTCCTTCATCGGTGTACGTATGACATCATTGGCAAACGAGAACGCTCACCACCTGTTCACTCAGGGGCCTTTTCAATAGTTCCTAGCTCATAGTACCCGGTAATATAATCAGATAAGAAAATCGAGATGGACTCTCCGTTGAAGATCAGCAAGATCAACCAACAGATCCATATAAAAGAGCCATGGACTCATCTGTTGAGGACCAGCAAGGAAAATCAACTAGATCCATGCTCGAGTTCAGAAAACAACTCAACACCTTGTTCCAATTTATCTTCCTCGATGCACGCGTGGGTATCTTCGGCAACCCAGAGCCCAAGCATTGTATGGTCAGCACCCTCTAGGCTCCTTCGTGCAGGTCACCTAGGGCTTCACTCATAGGCCCCTTCCTTGATCCCTCATCCACCGTACCGGAAGCTCATCATTTAAATCGAACCGAGGCTTTGGTCAAGACCTCGACCGACCTTGCTACGCGAGACGTCCTCCGTTGACTCTCTGTCAGCTGTTGCAACTTTATCACTTAGGTCTCCACCCACGACCTCATTTCACAAGATAGTCAAAATGCTTCCCCAGTATTCTTGACATAAAACAGTCATTTAAGAACAGGTCATAAATACAGTTTCTAATGAACTCTCGTCTTTCCACATTGCTCCACATCATTTCTCATTATTCCACATTGTTCCACATCATTTCTCGTTATTCCACATTCTTCTACATCAATTCACATTACTTATTCCACATCCAGTCATATGTATTCCCATCGTCTTCATCCATTCTCATCCAATCATATCATATTACATCTCATCACATCCATCCACATCACATCCATCCACAACACATCCATCCATCCACATCACATCCATCCACATCACATCACATCTCATCTCATCACATCCATCCACATCACATCACATTCATCCACATCACATCCAATTACATCTATTCAGATGCTCATCACATCACGTCACATCCATCCTCATCACATCTCATCCATTCACACCTACCCATATCCACATCACATCACATCACATCCATTCACATCACATCTCATCCATTCACATCTATCCTGATCCACATCACATCACATCACATCCATTTACCTCACATCTCATCCATTCACATCTATCCAGATCCACATCACATCATATCACATCTCATCCATTCACATCTACCTAGACCCACATTCATCCACCTTACATCTCATCCATCCACCTTACATCTCATCCATCCATTCACATTACATCACATCCATTCAAAAATCATCATATCACATTCACATCCATTCACATCTCATCGCATCCATTAACATCTCATCACACCCATTCACATCCATCACGCCCATTCACATCCATCACACCCATCACACCCATTCACATCCATCATATTCATTGCATCCTCATCACATCACATACATTCCATCCACATCTATCCTTATCACATCACATTCATTCCATCCATATCACATCACATTCATTCCATCCACATTACATCATGTCCACATCTATTCATATCACATCTCATTCATTCTGTCTACATTACATCACATCCACATCTATCCATATCTCATCATATCCATTCACATCTCATCACATTCATCCACATCCATCCATTCATTCACATGCACATCTAGCACTTCACATCTCATTCTCATGCATTTACATCACATCACACGCATTCACATATCATCACATCTCATTCACATCTCATCAGATTCACATCCACATCCATTCACATCACATCACATCTCATCACATCCACTCACATCTCCTCACATCACATTCACATCATCTTATCACATTCACATCCACATCCGTTTACATCTCATCACATTCACATCCACATCCATTTACATCACATCACATCTCATCACATCCACTCACATCTCTCCACATCACATTCACATCTCATCCACATCTCATCACATCCACTCACATCTCTTCATATCACATTCACATTCACATCTCATCACATTCACATCCACATCCGTTTACATCACATCACATCTCATCACATCCACTCACATCTCCTCACATCACATTCACATCTTATCACATTCACATCTTATCACATTCACATCCACATCCATTTACATCACATCACATCTCATCCACATCTCATCATATCCACTCACATCACATTCACATCTTATCACATTCACATCCACATCCATTTACATCACATCACATGCACTCATGAGAGAGAGAAGCTCCAAGCCCCCCAAAAGTAGAGGATTTTAAAGGGATAATAGAAAATATGATTATTTTAATGTAACACTAGCATGGTATAGCTCACAGATTTTTTTACAAAAGACTAAGGGTCTATTTATAGGTGAGGGAGGCCACTAACCAAGTCCAACTGGGTTCTAGAATTCTCCAGGTTCAGTTTGACTCAATTTGGACAAGATTTGGACCAGTTTGGCTCCCTTTTTGATCTAGTTTGATCTAGGAGAGAGGAGAGATAAAAATATCACAGTTTTTTTGAATTAAAGAACCTTCCCACACATGTGAAGAAGGTGCATACCTCAAGAGTCCCCCTCTCCTTACCAAGGTGTCAAAAATTCATCATTTCTCCAAAATATCTTCTTTTTTTTAGTAATATCTCTTAATTTTTAACTAATAAACCTTGTACTTAGTCAACTCTTCATCTGATGTGAGCATTTACTCATTTTTGGGTATTTTCTTTTATTCTTTGGATTTATCACATCCCAACACTTGGATTAACCCTATTGGCCCATAGGAAACTTAATTGGACCATAATCCAAAAATTTCTAAAAATCTAGACCCTTAGGCTAAGGTCCCTTATATCATTTTTAATTGATTCCTAATGCACATTGGAAAGTTTATTTTGAACTTCTGTTTTAGGGGAAACCATTTTAGACACCAGGAGAATTTTTATATCCAAAGATATCTCAATTTTGGATTACCTCTCTCTAGACATTTTCTTTCTCTAGGCCAAAATAGGGTAAAACAAGATATTTCTCGTATTTCAGAGAGGAGAATAATTATAAGAACAGAAGGGGAGGTTCTTATACCTTTACTCCTCAAAAGCTGGAGGGAGGAATCTTACATCATGCATGCTACCAAGAAATACATGTATCATCACCATAAAGCAGCACAACCAATGTTGCTATACCCATCCCCATTCCCCTCTCTCACCCCCCTCGAGGCCCCTCCCCCTAACTTAAATTTAAGATTTAGTATTCACCTAAATACATGGAATTACCCCTAACTTATAAGCTTATGGCTCATTTAAAAAAAACCCTCTTGTACACTCACGTGATATCATAAGTTTTCTAAGAGTGAATCCCCCAAGGTCCTGTCCCATGAAAGAAAAATCAGAGGTTTTTAACACTTTCTTGGGTTGAGGAATGAAACTAGCTTAAAAGTCCAAACCCTTCGTATAGATAGAGAGGGAGAATTTTATCTAATGCTTTCAAAGTATTTTTGGAATAAAAAGGCATTAAGCATCAATGCACACCATATAAGAAAAATGGTGTTATTGAGAGAAGAAACAAGACTCTCATGGAGATGGTTAGATGCATGGTAAAAGGTCAATAGCTTTCACACAAGTTTTGGATGGAAGCAATTCTTTGTGCTACCTATGTGATGTACCTATGTGCTAAATAGGTGCTTTACTAAAGCTTTGAAGACAATCACTCCTTATAAAGCTTGGTTCAACAAAAACCCCAAGGATGAATGTTTTTAATTGTTTAGCATATGCACATATGCCATCTCAGATATAGACTAAGCTTAATGATACGACATTGAAATGCATCTTATAAGGCAATGAAATGCATTTTATTGGCTATAGTTTAGAAACCAAAGGCTATCAACTCTATAATCCTCTTACCAAGAAAATCATTGTTAGTGGTGGACGAACTGTATGCTACTCATGTTGTCACAACAATAAATGACAACTTCCCTAGCCACAGGCTCACCCATATCACCAAGTAGATTCTTAAACCAAGCTACCTCACAAGTTGCCATAGCAGCACCCTTGTACTCTGCCTCTGTACTCGACAAGGCAATTGTTGGCTACTTCTTACTAGTTCAACTCACAACATCACTCCCAAATAAAAACATAAAACCACTAGTAGATCTCCTATTTGTTGCAACAATACCAGTCCAATCAGCGTTTGTGTACCCATGTAGCTGTATCTCTATACTATCCTCATAAAAAAGTCCATAATTAATTGTGGACTTTATGTACCTAAGAATCCTTCCGTCTAGCCACATCTAACTATGGCATCCTAGGGGCTGCATAAACTGACTCACAAGTCCAACATCCTAGCTCAAGTTTGGCCTAGTAATCGTTATGTAGATCAAGCTATCCATGATGTGCCTATAAGCAGTGGGGTCCTCCAAAAGCTCACCTTCTACTCCAATGGGGTTGAAATAGGCTTACAGCCTGTCATACCATACTTGGACAACATGTCCAAACCATACTACCTGTGCAATAAACAAAATGTCTTAAGGTGATTCACCACCTATGCCCAAGAAATACCATAGCTCACCCAAATTCTTCATCTCAACTTTTGCTTCAAAAGCCTCCTGACATTATGTATGTCAACTACACTATCACCAATGATAATCAAGTCATCCACATAGATGACTAATAAGTACATGTACTATGATGCTATGTTGGCAAGAGAGAGCATGTCTCAATGTCAATGACAACATTACAAAGCCCTTTGGCAATACATGGTGCATCATATAGAACCACAATGGGTAGTTGGTCCCATCAAGCATATCCTAAACAAAAAGCATCCCAAATATATCATTGTCTATCATTTCAACCTACAATTAACTAACCTCTGACATTAAATGCAAATATCCCAAATACTTGCAAATAATGCCAAGACCATTGAATGCAACCAATATGGTTGTTAATAGATCACTCACTCATGACAAAGGAAACCTACAAAGTGTACCACAAATTGCAGTGTAGAGTAAGGAAATGATACTTAAAAGGAATGCAAAAATCAAAGATAACATTGGCGATGTTGTTAAAGCTATTAAAGATGAGCTCAAAGATGCAATGTCGAAGATGACGACGCCCTTGAAATTTTGCTTCTGCCACCATAAAGAATACCTAAAATCAAACAAAAATAGTTTGAATTGATACTCCCTCAGAATGCAAAAATCTTACAGCATGCAAACGAGCTGTAAAACACGCAAAAACTTTGTTAATGTAGTTAACATCACACTATAGGGTATACTTCTCCACCTACTAAGAGGATAGCTCAATCTAAGGCGATCAAAATAGCAACTCCAAGAGAAGATGGAAAGGGGGTGAGAGCCAAGTGAACCTACTCCGATACCAATTGTTGGAGTGGAGATATACTTCTTGTTGAGAACCTTTGGACATTGCTCATTGCACAACCTTCATCGATTGAGTGAGCCTCTTGATCTTTATCTCGTTGTAATCCGATAGTCTTTTGGCAATGTTTAAAAGACCATTGGATATTGTGGGGGAGGTTGCAACCCTCTCCTATACTGAGACCCTTCAATCATTTAAGCTTCCTTCATGGACACTTCACTTCTAGTTTCGGTTGAATTTAAACCTTTTTGGGTAAACACACTGGTGTGTACTAGCAGAAGAATCGGATCCAACACTTCTCTGGTAGGAAGATCCTTGGTAGTTTGATACACTATCCTTCGAAGTAATTTTGCCTCCCAGTATTTTTTTGAATCTCAAATGCATGTAAGAAAGCTTCAATAGTCCAATTGCCACTATTTTTCTTTATTTTTTATCCTCAGGTTACCTAAGAGTTGAGTTATTTATGACGTGAATAACTCTAATTTTTTACATGTAAATTTGTTTACTTATCCTTCAATTTCAAGATGATAGTTTGTTTGCACAATCGATCAGATTAAACACAATTAACAAGTGAGCTAGTCTAGAAGATAATCACGACATGATTATTTTCAAGATAATCACACATGAAAAACCCTAGATAGTCACAACATGAAAAACTCTTGCTTTTCATCCCAAGTGGACTTGACCTTTTGAGTGCAATTCTATCAAAGTGAACTTTAACAGTCAGTTTCTAACACTCAATCACCTTAACAATCCCAATCTATGAAATAATTTTAACATTATTTTCTCAAGTAATCAACGGTGTCAATATCTTTGGGATAGCCACGCGTGAATTTCTCTCTGATTTTTCACACCAAGAATCAAGAGAATAAGATTTTCTATTCTTAGCATAGAAATCCCCAAAGTCAACGTGATTTTGGAAGCTTCTTCATGACGTGAATTTCTCAAAGTTATTCTCACGAAGTGAAAAACTCAACTATTGTGGAGAACCCTAATTTGACCTTAGGTTTGATTTTTTCCCTAATCAAAAGAAAGTACAATTTGAGCCTTCTTACCCAAGCTAAATCAATGGTACCTTCTTTAGCAAGACTCAAACAACATTACTTTTTATGATTTACTTTTGTAAAAAAACAAAAAACAAGAAGCACCCTAGTATTTCACGTAAACAAGCAAGGATGCTTAAAACAACAAAAATTAAACGAAAGATAATTGATTTGTTTTTCTCCAAGGTTTCCAAGTACTTAAAACTCAATCCCTCATTCAAAAACAACAAAAAATCACACTTAAACTACACTTTACACCACAACAACCTATCTACACATGCCTTCACCCAGAACTTCACCAAAACTTAAAATGTTAATTTAAAACGAGCTAAGTGCTCAAAGAAGAAGAAAGAAGCAAGGGACAGGGGTCATACTGGAATGGGGAGTGCTTCCAGCGTCTATAAACCAACCATAAAAGCGGGGAAAAAAGAATCTTGGCTGAATTTCTTCATGCGAAAGCTCATAGACTGGAATGGGGAGTGCTTCCGACGTCTACAAACCAACCATAAAAGTAGGGGAAAATAATCTTGGCTAAATTTCTTCAACAAAAGACAAAGCTCTAATACAACTGTAACATGTGAAAGCTCATAGACAAGGATTATACTTTGATAAATAACTTTCAGCCCTTGGTTCTTGATGATGTATAGCACAATGTAATGAGAATAGGTTTACAGAGAGAAAGAAGAGAGACAATACATAGTGTTGGGTCCCCAATACCCTCTAAAGGGTCCCCCACCACATATGGTGTATTTGCTTTATTGAATGAATAGAATGACAAATTGGTGAATGACTGTTAACTGATTTGGAGCTGAGATGACTTTGAGCTCTTGATCTTCACCTTCGACCTTGCCCTTGGCTCTTCTTGGATGTCTATGCCATTGAACCGTGGCTCTTAAAGAATATATTAGATGATTGATGCAAAAGACTGAATAACACTTATATAGGCAAACCCATATACAGGTCGGTTGTATCTACTGATGTTGACCTACTCATCACGACTAGGATAAATGCTAGCTTTCACACGTGTGCTGCCTGAGCAGCCATTACTGCTGGCTAATAGGATTCCATAAGGCTGGCCTATGGCTCGACCTCATACCCAAGGACTCTTGGTTGCTCTTGGGCTGGCCCTTTGGTGGGCAATGGGACTGGAAGCCCAAGCAAAGCCTAGTCCACCTCTACATTCTACAGGGTCATCCGGTCCCGCAGTGTCTGAAATAAACTTTTTTTCTAACGAGTGAAAAAAGGATGACCTTCAAGGCCAACTGATTTTTATTGAAAAAATGCATAGATTAATCGGTTTTATAACTAAAACTTCAAAAATTTGAATCTTTAAATTCAAGGCTAGGTAAAATTATAACCCGTTTTTCTCAATTTCAGTTGTGAAAATTACACTAAAGGATGGTTTTTTTTTGACACTGATCTGGGGACTGCATATGCTAACATGCATTGACACCTGACCATGATCTTCAATTTGACCATCACTGAAGCGTTGTCTGTTACCGCATTCTTTCTAACCATCGTGGTTGAGGCACTTGCTTGCTGGCCTACACCTGGTCTCGTCAACTGGAGTCACAAACATGGCACTTGAAGTAAGTACAGGGTCCCTCCAAACCATTCAACTTTGTTTCTTTCTATTGTCACTTGTTTTTGACAGAGTCAAAGGCAATTTTGGAGATACAGAGGAACTGGTCCCACATGGCTCCGATTTCCTCTTTGTCAATAGTAGAAACATCTTTCTTAGGGAAGGATATATGGCCCGAGACTGGCCCCAGACGGCTTCCGTTTGATCTCTGTAAACAGAACAAAAGATTATGTATCATTCGTGTGCCTGATACATCAAGAAGCTTAATTTCACCTTAATTAAGAGGCTGGTTACATCAAGAAGCTCAAAAATTCCCATATTTATCATTGTTTAATGGACTATATAGGAAGAAAGAGGTGTTGAAGCTCCTTGCTTCAGATTCGGACACATGGGAAGCGCATGGCATGAAGGTTGACAATAAGTCTTTCCACAAGTACATCTCCAAGGAGACATATTGGAGTCGAATGATTGATTTGCAATAGAGGTGGTTTCTATCAAGTGCACGTTTCCCGAGATGCACTAATCTATTTTCAAAGTTGTCGACAAATCCATTTCAAGGGTGCATTCTTTGACATTGAGGATGACATGAGACACCATGTTCTTCATGAAAAACAACCATTCATGACTATGTCTGTTCATCATCTTATTGACAGGCGAGTTTACAGGTGACTTGTTAAGATGACAATTTAACAAGGTCAATAGTATGCATGTCTAATGCATACTTACGTAAAAGTAAAGTTGGATATTGCAGGTGGGTTATGCACCTACTCCAAGGATAGTATATCTCCAATATTCCCAGGGAGTGTCATGATTGGGTGATTAAAGACGGACCCTCTACCATGTATCCACCAAGTCTTGTGGCTCGGATCGACACAAAATGGGAGTTGGATGTGTGTCCTTGGTGGATTGATTATCCATCGTTTTGGGAAAGAGACACCCTTCGAAGGCCAACTTGTTTGCAGGTAAAAACCATGTATTATTTTAGCTTCCATTGTACCACATGCTTGATGGGCAATCCATGTATTATCTTTATACCAATTTGAATAATAGAATGGTTGAGATGGAAAAAGCGGGGTATGAAGGCTCCTGTGAACAACGCTCAGCTTCCAAGAAAAAGGAGTTCAAAACCAAGAGAGAAGCTGACTACTTGAGTAGTAAGAAGAACCTCTTTGATTCAATCCCTTTAGACATGGACCAGCCAGAGGTTGATGTGGGAGGCACGCACGACCATGGAAAGAAGACTGGAGAAATGCAAGGTAAGAAATCTTTGGCATGAATACAAGGTAAAGTTCAATATATGGATATGTAATTCCTAACCATGTTCCTAGGCAAAGGAGGAGGTTTTTCATCTAAAGATGTGTACCATCGTGTCATCAAAGGTGACATTGTGATGGTTGTAGATGCCATTGGAACAGTAGATGGCCACAGGTTAGTAGTATCTCTATGTGAGCATCACCATGTGATGTATAAACCATTATATTGTTGACCACATGTACATATGATTTTCTATTTATAGGGTGCTTCGGAAAGTTTCAAAATTCTTGATTTTGAATAGTCCTCAAGACTGGTCACTGCAAAGCACAAGTAGTGATCAAGTGGCTATGATGATGTGGGAAGACTTTCCGACATCCCTTCCAGTTGCACAGTGTGGGATGGGCCAAAGAACTCCCAAATGGAATATCTTTAGCAAAGCACTAGCAAAAGCCACCTTCAAGTTTGCAAGGGAATTTGTGGCAGACGAGGAATGGATGGTTACAACATGCCTACCAGATCACCTTCCTGTGATCCATAAGGCAGCTACTCATGGGTTTACTTTCTATCATACATTGATGGTATACATCAACTCTTCCTACATGTACAAGGATCCAAAAGAGGTGGTAAGTCAACATGAACATAAAAGATATAATGTATTTCATTATTTCAATGGAATTTGTAAATGTTTATGGGTTAAGTTATGTTCCCATATAACTTTAGTGTGTTTCCATTCTTGCAGGTTGAATGGCTAGTGCTATCCTCTTTCTTTCGTAATGATTGTAAGCCACTTATCTACAACAAGGCAGAAGCATTTAAGAAATATCCTAAACTTTGCATTGCTGGTACCAATTGGATGAGGGACTCAGAGCTTGGAGATGAACCAATGTCAACTTTCCAAAATGCCATTGTTCGAGGAGGTGCAGAGAGGAATAAAAGCTTGAGTGAGTAAGTTATATATTTGAGGTCCCTATGTGAAGTGTGTGCTTTATTGAGATGCAAGTCTATGAAAGTTTTATTTAACTCTTAATGCTTTGCAAGTTTCTCATACATCGCTTTACAAGGCCAGGAGACACGATCATTGATGTGTTTTGCAGGGACAGGAAACATGGCTAATGCATGCAAAGAGTTGGGCTGACATTGCATTTCTTTAGATTTGAGCAAACGAGTTAGAGGTAAGTGAGAGTTGCCTTACTAATGCATTGCATGTTTTCCATGGCATATTGGGTTTGGGTTGTTGGAGTTTAGGCTCCTCGAGGCATGAGAGAAGAGTCCCATTGAGTAACTGAAAGGCCCAACATAAACGGTCTGTTGTTGGGACACCAATCTCTTACTAAGCATCCTTGCATTGCTTGCATGCTTGATTTGGGTTACCAACGAGAAAAGAATAAGTGGTGAAGCTAACAAAACCCCCCTCCTCCAAAAAAAATCATGTGTTTTGTTAATTTTTGCATTCATTTCTTTAATCATCTCTTGTTACCCTCAAACTCATCAATTTTGCATTTTTTGGTCAATTTTGCATAATTTTTTACATTATTTTTCTAAAATAGAAAAACGAATTGTTATGCACTAGACACAATTCTCTGTTTTCTTTGAAAGCAAGTTTCAAGAGATTCAATTTCAAAGAAAATGTTCAATAGCCTGTTTTAAAATAGAGATTAGGAGATAGAGAAAATATTCATTTGTCCCATTGCATTAGACGCCTGTAAGGTGCTCACGTGCATCTAGGAAGCAAGGGAATAAGAGGAGTGGTTTGCT
Source organism: Cibotium barometz (assembly GCF_041138505.1). NCBI lineage: Eukaryota > Viridiplantae > Streptophyta > Polypodiopsida > Cyatheales > Cibotiaceae > Cibotium > Cibotium barometz. The sequence continues at coordinate 11,572,099 of NC_141097.1, read as the reverse complement.
TCTTCTTCACGGCGAGCAACCAGCGAAGGTTTGGGCAGGGCAGCCGGCTTGTGGGGATCGCGAGCTTTTCTCAGGTAGATCTTCTGTTTGCAGGCTGGTCGGGCCTCCCACCACGACAGCAGAACCAGCCCAGGTCGAGCGTACGCAAGAAAAGCTCACACAATGTGCACGATATAGACGGAAAGAACACTAACATGCACCCTGCCAGCAGCAGAGAAAGGGTTGAAGGTAACGAAGGAATCCCGGCCGTCAACGTCCACCACAGGTGCCTGGTCGTTTGACGGTGGGTTGGAGATAAGCCTGCTGCGCCCCCTGCAAGCTGCTATCGCCGCTACGCCCCACAGTCACCATCAACGTTTAGCTCAACACCAACTAACCACCGACTACCATGCCAGCCCTAATTGACCTATCCGGCCATTTCAAATTAAGTGTGGCCATCTCATCATCCTTTTCAAGACGGAGGCCTTGTATGCCATCCAAGACGGCATAAGTCAGATTGCTGCAAGTGTGACTGACACCGAAACTGTCATTGCGGCCATAGTAGCTCCATATCCAGTAGGGCTAGCGAATTTTGAAGGCACTCGTGTAGTAGAGCGCAAGACCGCCTGCTTCCATCACTCGGCCGTTCAGGCCTTCTGAGGGATCAATGGGCGGAGGCCAAACTGATTAGGCTCATGCCTGGTTGAAAATATTGGTTAGGCGCGTGAGAGTGTGAGTGGAATGAACTGAGCTTAGGGCAGTTGTTGGGGCCGATGCTGGCGCACTTGTGCCAACTGGCCAGGACAATGTGGCATTTAGAAAATGCAAGAAAATAAAAAAAATAAAAAACAATTACTCCACGCCAACTGCAACCGCGCTTGCTACCGCCACCAAAACCAAGCACACCAGTTGGGTGATAGGCAGCTAGTGGGTACAAGCTAATTTCTCCACAATTTTGAATGGTCTGAATGAAACTTTGAGGAAACTCATCCAAGAGCATTGTGTGGCCAATTACCCGATAATCCTATTTAATAATGCACTGGTATTTGGTAGCCTTTCTTCAATCTGATCATTATCTTGTTATGGTGGAAACTTGAGTTCGTGGATGCTTGGTTTTGTGACCTTGACACAAAATTAGCTGAGGTGGTCCTAGCTGGTTTCATGACTCTGCTTCTCTTGACACCACTTAGCTTAAGGTCGAATCATCCACTTGATCTTGTTTTACTAGGTCATTCTACAAGATGAGTGCTTAGAGATAAATACTCTAAGGGAAATGCATTTGTGGCTTAACCACGTCACTCTCGGGCACCCAGAAAAGCTTAGAATTGATTGCACTAACCATTAGAATAGATATCAAAGGCTTTGAATGGCTTAAAATCTTAAGCTAGCACTGGGCGACACCACATCTTTATGCACGGTTCCTTAGACGAAGCCCAAGACCTAAGTCGACCAAGCATTGCTACTAGCACACTCTAGCACACTAGCTAGAGTGACGCTAGCCTGAACACGATCCCCAACCAAAAACTTATGCCTGATGGTGGCCAAACCAAAGAGGAAGTTGAAAGAGTAGCAGCCATGTGGCTAGCTATTAATGCATTGAAAGAAAAAATTGAGATTCGTGCTCAATAAAGGCTAGCAGTCCAACCCTCCCACGCCGACCCCATAGCTCCCACATCACCAACACAAAGTCAACCAGAGGGTAGCCCTTCAACCATATGCTCCAATGCAAGCCCAACTTCTAGAGGACCTTTAAGCACCTGGACAAATGGATTGCTCAAGGCCCAAGACTGGCAATACAACATTGAGAAACAAGTCCTTATGGATTTGGCTACCCAATAGCTATATAGTATTAATTGGCAAGAAATCTTATTGTTTATTGAAGTCTTTGAAAAGGTGCTAAGAACTTGCCAGAGTTTGCCAATTACCTCATAAGCATAGTACAAAGTGAGCGACAATGATTGACATGCCTTAAGCCTACTCAAGAAACTACACCAGCTAACTCTACCCTATCCTTCACTAGTGGATCTAGCAACCCAACTAGCTGAACCAAGCTAAATCCCATTAGACTTTACAAATCAAGAGTCAAAGAACACCCAGTCTACACAACCCTCAAAAGTAGCACTTGAAAAACAAATGCATGTCATAGTGCCAAACTCTATAATGAATCTGGAACCTCGAGAGGCACACAATTACCAAACAAAGCCGTTAGTGCCCATTACTCAAGTAGTTCTAATATACAACCTACCTTAGAGCCTCCAAAGAACTCATCAAATGTTGCTCCATCTTCTAGAGGATATCTAAGTGCATGGATGAATAGGGTACGCAAATGTAACATACCCATCTTCACTACTAATAAAGAAATGTCCATGTAATAGATAAATTTATGAGTTTTTATGGTATAAAAATCAATGGTTTTATTATTTGAGTCATTTTTACTTAGAATCTTAAAATTCTGAGCCTAAATTTGAAATCTGCGTGTGATTTTACCCTAATATAGGATTTTACAGTATCCAAAACGGACATCGGATCAAGCTTATACGTAAATTTTAGTCATTTTTAGTTAAAAAACGATTGCCTTTAAACCTTAATAAATGCACGACCGGCCGTCCGATTGACAAACGTTCTGAATCCCAATGACCAGGAGAACCTCCCGGACAAAAAAAAAAATCGCCCCCCGGGTGGTCCGACACGTAAATCGAGGTTGACGCCCCAAATTTGGGGATCCCGCCCTAAAATTTGGACCGTACACACTTACTAGGGTGCCCACACGATGGCCGCACAAGAACCAAAGGAAGATCACCCACTGTGTGGTCCACACATAGCGCTACGTGGACACCCATGTTGCCCCAGACCAGATAAGTTACATGCGTACCACTCCTTTCCCTGTTAACCGACACCATACCTTTCCCACAGAGCCATGCAGGCCACTGATCTTCAGCCTTTGCTGGTACACCGTCCTTTCGTCCTTGCTTTGCGCAGCGCCCGTACCCGTACCCCACAGTTATATAAACCCCCGTGGTACTCCATGTGCAACACGCATTTCTGCGTAGCCTATGCTCTGCTATGCCGCCGTGTGCAGTGTACTTGCTATAGTACAGTCGCCCCTTGCAGCCACTCCTCTCACACCCCCTCATTTGCCCCTTTTCAGATAAGGCAATTTTCCTCTATCCCCCTCTTGCTAGGAGGCGGTGTCTTTAACTCTTCTTCCCCCTCCCCCCCGTGTGAAGAGACATACAGCAGCCCTCAGCCCTTCTCCCCTTTTGTAAAACGTTTTTGTCTTAAGGACATCTCACAATCCCCCCCCCTAAGATGGCCCCTTCCTGAAAACGTCAGAATATTACCTTGGGAGGAGCGCGCAACAACGAGATTAGGGAAGATGTGGCTCCAACCCTCCCTTTATAAGCTTCTCAAGGAAATGGTGGCCAGGTTAGCTTGGTTATCTTTTAAAGAAGAGTTTTTTTTATATTAGTATTCATAAATGTGTATCTTTTCCTTTTAAAATAATGACATAAAATTGTATAAAGTTACGAATTGTGTGATGCTGTATTCAATAATTGCATTGAAATTGTTATCTTTAAAGAGTGCAAGTTTTTCCTGGCTTCGATGCTAACTCCATTCCGTGCTAGCCCGGGAATGGTCCCCAAGGTATCTCTCATACCATTGGGAGAATAAGGTTTGCCGATTAAGGCGAGAGATGATGCTGCCTAGTTCTGAGAGCCCAGGCTAGCGCGGTGAATAAGCCCACCCTAGTGTGCAGACATCCCTCTGAGGGGCGGGAGGATCGAGCGATGGAGCCTGAGAGAGCGACAGGTCGGCTTGAGTCCTCGCCAAAGCAGCCAACGATGAGGTGTATGGTCCCGTAGGGTTTTGCCCAGCATGTAGAGGCTAGAAGGCCGAATTCTAGATCATCGGCAATATAAAGGAAAAGAATAAGAGAGCCGGATTGGCTTGTATGAAATTGATTTATGTATAAACTTTTTTATAAATCTTGTCTTTGGCATTATTGTACTGTGAAAAAAGGCTGTTTTAACAAACCTTGTGAAAAGGACCTTAATTAAGGAATATGTTTATTTATGTCAAACAGTGTGGTAGGATTAATTAGAAAACAAATTGACGCGTGAGTACGGTGGAAAGTGGGAGGATGGAATGCCCCGGCGGTACCATCCTACGAACGGGTGGACCCGATTAGTCGGGTAGCTTTCCAACAGATTAAGTGAAAGCCCTACGCTAGATAAATAGGTTCTTGGGCAACTCTATTCTAGAAGACTAGGCCAGCGGGCTGTGCCTTGCATGGATGAGGAAAAAAGCGTTGCCTCTAGAAATCAAGTCTAATAGTTGCCCAATTTATGATCAATTACCCTATGGGTGATTTGACCTCTAGAAGATCATGCTCCCCCTACGGGATAGGACTAGGTCTTACCTATGAATCGTATCCTTGAATCTCTACATGGTCAAGGTGTCGATAAATAGGAAATTTTCTCCAAGTTAAGACCTAGTGGACTATCTTAAGTATTTCCGCTATTTTAGAAGGGGGGAACCTTACAATTGGTATCAGAGCTCATTTTAGCTCCTAGGAATTGTCATTTAAGGACTGTTTTGCAATGAATGTTTTACCTAACATAATACTAATTAATAAAAATATCCTACTAAAACAAACAAGTTGAATTGATGTTTGAATGATTGTAGGAAGAGGAAGGTGCCTACTCGAAGTTTCTAGTTTTCCAATGCATCTTCGAGACTGCTAGTCACTCCTCAAACTTCGAGTTTCGTGACACCATGGTGCAGATACTAGAGAAGATGTCCCTCCCTCATTTCTCTCATATTGAAAGAGGATGGGGTAGAGATTTTTGGAGTCGTGGGATGAGATATTTCTTTATCCGAGCAGATCGAATTGGGAACATTACCACCGACCTAAAGCGGATTCGTTGGATTGAAAAGTTGAAGATGATCCATTTATTTTGGTTCGTCGGTACCCCCAGGGCCGACACCTCTGTGACTATAGATGGGATTCGCATACCTCAAGATCGTTGGGTGTATGACCAAGTGATGTAGGTCTTACCTGTTGATAGAGTAGCTATGTTGGGACCTACCCCAATCTAGAGTCTACCACCCTTACCATCAGTTTTTAGAGTGTTAGAAACTACAGCGGAACCCCCATATTTCACCTATGTGGATGGCTCTACCCTTGTGTCATAGTCAAGCTTAGGAATTTCCCTTGATGGCAAATAAGACTAATTATATTAGTCTTAGATCTTTGTAATAAAACTCATCCTTGTAAATATTTGAAAATAAAATGATTTCAATGTTTTACTCTCCAAAATAAGCGTTGTGCAAATATGAATCTTGTAATCTTAAAATTGTTTTTACAATGATGGCCAGGATGATCACCCTCTACTTCCCAATGCACTTTATACAGATATCCAGGAGAAGAAGCTCCTGCTCAAGCAAATGCAACCTCCCTCCTTTAAAGGAGAAGGTTCAAAGATTGAGAAGGATGCTGAAGTCTAGATTGAAGCGATGGACAATTATTTCTCTGCCGTCGGTACTCGAGTAGCAAATTAGTCTATGCTTGCACAGTTTCGCCTCATCGGAGATGCTAAACTCTGGTGGAAAGAGTGGTGCCGTGACAAGGGAGTCACCGAGCATTCTCAAACGTGGGAAGACATCAAGCAGGCTGTGAAGGAAAGATATCTTCCCCCTTCCCATGAATCTATAAAGATGAATGAGTTTTTTTGTCTTAGGCAGTGCAGCTTAGCTCTTGAGGACTACTATTCCAAATTTATCACTCTTCGGAAGTATGCCCCAGCTATGACTACTTCCTAAGCAAATGGCTTGTTTCTGCCAAGGGTTAAATGAACCCTTAGATTCCCACCTTGAAGCAATGAGGCCAAGCTCATTACAGGATGCTCTCATACGAGCAAAGCCCCTTGTGAAAGAATTGAGAGATGACAAACCTAAGCCTCAAAAGAGATCTTACCCTGAGGCAAATCCTAAAGATCAACCCTACAAGAAATCCCAACAGAATTTCCCCTACTACAATAGAGGGTGACAAATCAACTCTTTTGTCCCCCGCTCGTATGCTGCTTCTTCCAAAGAAGGCCCTCTGTGTTTTGAGTGCAATGAGCTAGGACACTTTAGGGCCAACTGTCCCAAGATGGCAACATCATTTCTCCAAGGTGGCAGAGGAAATCAAGGCCGTGGATAGAACCCCTATCCACCAAGGTGCAAGAGGCGGTGGGCTTGGCAGAGGCCGTGGAGGAGCAGTTGCTTGGACCGCCTATATTATAAGTGAAGAACTGACCTTGGAAATGGCTGAAGAAGAGCACGCCACCGTCCATGCAGCAATAGAACACCAAGGTCCGAATAAACAATTTGGTGTAATCCAAACCCCACCCACTCATCACAGTAAGCCATTTCAGCTTTTGATTGATTGTGGCAATACCCATTTATTTCTTTCTCCTAGGTGTTTGCAAAAATTAAACTTAGGTCAAAAAACAGCTAGAAGAATGACTGTAGAGTTAGCGAGTGGGAAAGAAGTAGTATCTCGCCACTCTATAGGAAACCTTGATTTTGAATTGAGTAATGAGCAAGCTCATGGGCCACTTTAGAGTCTTGCCATTAGGAATTTATGATGGAATCCTTGGGATGGATTGGTTAATTGCAAACAAAGCTAGCATTCATTATAACCAGGGGAATATCACTTTTGAAAATGAGCATGGCCAAGTAATATCCGTTCAAGGGCTAACAGGAAAACCTAAATCTAGGGTAGTCAATGTTGGAATTAGGGTTGCAGGAAATCAAGGGATAACAGGAAAACCTAAATCTAGGGTAGTCAATGTTGGAATTAGGGTTGCAGGAAAGCACACAAAGCTTGGAGAAGAAGAAGCAAGAATGCACACAACACACAATGTATTAGATTGTGTCAATGTACAAAAGATAAGTTAGCCCTAGAATGATGGGCGTATATACAAGCCGGGGGAAAAAACCTCCTAAAGAGGAAAAAAGTACCCCGGCGGTCCTAAGTGTGTTCACATACATCACTGCTGCCTATATATATGGCAACAAATCAGTGATGGTGTGAACGAGAGCTGGCACTCATGTATAGGGGAGTGCCATGCCCGAAGTAGATCAATCCACAAAGGGGATCAAGCCCAAAGCTTTGCGGAAAGCTTCGAACTTCTCACGACCAAGGAAGCGCCTTTGTGAAAAGATCGGCGAGGTTGTCCTGTGTTTGCACATAGGCCAAGCTGATCTCTCCTGCTGAGAGTCTCTCCCTGACATAGTGATAATGCACCTCAATGTGCTTTGTGCGAGCATGAAAAACTGGGTTTCTCGCAACTGACAATGTGCTCTGACTGTCAGTGAAGATAGACGTGGCAGACTCCTGTCCAACACCCAACTCAGCCATAAGCCGTCTGAGCTACACACACTCAACCGTAGCTGTGAAAGCTGCCCTGTACTCAGCTTCACAACTCGAAGTGGCCACAGTAGGTTGCTTCTTACTCAACCAAGATATGCATGAGCTACCGAGCATGAAACAAAAACCACTTGTGGACACTCTTGTGTCATAGCAACCAGCCCAATCTGAGTCCGAAAAAGCATGCAAATCTGGCGGCAACGATCCCCCCTTTGGATAAAACAACCCAAGATGTATGGTGCCACTCAAGTAGCGAAAGATGCATTTAACTGCCTTCCAATGCTGAGACCCTGGGCTATGCATAAACTTGCTCACCTGTGAGACTGCAAACTAAATGTCCGGCCTCGTAATGCATACATAGATGAGGCAACCAACAGCTGTCTGATAGAGTGTGACATCAAAGTAATCTCCAGCATCATGAAGACTCAACTTCAAACCTGTCTCCATTGAAGTAGCAATAGGCTTGCAGTCTTCAAGGCCAAATCTCCGCAACAATGTCTCAATATACTTTGTCTGACACAAAGCAATACCTCCATCACACTGCTTAAATTGTATCCCCAAATAATGATGCAAATGCCCCAAATCTGACATCTCAAAAGAGGCATTCAAATCAGCCTTAAAATCAGCAATGACTCTCATTTGGTCCTGTGAGCAGCATGTCATCGCCATAGAGAGCAATGATTAGATGTACACCATCCACACGTTTAACATACAAAGTGCTTTTTGTTGGACTATTCTGAAACCCATGTGCAGTCAAATATGCATGTATCTTTTCATACCAAGCTCGTGGAGCTTGCTTTAAACCATATAAAGCCTTTTTCAACCTGCACACTTTGTTTTCCTGCCCTCTTTGAACAAAACCATGAGGCTGCGATACATACACCTCCTCATGCAAATCTCCATTCAAGAACGCAGTCTTTATATCCAACTGATGTACATTCCAACCATTATGAGCTGCCAATGCACAAATGCTACAAATGGTAGTCATACGACAAGTGGGAGCAAAGGTCTCATCAAAATCAATGCCCTTTTCTTGAGCATAACCCTTTGCAACAAGTCTAGCCTTATAGCGATCAATACTGCCATCTGGCTTTCATTTCAATTTAAAAACCCACTTACATCCAATGGCCTTTTTACCAATAGGCAAATCACATAAAGACCATGTACCATTCTTCATTATAGCATCATATTCACTTTGCATTGTAGCCAACCAATTTTCTGAATTTTGTGCCTCATCAAATGAAAGAGGTTCTTCCTCTTCACACATACTAGACACAGCTAAAGCATAACAATCTGATGCATAAGAGGCATGCTGAAAACCTGAACGAGTACGACTAGTCATAGGTGCATCAATCTTACTATCACGCAAGGTTTGCACCAACCATTTAGGCATACCTCTAGCCTGCTCATTTTCAGCCCTATCCTCATGAATTACATCTTGTAAATCTGCATCAGAAATAGGCTGATCTATGATGTCGTTTGAAATCTGCATAGGCTGAATATTTGCCTCATTAGGACTTACATTTGAAATTCCACCTGTAAAGAGAGGCAACAACGTATCAAATACATCCCGTGAGCTCACACCTGTCTCTTTGGTACATGCTAACAAGGGCTGCACAGCATCTTCCACAAAAACAACATCTCGACTAATCAAGATACGCTTTGACTGCGGATGATACAATCTGTAACCCTTGCTTTCAGCACTGTAGCCAACAAAAATGCATTTGACAGCCTTATCATCCAATTTTTTGCGTTGTTGCACAAGCACTAAAGTATAGGCCAAGCAACCAAAGACACGCAAGTGACCAATAGAAGGCTTCCTGCCATGCCAAGCTTCGTATGGAGTAATAGACTGCAATGCCTTAGTGGGACACCTGTTGAGAACATATGCAGCACACATGACAGCCTCAAGCCAAAACGCATGTGGCAAAGCTTGGCTCTTGACCATACATCGTGCCATCTCCATAAGTGACCTGTTTTTCCTCTCAGCAACACCATTTTGCTAAGGGGTATACGGCACTGTACATTGGTGTTTTATCCCATGACTAGCCAGAAATGCATCAAACTCTTTAGACAAGTACTTCCCCCCTCGATCAGAACGGAGGGTGTCCACAGTACAATTGGATACATTTTCAACCATAAGAAAAAACTGTTTGAAGCACAAAAACACTTCGGACTTTGCCTTCAGTGGATATACCCATGTATGCCTTGAGTAATCATCAATGAAAGTCACGAAGTACAAGTGTTTACCAAATGACAGAGTTTGCATAGGCCCACATACATCACTATGTACAAGTTGCAATTTGCGAGTGGCCCGCACAGAACCATCCTTTGGAAACGCAAAACGCTGCATTTTGCCCAAAATACAGCCTTCACAAACATGTTTCAATGGTGTCTCAAGAGGGGGCAATGAAGCAACCATATCAAATTTCTGCAAACGCAGCAAACTAGCAAAGTTCAGATGACCAAAACGAGCATGCCATAGTTTTGCATCTGAAACTGCCTTTTCATCAGAAATTGCATTTGCTGAATCTTCCACACACTTGTCATAAGAATTGAGCCTATACAGCCCACGAAACAAGGTGCCAGATACAACAATCGTATCACCAGAAGTCAAATCATGAACAGTACATCTGTCATCCACAAATTTGACTACAAGTCCAAGTCTAGCAAGCGCAGAGATAGACAATAGATTCTTCTTTATCCCTGGCACATACAAAGCATCTGAAAGTGTGAAAGCACTGCCATTTGCAGCCGTAAGCATAATTTTACCAACGCCCTTCACTGGGTAAGAAGCATTATTGGCACATGTGACAGTATTCCCATTAGGGACAGCCTCAAGAGAAGTGAACATATCATGATGCGAGGTAATGTGCTTTGTAGCACCACTGTCAAAATACCAAACATGAGAGTCAACAGAAACTGCCAAACATGCATCATGTACAGATGGGTCATACTGGCAATACACGCTAAACGCCCATTTTGTATCTTGCACAACATTTGCAGAAGCATCCGCTATTGTGGCTGCATTTGACTCTTTCTTCTTTGCCTCTTTAGCCTTTAGCTTAGGGTAATTCTTAATGACATGATCATTTGCCTTACAATAGTTGCACCTGGTCTTTTTCTTGCCTTTATCAAGAGCCTTCTCAGACTTATTGTTGCTACCTGTGTGGAAGGAGAAGAAGTTGCAGACCTACTAATAGGAGAAGAAACAGTGGAAGGGGCTACCTTACCACTTCTTCTCTGCTTCTGCTGGCAGCAATAAATGCTTGATCAACTGCACGCTGCTGCCTGGCCCTGTTTTGCCTGGACTGCGCTTCTTGCAAGAGCTTGTTGACTAGAGTATCATACTTGACAGCATCAGGTCTGTCCTCTCATTAAGAAGTCTCCACGTGGAAGCAAAAGTCTGATATGTCTCAGGTAAAGCATCAAGAACATCTGCACAAGAGAATGATCAGGAATAATCTCACCTGCAGAAATCAACTGTTCTTTGAGATCTTTAATCTCAGCAAGAAAAACATTCATGTCATCATCTTCTTGCATAATCTTCAATTCTAGCTCTTTACGCAGGTAAGCGATTTTTGCCTCGTTACGACCTGCATACAAACCAGCTAGAATATCCCAAGCTTGTTTTGCTGTTTTAGCTGAACGAATGTGTGGGGTGATGTTACGTTTGACAGAAAGTGCAATCAAGGCATGAGCCTGCGCATCTTTACCATCCCAACAACGAGCTTGTTCAGCAGTGGGTAAAACAGCAGCAACAGTAGAGCTGCTAGAACCGGCAACATCCTCAACAGATCCTACATCCACAGAACCTGGACGTACATCCATACCCTGCACAATGTTCCACACTCCTTTTGCAACCAAAACATGCTGCATCATGTATGCCCAAAGTGGGTAGTTGCTGTCTCCATCTAATTTGTCATCGCGAAATACATCATTGCTGTTATCAGCCATGGCCACTGACTGAAAAACTGATGCAAAAGCTACCTGTAATGAAGCAAAAACTGAACAGAAAACAACTCGTGCTATGTAGCACGGTCCACAATAGAGTACGTATGCCTGTTTTGCAGAAAACTGCACTGTCGAAATTTCTGCAGAAATTGACGAAAACACCTGTGCGGAACTTGAAATGCAAAAACGGAGCCCGAAACGACCTCAGATGGGATTTCTGAGAACGCAAAGCTCTTCGGGCGTATTTGCAAATATAGAGACCTACAAGCGCTCGTGAAAGCTCACCTTAATCGGAGAACGTGAGTCGGAGGGTGCTGGCGGTGTAGCCCTGAGAGCCGATGCCTGCTTTGATACCAATTGTTGGAATTAGGGTTGCAGGAAAGCACACAAAGCTTGGAGAAGAAGAAGCAAGAATGCACACAACACACAATGTATTAGATTGTGTCAATGTACAAGTTAGCCGGCGTATTTACAAGCTGGGGGAAAAAACCTCCTAAAGAGGGAAAAAGTGCCCCGGCGGTCCTAAGTGTGTTCACAGGCCATATTTTACCACATTGATGTATCACTTTGTATCTACCCCCCTTGTACTCACATCACTTTTTTACATCCCGAGGATGGGATGTGCTTTAGAGGTGGGGCAATGTTAACCCATTTAGGTCAACACCTAGGCCAACATTTGAGCTTCATTATTATTTGGGTACATGTGCACACATTGCACCTCCATTGTATTTGATTTGGTGTACACATACCTATGGTTTATACCTTAGGGAATGGGGATGGTGGCCTTAGCCACACCTAATTGGTTGTAATTTGTGTGATCACCCTATGCTTGCCATGTGGCATAGAGGATAGCCATTTTTGCTATATAATGAAGGGCAAGCTAGGGGGGTCTCTCATTGCCTCTAGCCCAAGTTGGAATCCACTCTTGTGTACTCTTTGAGTGTCTTGGGTGTGTACATAGGGTCTTCTTCTTTCATTGTATTGCTTTCTAGAAGTCATGCAAGTGTGAGTTTCCTATGTGAGTGAGAGACATGTGAGTATGCTTGTTCTTGTGATGGCTTGGTTGAGGATCCTTCTTGCTTGGAAAGCCATCTAGAGTGGATGTGTGTGTACGGCTTGGAGTGGCATGCCTTGCCTCTTTTCTAGGGACTCCTTGTTTGTGGTGAGGGTACCTAACCATGAGTGAGTTGTAGTCCCGACCCTAATCATCATTTGGTGTGTGGGATATGTTGAGTTGGTGAGTAGTTTTTACATTTTGTTCCTTATTCACTTATCAAATCCTTTTCCATTTTCTTTGTTGTTAGATTAGGTTCCTTACCCTTCCTCTTCCTTGTCTTCATCCCCAAGAGCCGGAGTGAGACTGGTGAATTGGGAAGGTTTCCTTCTATGTGGCTTCCAACGCCACGCGAACACCCGGAGGTGCAGATTTACCCTTAACATGCTAATTAATAAAAACATCCTACTAAAACAAACAAGTTGAATTGATGTTTGAATGATTGTAGGAAGAGGAAGATGACTACTCAAAGTTTCTAGTTTTCCAATACATCTTCGAGACTGCTAGTCACTCCTCAAACTTTGAGTTCCGTGACACCATGGTGCAGATACTAGAGAAGATGTCCCTCCCTCACTTCTCTCGTATTGAAAGAGGATGGGGTAGAGATTTTTGGAGTCGTGGGCCGAGATATTTCTTCATCCGAGCAGATCAAATTGGGAACGTTACCACCGACCTAAAGCAGATTCGTTGGATTGAAAAGTTGAAGATGATCTGTTTATTTTGGTTCCTTAGTACCCCCAGGGGGCCGACACCTCTGTGACTATAGATGGGATTTGCATACCTCTAGATCACTGGGTGTATGACCAAGTGATGCAGGTCTTACCTGCTGACAGAGTGGCTGTGTTGGGACCTACCCCAATCCAAAGTCTACCACCCTTACCATCAATTTTCAGAGTCTTAGAAACTACAGCGAAACCCCCATATTTCACCTATGTGGATTTTGTCACAAGTCTTTCCACTATTCAAGGAGGATATGACTCCATTCTGGTAGTAGTGGACTTACTTACCAAAGTAGCTCACCTTATACTAGCAAAGAAGACCTTCAAAGCATCTGATGTTGCTTGAATATTCATCAAGGAAGTCCTCAAACTTCATGGTCTCCCAAAAAGGATAGTAAGTAAGTGATCGGGATTCTGACTTCACTTCAAAGTTCTGGCAGTACTTTGCTTTAGCACAGCTTATCATCCAGAGACCGATGGCCAGGCTGAGAGAGTCAATCAAGTAATTAAAGACAATCTCAGAGCATATTGTGGACGGGAGCCAAGAACGTGGATTCAATACCTTCCTCTGGTAGAATTAGCCTACAAAGCATCTTATCTCATCAGAGAATAGGAATGTCACCATTCAAAGCACTCTATGGGCAAGAATGCTTGTCTCCTCTAAATTTCTCTGATCCAACCATAAGAGTTGAGGCATCCAGGAAAATGCTCGAAGCGATGGAAGAACAAACCAAGGTAATCCAAAAGGATATTAAAGCTGCCCAAGATCGACAAAAGCACTATGCTAACACCAAGAGGTCTGAAAGGATCTTCAAGGAAGGAGATAAAGTTCTTTTACGAGTGCGACCCAAACGAAGTTCTCTATTACTTGGGAAATATAAGAAGCTCAACCCTAGGTATTGTGGCCCCTATACAGTTATCAAGTGTCTAGGTAAAAGTGCCTATAAACTCCAACTCCCAGCCCATATCAAAGTCCACAATGGATTTCATGTAAGTTTGTTAAAACCTTATGTACCCAGTCTCGATCATATTCTTGATGATGAACAAGTTGTAATCCCTACTCAAGGAGTCCTTGAATTATAGCCCAGTAGCATCATACATTCTAGGGAAAGGCAACTCGAAATAGAACTCTTGTAGAACATCTAGTACAGTGGAAAGATTACCCTCAAAAGGATGCAACTTGGGAAGATGAAGCTACACTCTTAAAGGATTATCCCCAATTTATGACGAGATGAGGACATCTCGATTTCTTTAAGGGGGGAAGGATGTAACATACCCATCTTCACTAATAAAGAAATGTCCATGTAATAGATAAATTTATGAGTTTTTATGGTATAAAAATCAATGATTTTATTATTTGAGTCATTTCTACTTAGAATCTTTAAATTTTGAGTCTAAATTTGGAATTTGCGCGCGATTTTACCCTAATATAGGATTTTACAGCATCCAAAATGAACACCCGATCAAGCTTATACGTAAATTTCAGTCATTTTTAGTTAAAAAGTGACGACCTTTAAACCTTGATACATGCACGACCGGGCGTCCGATTAATGAACGGTCTGAACCCCAATGACCAAGAGAACCTCTCCCCAAATTTAAGGCACCGGCCTCGATTTGCATCCCTCTCACACCCCCTCATTTGCCCCTTTTCAGATAAGGCAAATTTCCTCTATCCCCCTCTTGCTGCTAGAAGGCAGTGTCCTTAACTCTTCTTCCACCCCCCCGTGTGGAGAGACTTACAGTAGCCCTCAACCCTTCTCCCCTTTTGCAAAACGTTTTTGTCTTACGGTCATCTCACAATCCCCCCCCCATTTGTGTCGTGGACTTTAGTAAGAGGTTTTTGCCTCAAGAGAAGGTTCGTGCGCTGTGGTTTTTTGCTCATACGGTGAGCAAACGCTCTCAGAATTGAGATCCGACTGAAGCGTTTCAACCGCGACAACGAGCCCTACAAGAGGACATCCAAGATGGCCCCTTTTTGAAAACGTCAGAATATTACCTGGGGAGGAGCGCGCAACAACGAGATTAGGGAAGATGCTCCCGATGCGACGGCTCCAACCCTCCCTTTACAAGCTTCTCAAGGAAATGGTAGCCAGGTTAGCTTGGTTAGCTTTTAAAGAAGAGTTTTTTTTATATTAGTGTTAATAAATGTGTATCTTTTCCTTTTAAAATAATGACATAAAATTGTATGAAGTTACGAATTGTGTGATGCTGTATTCAATAAATTGCATTGAAATTGTTATCTTTAAAGAGTGCAAGTTTTTCCTGGCTTCGACGCTAACTCCATTCCGTGCTAGCCTGGGAATGGCCCCCAATGTATCCCTCATATCATTGGGAGAATAAGGTTTGCCGATTGAGGCGAGAGATGATGCTTCCTAGTTCTAAGGGCCCAAGCTAGCGCGGTGAATAAGCCCACCCTAGTGTGCAGACATCCCTCTAAGGGGCGGGAGGATCGAGCGATGGAGCATGAGAGGGCGACAGGCTGGCTTGAGTCCTCGCTAGCGGCCAACGATGAGGTGTATAGTCCTGCAGGGTTTTGCCCGCATGTAGAGGCTAGAAGGCCGAATTCTAGATCATCGACAGTAATTGTACTATGGAAAAAGGCTGTTTTAACAAACCTTGTGAAAAGGGCCTTAATTAAGAAATATGTTTATTTATGTCAAAAACAGTGTGGTAGGATTAATTTAGAAAACAAATTGACGCGTGAGTAGGGTGGAATGCCCCGACGGCACCATCCTACGGATGGGTGGACCCGATTAGTTGGGTAGCTTTCCAACAGATTAAGTGAAACCCCTACGCTAGATAAATAGGTTCTTGGGCAACTCTATTCTAGAAGACTAGGCCAGCGGTTGTGCCTTGCATGGATGAGGAAAAAAGCAATGCCTCTAGAAATCAAGTCTAGTAGTTGCCCAATTTATGATCAATTACCCTATGGGTGATTTGACTTCTAGAAGATCACGCTCCCCCTGCGGGATAGGACTAGCTCTTACCTATGAATCGTATCCTTGAATCTCTACATGGTCAATGTGTTGATAAATAGGAAATTTTCTCCAAGTTAAGACTTAGTGGACTATCTTAAGTGTTTCCCCTATTTTAGAAGGGGGGAACCTTACAATTGGTATCAGAGTCGATTTTAGCTCCTAGGAATTGCCATTTGAGGACTGTTTTGCAATGAATGTTTTACCTAACATAATGCTAATTTATAAAAACATCCTACTAAAACAAACAAGTTGAATTGATGTTTGAATGATTGTAGGAAGAGGAAGATGCCTACTCGAAGTTTCTAGTTTTCCAATGCATCTTCGAGACTGCTAGTCACTCTGAGTGAAACTTCGAGTTCTGTGACACCATGGTGCAGATATTAGAGAAGATGTCCCTCCCTCATTTCTCTTGTATTGAAAAAGGATGGGGTAGAGATTTCTGGAGTCGTGGGCTGAGATATTTCTTCATCCGAGCAGATCGAAGTAGGAACCTTACCACCAACCTAAAGCGGATTTGTTGGATTGAAAAGTTGAAGATGATCCATTTATTTTGGTTCGTTAGTACCCCTAGGGCCGAAACCTCTGTGACTATAGATGGGATTCGCATACCTCAGGATCGTTGGGTGTATGACCAAGTGATGCAGGTCTTACCTGCTGATGACAGACTGATGACAGAGTAGCTGTGTTGGGACCTAGCCCAATCCAGAGTCTACAACCCTCACCATCAGTTTTTAGGGTCTTAGAAACTACGGCGGAACCCACATATTTTACCTATGTGGACTGCTCTACCCTTATGTCATAGTCAAGCTTAGGAATTTCCCTTGATGGCAAATAAGACTAATTATATTAGTCTCAGATCTTTGTAATAAGACTAATTATATTTGTCTCAGAGCTTTGTAATAAAACTCGTCCTTGTAAATATTTGGAAATAAAATGATTTCGATGTTTTACTCTCCAAAATAAGCGTTGTGCAAATATTAATATGGTAATCTTAAAATTGTTTTTACAATGATGGCCAAGACGATCACCCTCTACTTCCTAATGCGCTTTACACTGATATCCAGGAGAAGAAGCTCTTGCTCAAGCAAATGCAACCTCCCTCTTTTAAAGGAGAAGGTTCAAAGATTGAGAAGGATGCTGAAGTCTAGATTGAAGTGATGGACGATTATTTCTCTGCCGCCAGTATTGGAGTAGCAAATCAGTCTATGCTTGCACAGTTTCGCCTCATCGGAGATGCTAAACTCTGGTGGAAACAGTGGTATCGTGACAAGGGAGTCACCGAGCATTCTCAAACGTGGGAAGACATCAAGCAGGCCGTGAAGTCTAGATTGAAGCGATGGACGATTATTTCTCTACCGCCGGTATTGGAGTAGCAAATTAGTCTATGCTTGCACAGTTTTGCCTCATCGGAGATGCTAAACTCTGGTGGAAACAGTGGTGCCGTGACAAGGGAGTCACCGAGCATTCTCAAACATGGGAAGACATCAAGCAGGCCGTGAAGGAAAGATATCTTCCCCCTTCCCATGAATCCATAAAGATGAATGAGTTTTTTTGTCTTAGGCAGTGCAGCTTAACTCTTGAGGACTACTATTCCAAATTTATCACTCTTCAGAAGTATGCCCCAGCTATGACTACTTCCCAGCAAGTGGCTCCTTTCTGCCAAGGGTTAAATGAACCCTTAGATTTCCGCCTTGAAGCAATGAGGCCAAGCTCATTATAGGATGCTCTCATACGAGCAAAGCCCCTTGTGAAAGAATTGAGAAATGACAAACCTAAGCCTCAAAAGAGATCTTACCCCCCTGAGGCAAATCCTAAAGATCAACCCTACAAGAAACCCTAACAGAATTTCCCCTACTACAACAGAGGGTGACAAAGCAACTCTTTTGTCCCGCGCTTGTATGCTTCTTCTTCTAGAGAAGGCCCTTTGTGTTTTGACTGCAATGAGTTGGGACACTTTAGGGCCAACTATCCCAAGATGGCAACATCATTTCCCCAAGGTGGCAGAGGAAATCAAGGCCATGGATGGAACCCCTATCCACCAAGGTGCAAGAGGCGGTGGGCATGGCAGAGGCCGCAGAGGAGCAATTGCTAGGACCGCCTGTATTTTAAGTGAAGAACCGACCTTGGAAATGGCTGAAGAAGAGCGCGCCACCGTCCATGTGGCAGTAGAACGCCAAGGTCCGAATAAACAGTTTGGTGTAATCCAAACCCCAGCCACTCATCACAATAAGCCATTTTAGCTTTTGATTGATTGTGGCAGTACCCATTCATTTCTTTCTCCTAGGTGTTTGCAAAAGTTAAACTTGGGTCAAAAAACAACTAGAAGAATGACTGTAGAGTTAGCCAGTGGGAAAGAAGTAGTATCTCGCCACTCTATAAGAAACCTTGATTTTGAACTGGGTAATGAGCGAACTCATGGGCCACTTTAGAGTCTTGCCATTAGGAATTTATGATGGAATCCTTGGGATGGATTGGTTAATTGCAAACAAAGCTAGCATTCATTATAACCAGGGGAATATCACTTTTGAAAATGAGCATGGCCAAGTAATATCCGTTCAGGAGATAACAGGAAAACCTAAATCTAGGGTAGTCAAGGCAAAACATCTACTCAAGGGAACACGTAAGGGTCAGCAAGTTTTCTTAGTCAAGCTCAACAAAGCCATTGAACCTAGTAAGGAGACAGAACCCTCTTGGCTCCAAGAATTCTCTGACATCTTCCCTGACGAGCTTACAGGGCTACCGCCTCCTCGAGAAGTCGATCATGAAATCAAGGTGATCCCTGGGGCTCAACCCATCTCAAAAATGCCCTATAAAATGTCCCTTCCTCAAGCCATTGAACTTAAAGAGCAACTTTCCCAACTCATTGAGCAAGGATTTGTATGCCCCAGTAGCTCTCCTTGGGGGGCACCTGTCCTTTTCCAAAGAAAGAAGGATGGAACTCTCTGCCTTTGCATAGATTATCGAGGGCTAAATCAAGTCACTGTC
Source organism: Cibotium barometz (assembly GCF_041138505.1). Lineage (NCBI taxonomy): Eukaryota > Viridiplantae > Streptophyta > Polypodiopsida > Cyatheales > Cibotiaceae > Cibotium > Cibotium barometz. The sequence continues at coordinate 11,553,013 of NC_141097.1, read as the reverse complement.
AAGAATAAGTATCCTATCCCTCGCATCGATGAACTTCTTGACAGGCTTCATGGGGCCAAAGTCTTCTCAAAAATAGATTTGAGGTCTATCAGATCAAAGTCAAGGAAGCAGATATACCCAAGAGAGCCTTCAATACCCGTTATGGCCACTATGAGTTTACTGTAATGTCATTCGGGTTAACCAATGCTCCTGCAACCCATTTAACTGCCTAATGCAAGATATATTCCGCCCTTACTTGGATGAATTTGTGCTTGTTTTCTTTGATGACATCTTAATCTACTCCAAATCAATGGAAGAGCATGAGGAGCATGTGCGTAGAGTTCTACAATTGTTGCACAGACACAAACTCTATGCTAAGAAGAGCAAATGTACCTTCTTTACTCATCAAATTGAGTATCTTGGGTTCATCGACTCTAAAGATGGCATTTTAGTAGACCACGCCAAGGTCAAAGATATTCTAGAGTGGCCATCCCCTAAATCAGTTCATGAAGTTCGTGGGTTTTTGGGAATCACGGGATGGTATAGGATTTTTATCAAAGATTATGCCTTGGTAGCTACACCTTTGACAGATCTTCTTAAGAAGGATTGCAAAATAGTGTGGCTTCTGCCAATCCATCAAAACAGTTTTGATCAGATCAAGGTCATTATTACTTATGCCCCAGTCCTGAAACCTCCTCATTTCACCAAGGAATTTGGCAATATGAAGCAAATTATGCCACCCATGATTTGGAGCTCTTAGCAGTTGTTCATTGCCTCAAATTATGGAGACATTATCTCTTGGGGGGCAAATTCCAGCTTGTAAACTGACCATACAAGTCTAAAGTGGATCTTCACCCAGCCTAACCTCGACATGAGGCAAAGGAGATGGATTGAAATTCTACAAGAATATGACTTCGACATCAAATTCCGCTCTGGGAAAGATAATGTGGTAGCAAATGCACTTAGCTCCACAAATCTTTCTTGAGTGCAATTTCAATGCCAAATAATCCCATACTGGTCAAGGTGGAAGAAGTCTCATCTCACGATCCAGATTATCAAAGGATGATGAAGTTAGTAGAAGAAGGAGGAAATTCAGAGAAAGAGAAGAATCTAATCAAGGGGTACTCCACTCCTGAAGGAAGCCTCTACTTCAATCACAGGCTATGTATCCCTAAGGATCCTGCTTTAAAGAAACTAATCCTCTATGAAGCTCATGATAGTCCTGCTGTGCAGGACACCTAGGCTATGCAAAAACATTAAATGCCGTAAGAAGAAGATTTAATTGGGCAGGTTTGAAAAATGATGTCCTTCGATACTTGAAGCAATGTCTCTCAAACCAAAGGATCAAAGCTGAAAGGGTCAAGATGCCTGGGAAACTTCAACCCTTGGATATTCCCCAAATGAAGTGGGAGTGCATTAGTATGGATTTTGTCACAAGTCTTCCCACTGTTCAAGGAGGATATGACTCCATTCTAGTAGTAGTGGACTTACTTACCAAAGTAGCTCACCTTATACTAGCAAAGAAGACCTTCAAAGCTTCTGATGTTGCTGAATATTCATCAAGGAAGTCCTCAAATTTATGGTCTCCCAAAAAGGATAGTAAGTGATTGGGATTCTGACTTCACTTTGAAGTTTTGGCAGTCCTTATTTCAAGCCCTGGGAACTCAACTTTGCTTTACCACAGCTTATTATCCAGAGACCGATGGCTAGACTGAGAGAGTCAATCAAGTAATTGAAGACATTCTCATAGCATGTTGTGGACGGGAGCCAAGAACGTGGATTCAATACCTTCCTCTGGTAGAATTTGCCTACAATGCATCTTATCATCAGAGCATAGGAATGTCACCATTCAAAGCACTCTATGGGCAAGAATGCTTGTCTCCTCTAAATTTCTCTGATCCGACCATAAGAGTTGAGGCATCTAGGAAAATGCTAGAAGAGATGGAAGAACAAACCAAGGCAATCCAAAAGGATATTAAAGCTGCCCAAGATTGACAAAAGCATTATGCTGACACCAAGAGGTCTGAAAGGATCTTCAAGGAAGGAGACAAAGTTCTTCTACGAGTGCGACCCAAATGAAGTTCTCTATCACTTGGGAAATATAAGAAGCTCAACCCTAGGTATTGTGGCCCCTATACAGTTATCAAGTGTCTAGGTAAAAGTGCCTATAAACTCCAACTCCCAGTCCATATCAAAGTCCACAATGTATTTCATGTAAGTTTGTTAAAACCTTATGTACCGAGTATTTTTTATGATGAACAAGTTGTAATCCCTACTCAAGGAGTCTTTGAATTACAGCCCAGTAGCATCATAGATTCTAGGGAAAGGCAACTCCGAAATAGAACTCTTGTAGAACATCTAATACAGTGGAAAGATTACCCTCAAGAGGATGCAACTTGGGAAGATGAAGCTACACTCTTAAAGGATTATCCCCAATTTATGACGAGATGAGGACATCTCGATTTCTTTAAGGGGGGAAGGATGTAACATACCCATCTTCACTAATAAAGAAATGTCCATGTAGTAGATAAATTTATGAGTTTTTATGGTATAAAAATCAATGATTTTATTATTTGAGTCATTTCTACTTAGAATCTTCAAATTCAGAGCCCAAATTTGGAATCTGCGCTTGAGTTTACCCTATTATAGGATTTTACAGCATCTAAAATAGACACCGGATCAAGCTTATACATAAATTTTAGTCATTTTTAGTTAAAAAGCGACGACCTTTAAACCTTAATAAATGCACGACCGGGCACCTGATTGACGAACGGTCTGAACCCCAATGACCAGGAGAACCTCTGGGACAAAAAAAAAAATCGCCCCGGGGCGGCCTGGCACGCAAATCGAGGCCGACGTCCCAAATTTGGGGACCCCGTCCCAAAATTTAGACCGTACACACTTACCAGGGTGCCCCTACGATGGCCACACAAGAACCAAAGGACGACCGCCCACTCTGTGGTCCACACATACCGCTACGTGGACACCCATGCTGCCCCAGACCAGATAAGGTACATGCGTACCACTCCTTTCCCTGTTAACCAACACGGTACCTTTCCCACAGAGCCATGCAAGCCACTGATCTATAGACTTTGCTGGTACACCGTCCTTTCATCCTTGCTTTGCGCAGCGCCCGTACCCGTACCCCACAGTTATATAAACCCCCGTGGTGAAGGGCAACACGCATTTCTGCGTAGCCTATGCTCTGTTGTGCTACCGTCCGTCCCTGTGCAGTGTACTTGCTATAGTACAGCCACCCCTCTCACACCCCCTCATTTGCCCCTTTTCAGATAGGGAAATTTTCCTCTATCCCCCTCTTGGAGGCAGTGTCCTTAACTCTTCTTCCCTCCCCCCTCCCCCCCGTGTGAAGAGACTTACAGCAGCCCTCAGCCCTTCTCCCCTTTTGCAAAACGTTTTTTTCTTAAGGACATCTCACAATCCCCCCCCATTTGCGTGGACTTTAGTAAGAGGTTATAAGAGAGGGTTCATTTGCTATGGTTTTTTGCTCATACGGTAAGCAAACGATCTCATAATTGAGATCCGACTGAAGCGTTTTGACCACGACAATGAGCCCTACAAGACGACATCCAAGATGGCCCCTTTTCAAAAACGTTAGAATATTACCTCGAGAGGAGCGCGCAACAACGAGATTAGGGAAGATGCTCTCGTCGATGCGGCTCCAACCCTCCCTTTACAAGCTCCTCAAGGAAATGGTGGCTAGGTTAGCTTGGTTATCTTTTAAAGAAGAGTTTTTTTTATATTAGTGTTGATAAATGTGTATCTTTTCCTTTTAAAATAATGACATAAAATTGTATGAAGTTACGAATTGTGTGATGCTGTATGAAGTTACGAATTGTGTGATGCTGTATTTAATAAATTGCATTGAAATTGTTATCTTAAAAGAGTGCAAGTTTTTCCTGGCTTCGACGCTAACTCTTTTCCGTGCTAGCCCGGGAACGGCCCCCAAGGTATCTCTTATACCATTGGGAGAATAAGGTTCGTCGATTGAGGCGAGATGATGCTGCCTAGTTCTGAGGGCCCAGGCTAGCGCGGTGAATAAGCCTACCCTAGTGTGCAGACATCCCTCTGATGGGCGGGAGGATCGAGCGATGGAGCCTGAGAGGGCGACAGGCCGGCTTGAGTCCTCACCAACAGCCAATGATGAGGTGTATGGTCCCGTAGGGTTTTGCCCAGCATGTATAGGCTGGAAGGCCGAATTCTAGATCATCAAGTATAAAGGAAAATAATAAGAGAGCCGGTTTGGCTTGTATGAAATTGATTCATGTATAAACTTTTTTATAAATCTTGTCTTTGGGATTATTGTACTGTGGAAAAAGGCTGTTTTTACAAACCTTGGAAAAGGGCCTTAATTAAGGAATATGTTTATTTATGTCAAACAGTGTGGTAGGATTAATTAGAAAACAAATTGACGCGTGAGTAGGGTGGAAAGTGGGAGGATGGAATGCCTCGATGGCACCATCCTACGGACGGGTGGACCCGATTAGTCGGGTAACTTTCCAACAGATTAAGTGAAAGCCCTACGCTAGATAAATAGGTTCTTGGGCAACTCTATTCTAGAAGACTAGGCCAGCAGCTGTGCCTTGCATGGATGAGGAAAAAAGTGTTGCCTCTAGAAATCAAGTCTAGTAGTTGCCCAATTTATGATCAATTACCCTATGGGTGATTTGACTTCTAGAAGATCACGCTCCCCTTGCGGGATAGGACTAGGTCTTATCTATGAATCGTATCCTTGAATCTCTACATAGTCAAGGTGTCGATAAATAGGAAATTTTCTCCAAGTTAAGACTTAGTGGACTATCTTGAGTGTTTCCCCTATTTTAGAAGGGGGAAACCTTTCATCAAAAGTGTAGATTGAGAATACAACATTGAGACCCAACTACTCAAGCACTTATCCACGCACCAAATCTATGAAGTCTTTTGGCAAAAAGTTGTGCAAGCTATATCTGGTACCATGAAACGAGCTGAGCATCTTCGAGAGGTTACCAATTGCATTGCTAAGGTAGTTCAGAATGACCGTACTTGCTTACAACCGCCCTACCTATAAATGTGCCCAGGCCACAAGGTCAAGGAAATAAGGTAGAAACTAGGGTGCTGAGACTATTGGGAACATCACCTCAAAGACAATCATGTGCTACTTCTATCATATGACACCACCAAGCTTTCCAAAAAAACAAGCTCCAAATATGACTCCACGTAAGGGGGATGGCAACAAAATTCTACCTATCAACGTGGCTATGGCAGCCAAGGAGAGTGAGTTTCCTAGCTCAAGCTCAAAAGCTATGAAAATGAATAATATGCCTAACTCAACTGAGAACTCCACCATGGACCCACAAGGAGGACATATTACTAGTGCTACGTGCTCAAATGCTAGTTCTATTGGCTCTTTGGACTCTTTAGTGGACATAACAACAGCTTCCCCTAAAGATAGGCCAAAATCTCCTCAATCACCTACTTCAAGCTCTATGGTTATTCAAAAATAGACCATTAGTACAATGGATATGAACCCTGAGCAGACTTCTCAAGGACCCTTAAGCACATGGATAGAAGGAATCCTAAAGGGACAAGATTGGGAGTATAACATAGCAACAAACATGCTTATGAATCTTGTCATCAAGAAATGCTATCCTTTGGTTTGGCAAGAACTTATGCAAGTAGCCATCGAGGACCTTGGAATCGAAGCGAGTATTCATTTGATGATGATGGGGCTGGATCACTCTATGTGGAAGAAATGAGAAAAGAGAAAAACATTATTACTCATGCCAAGAAATCTCAAGAGCTGTCAAAGACAGAGGCACCTATAGTTTTGCTAAAGCCTCTAAGCAAGAGGACAAGCCATTAGAGCCGATTCACAAAATTCATCTAGCATGACATCCCTAGTATTTTTAACAAAGCCATCAACTTATACACAATAGCAAGAAAAGGCCCAAGAACCATCTAACACAAACATGAATAGAGCCCCAGATGAAATCCTAGCTAGTGACCCATATGTTCCTCTAGCTAGTGAAACCGTGGCCATGACCACATCATTGGAAAACTACTACAATGTTGACACATCTTGGCACTCTAATCACATGGGTGAGATTATTCCAAAAGCTGCTATTTCAAAGCACCTATGATTTCAGCTACATCAGCTTTAGAACCAAAAAGAAAATGCATTGAATTGTCTAGTCCCTATGGGAATGTGCTATTTAGTGCTTTGATTGATGGGGAAACCATTCATAGCTTGATCTCTTTTGCTACTTGGTGCCAAACTAGGAAAACTCGAGCTTGGCCCAAGTGAAGCTAGAGTGAGGGGTAGCAAGAAGAAAAATACAAAAGTGCTTAGTTTGTTAAAAATTGACACCTATTGGGATAATGACCACCTTGTTGGTGACTTCCTAGTCTTGCCTAAAGGTAACTTCAAAGGGCCAATCACCCTTGGTTACAATTGGTTGTATAACTGCAAAAGGTAAAAGTGACTCTGCAAAAGAGATTGAACATATACAAGAACATCCTAATTGTAAAAATCTAGTCTTTATGCAACATTCAATGAGGTTGCTAGTTCTCAAGGATGATCACAAAGAGGGAGCTTTGCCATCAAATGGATTTGAAGATAGTTTCTCAAACCCATCTACACCATTGTCCATGAAAGATTCTTCAACCTCAACTTCTCCATCAACTACTCTATCAACTACTCCAAAAAATAAGAATCAAAGTGCTCATAAACAAAAACCAAAATGTGCTGTAGAGTCTACATATGAATCTACCAGGGAGCAGACTTCCCAGAAGCTCCAATAGTTTGTCCAACCATCAACTCCTCTCCACCAAAATCAAAGCTTACAAGAAGTAGAAGAAACAACCGCAGCAAATGGAGGAGGAGAACGCTACAAACTACTCCTGGGTGGGTCCAAAAGGAGCTTCTACAAGCACAAGGCTTTTATAAAGGATATTCTTGGATTTGGGTCCCTAAGCAAAAGCTACCTACCATCTTACCCCAGCCTAGGTTTCTTCATCAACATGACCATGACCAATGTGCCCCAATGTCCAAATCACACCTGGAAGAGGAAACCTCTCCAAACAGGGACTGTGACAACTCCACCACCAGTAGCAATTGTTTCACTGAGAGTAGACAAGGGCAAGGCACTTATGGATGTGTCTACAACATCCCCACCACTACAAACTTGGCTACCTAAAAAGATTTTGAGGGTACCACATAGCTCAGGAAGAGGGGAGTTAAACCGTGCTTCAACATCAAGAATCCAAAGACCTCCTTGGTTGCCAAGAGGCTTCTTCACCCATCAAAGCATCAACTCATGCTATTGAAGTCCAATGCTTCAGTGTAACACCCCCTCAAGAGGAAATAGACATACCAGTACATCATGAAGAGTACCTAAGCCAAATTCACTCTTATAAAAGCACATTATCACCTCTTCAGTTAAACGTAAGAACTTCTCAAGCACACTCACATGTGTACCATCACCTAAGCCTTCTCAACATAGAATTGGAAAGGATGGTTACATCAAACTTACACCAATATGAGTAAAGGAAAAACTTGAGGTGGTAGCCCAAAGGCGATAGTCTCATATTCCTTAAAACCCTCTACAACACCTTACTCCCTAGCATTTCACCATGTTCACATCAAGAAGGAGCTTGTTGGAAAAAAATTGGTATTGTATAGCATTAATACTTTATACATAGCTTAAACATTATTTATTTATTTCATAAAAACACAAAAAAAGTAAAAAAACAAAAAAACAATAAGAGAAGAGAGCACTAATCAATGACAAGCAGGCATGTACTTCATAGTCTTGGCTAATCAACATGTGCAAGCTTTCCTTGAGGTTTTTTTTCAACAACGAAGTCTTCTACAATAGTAGAAACCTACACAAAAATCTTTATTCTTGATTTATCATGATTCAACAACGAAGTCTTCTACAACAGTAGAAACCTACACAAAAATCTTTATTCTTAACAAGTCACCTACAAAGTCCTTCACCAAGATCAAGAGAAAAAGGATAAGTAATGACTTCACGAGCTTCAAATTAACCGGCTCTTCATAAATATCTCTTTTACAATTCTATACTTTAATTTTTCCCTTAAAGAGTATAATTACATTCCACTTGACTGGTTTGCCTTTCTCTTAGTAGCTTCCAAGATGAATATTAATGCTAGCATCTTTTCTTTTAAATCTTCCTAATCTTATGATTCTATATCTAAAGATAAAGTATGCCAAGGAGTATCCCAAGTCCTCCATTTTACATTTATTAAACCATCTTTAGCTATATTTTAACTCTCTAGGTAGCATCTTTTCTTTTAAATCTTCCTAATCTTATGATTCTATATCTAAATATAAAGTATGCCAAGGAGTATCCCAAGTCCTCCATTTTACATTTATTAAACCATCTTTAGCTATATTTTAACTCTCTAGGTAATGTGTGAATGAAAAAGATGGTTTTTAAATATAAAATAGCATTAAAAAATAAATAATAAACACACACAAAAATAAATTCAAAAAACATGACCAAGAAGATAGCCATTGCCATATGGAATCCTAGACTTAGGTCTTTGGAAAACTAGCAATGGTAACATAAGATCAATGCCTTGATTTCTCATAGGGTGGAACCTTGTGTCTTTGCTTCACTAACAAACCATCGCCGTCGAAGGCTCTTAGCAATTCTTGATGTCCTTGGCAGAAGTCACTAGGCCATTTCTTTGGTCTCCACGTGGTGGTAGCTTATCACTCTTGATTTCACAAAAGAAGCAAAAAAGAAGAAGACCCGAAGAAAAAAAAATACTTTTATTATGTAAGTAATCATCTAATTGCATGCAATTTTACTTCTAGAGCTAACATATAGCGTTAGATGGTTTGTATGTGCATCATTGTGTTTAAGACAGTGGTCATAACCATAGGCATATTTTTTGAACTCAATTCATGATGAATCGTTAGACTTGTACTTATCTCTGATGGCATTGTAGGAGGTGAATTCCACATGGCTTCCCACTCTGCACCTCTATCATAATCGGAGAAACCTCTAATGGAGAATAATTAAGGTTGTTTGGAGGAAGAAATTTATGATGTTCATCATACACCACTTTCTTTAGTGCACGTTCTTATTTGGATATAAGTGACGGACCACAAATTGGACATGCATTATATCTTGCAGTTGTTGTGAGACCTACCCAAATGGCATGTAAGAATTGAAAGTTAATAGAAATTACAATACATTAGAGTTATAAATGAATCATTTGTGTATGCTTATATAAGAATCAATTTATAAGTACATCATACCTCAACACTCCGTACAGCCCGAAAAATCATGTATAGTCCACATCGAGATACCCTTGACCATTGCACTGCAACATGAAATTAGATGAGAAACATCATACACACTTATGCCTCTCCATAATTTCTCAAGCTCATCAATCAAGGGCTCAAGGTATACATCCATATTCTTTACCTTGTGCTTCTCGGGCACAAGAAGTGCAAGCATCACATGACCCTTCTTGATGGACATCCATGGAGGAATATTGTAATTCACAACAACAATGGGCCAGTGGACCATGATATAGACCTCAATCCAAATGGGTTCACCCCATTCATACCCAATTCAAGCCGTAAATTACGAGGCTCATTTTTGAACTCTGGCCATCCATCCTCAATGTTAGCCCAAGCTGGTGAGTTGACAAGAATTCTCATCATGCCATCACTTTAACGATGGCTCACATGCCATGTCATTAACTCAGTAATGGATTGACACCAGAACATATGTTGAATGCGATTTATAATATTAAAGTGCCTCAATACCTTGCATAACTTTTACACCCTGTAAATCCTTCTTGTAACGATCCTCTCCACAAGTTAGACATTGCATGACATTGGAAAAGACACCCCTAAATAGTATACAATCATTACAGCATGCATGAATTCGAGTGTAATCCATACAATCATTACAGCATGCATGAATTTGAGTGTAATTCATACCGTACTTGAAAGTATTTTTCGAGCATCACTTCTTCTTACAGGCATCATATTGTTTGTTGGGAGCACCTTCTTTAATAATCGAAGTAGGCTATTCACCATATTATCACTCCATCCATATGTTGTTTGCAAGTTGAGAATTTTTAAGAATGCCCACAAAGATGAGTGCTTTATACCCTTATACAATGGTGTGTTAGCTTCCTTGTGTACCACATCATCTCTTTCATGTGTTTCAAATTTAGGTGTCTCTTCCTCACCCATTAGGCAAAATATGGACTCTCATTTTTTTCCCTTAAGGATTTCCACACCTCCTCTCTCTAGAAAAATGGGCTCATGGTGAAATTTTTCCAAATCAAATCAAAAGTTGGCCGGAGATTGCATATTTGGAATGTAATCATCGAGACCTTTCCAATGATATATAGCATGATGAGAAATTTTGATTATTCAAGAAGTCCCCAAATTGGTTGATGACGTTGCCATGTCATCAATTTGGGGACTTCTTGAATAATCAGAATTTCCCATCATGCTATATATCATTGGAAAGATCTTGATGAGTAGATTCCAAATGTGCAATCTCTGCTAACTTTTGATTTGGTTTGAAAAAAGTTCACCATAAGCCCATTTTTCTAGAGAGAGGAGGTGTGGAAATCCTTAAGGAGCAAAAATGAGAGTCCATATTTCACCTAGTGCTTGCTTTGAAAAAAGTGAGTGATCATCTTCTCCATGAAATCCTCTTCCTCTATCTCATGTGGAGGAAATCTTGGGTCCTCTAAACATGCTCCACTTTCCAAGTGCAATGCTTGTACTCTTTCCTCAAGTTTCCCCCAATGACATAATAATGAGACATATTGTGTAGTACTTGTGCACAAATGTCCATGCCATTCTCATCCTAATGAACTATATTTAAGGCTCGTGCATGCATAACGCTTATGCTAAAGGGCCTAACACATGATGCATACCCTATGTAGAAAACAAGAAATAAGAAATATTCCCAAGCATACAAATAACATGCCAAAAATAGTTCTCATCAAGAATAGAAAACAAGAAATAATAAATCTTTAAATCTTACCAAGGGTACAAATAATGTGCCAAAAAGTAAAGTAAATAGGCATACCTTTTTAATTGTGCCTTGAACAAAAAAATCTCAAACCTACATATAACAAATGGCAAACAAGAAATTCTCATAGTAAACAATATTTTAATCTATTGGTAAAGTTGTGAAATTTTATCACAATGATGGGGATAGAAAGTCCATATAACTAAACTATACTAGCTTCCTACCTAGATGTAGAACAAACATTAGTAGATTGTCTAGTTACCCCACACCCACCTCAATGTCTATATAACTGAAATGTAATAGATGTGGAACACACACTGGTAGATTGTTTAGGTACCTCACACCCACCTCATTGTTGAGGAGATATCCCTCCTACCAACATCCTTTTTTATTTCTTGTGGCTTACTCTTGTGGAGATGGTTTGATAACATGTAGATAAGGAAATCTATATTGAAAAAGATATCTTCAACATGCATAAAAGACTCTAATCATAGAACTTCTAATGATGCATAAAAATCTCTACACATAAAGATCTCTAATGCGTATAAAGAGCTCTATGTATAAAGAGCTCTCATGCATTTAAGGAGCTGTATGCATAAAGATCTCTAGCTCTCATGCATAGGTAACAAGGAATAATAAATCTTCCCAACAAGAAGGGTATAAAAACATGCCAAATAATAAAATAAGTAGGCATACGTTAATTGCACCTTAAACAAAATAATGCTAAAAATACATACAAGAAATGTTAAAAAAGAAATTTTCATAAAAACGCACTAGCTCAACAGCTAATACAAGACATGTTAAAAAAGAAATTTTCATAAAAACGCACTAGCTCAACAGCTAATACAAGACACACGTTGATAGAATTGTTGGCAAAATTGATGGTCCTCTGGCCCTGTTCTCTCTTACATGTTGATGCTCAGGAAGTAATGGTAAGAGAAGTGCATGATTATTTATGGTATTCCATCACTACTAGGAAGAATACACAAGTTCAAGATAAAGAAGGTGGTGGTTATCCCTTCATGTGAACACATATAACCTTATGAACAAGTATGACCTTTCACATCACCTTACACTCATGCACACTTTCACCTCTTCATATCACTTGAATTAATATCTACATCTCTTCATATCACTTGAATTAATATCTACATCTCTTCATATCACTTGACTTCATGCCCATGACATCAATAAGACCTTAGTCTTTTGCCCTTACATTTCAAACTATCCAATCCTTGCAAAGTTGCCTAATAAAGTTCAACATTGCACAAATTACTTTATACATCCTCTCTTAATGAAAACTTTGCTACATGTGTCTACACCCACATGTTGGAGTGGTCTACCCCAAGTTTGTGCTCAAGCTTGATCTTGTGGACACTAGCACACTTTCTAGTTTGTGTCATACACCTAATTTAGCACCTAACTTGCCCTAGTGGAAATAACACAGGTTCCACCCTTTGAGCATGCCCTTATCCTTTGGACAAGTCTTCATATCTTCCTTTTGGAAGAGTCTTCTTCTCCTCTTCTAGGAGATAAATAGGAGAAACACAAGATTTTTACGCTATTCCATTATTTCTGTGAAGTAATGACATGATAATTACACGATTATTTATGTTATTCTATTTTTTAAATGAAGAATGCACAAGTGCACAAGTACAAGATAAAGAGGAAGGTGGTTATCATCCTTCATGTGAACACATATGACCTTTCAACCTTCACATGAGCGTGTACATATGACCTTCCATGTCATCCCACACTCTTACACACTTGCACCTCTTTGCATCACTTGACTTCACAGTCAGTACATCAATAAGACCTTAGTCTTTTACTGTTACATTTCATAAATTCAAGCCTAGCAAAGTTGATCATTACATCAATAATACCTTAATCTTTCATTGTTACATTTTAATAAATCTAAGCCTAGCAAAGTTGAAAATTACACACACTTCATCCCACTATTTTTTACATCCTCTCAATGAAAATTTTGCTATATATGTGTACACCTCCAGGTTGGAGTGGTCTCCACCAAGTTTGTGCACTTTCTAGTTTGTATCATACACCTAACTTAGCACCTAACTTGCCACTATAAGTTCCATCCTTTAGGGATTCTCTTCTCCTTCTTCTCCTTTGTAGAAGTCTTCGTCTCTTTCTTTTGGAAGATTCTTCATCTCCTCTTTAAGGAGTGTTAACCCTTGCTGGAGACCTCTTAAAAACTGCTCGTGATGCCATCATTTTTTACCTCTTTCGACCATGGGCATCGGAAGACCAAATTCACATTAAACAATTATAAAGTATTGTTTTACATGCATGATCGGGACTTTTATATGAAAGGTATGCCACTGTTTAGCTTAATTGAAGGTACCACTAAGTATAAGGTTTACACTAATGTAAGTGTTTTAGCCTGGCGGCCTAGGACCTAACTTTTAGCTTTGGCTGCATAAATGGTATAAACCCTAAAAACCAAGTAGATAAGGCAAAATGTAGCCCCAACCCCTCATTCTCTCTTATGCTAATAGAAGTGTGCTCTTCTCTTTAACTCATTTTTCTTGTAATTTACTCGTTTGTCTACTTGCTTATGTGAGAGAGGATGTGAGCTCTTATTATTTGCTCCATTCACAGAGTGAGTGTGTGGCTAAAGGGCAAGGAGAATCAAGTTGCTTGGAGGTGCGATGGCAAGCATGGAAGTCAAGCTCTCAAGTGCTTCATCGATGGAATTACCGGCAATAATCCAATCAATTGGCATCATTCATGAGGTGAGTGACACATCTCGACTATGCATTCGTAGGCTAGTCATGGCATATTAGTTCTCGGTAGTTCTCGGTTGAGCTCCCTTGACTCTCAAAGGTGGCGTAACAATTCATAGGCTAGTAATGGCATATTGGTTCTCAGATAAGCTCCCTTGAGTCTCGAAGGTGGTCCCCATGTTGTTGGACTGATGAGTGAGTTTATGTAAGCCCCCAGGAAGCCACACTTAGATGTGGTTAGATGGATTCTCATGTACATAAAGTCCACAGTTGATTATGGACTTTTCTATGAAACTGGCACAGAGATGGTACACAAATGATGCTAGATTGGTAGTGTCACAAACAAGAGATCTACCAATAGCTTTATGTTTTCTTTTGGTAGTGTTATTATGAGTTGGAGCATCAAGAAATAGCCAAAAAATACCTTATCAAGTACACATGTAGAGTACAAGGGCACTACTACTATGGTAGCTTATGAGGTAGCTTGGTTTGAGAAGGTACTTGGTGATATGGGTGAGCTCATGGATAAGGCCATTATTATTTATTGTGACAACATGAGAAGCATACAACTAGCTAGTAGCTGAGTCTATTATGCTAGGATAAAGCAAATTGAGATGCATTATCATTTTGTGAGAGATAGAGAGTTCTAGGAGGTGATGTGGATCTCGTATGTATCAGCATAGAGGATCGGGTATTTGATATCTTCATGACGCACGGGTACATATAATCTCCATAAGTTTAGGATCTTACTTGGAGTGTGGTGTGTGGAGTGGAGTGTGTGCAGCTGAACTTGAGGGGGAGTGTTGAGATATCAAGCATCAAACAAGATCTATCTGAGAGGAGTGAGATTCGAACACAAGACTTGTTGAATAACAGCTCCATGAGCTAACCGATCTACCACACATTGGGTGATAGAAAGGTTAGCCCATTTTGTTTATTTACTCACACACCCAGTGAAGAACGTTGTGTGTGTGTGTGTGTGTGTGTGTGTGAGAGAGAGAGAGAGAGAGAGAGAGAAAGTTATATTAAAAGATCCAATGGGTCTATGAGACCAAAAGTGATACAATAGTGTCCATGTAGTTTCATGGTACAAAAGAAAACAAAGAATAGAGTTATGAGATGGGAATGTCAAACGGGATTATTGTCATCATACAGCTTATGGAGCTAACCCCTTGGTAGGAGGAGGGGACCATCAAGGATATCAAGCATGGGGGTAGCCTGTAAAGGCTCTACTGAACGTAATAGGTACTAGTTTGATAGTGATTGGAGTAGCAAACTCAGATTCGGCAACCTCTTGGTAGGAGGAGGGGACCATCAAGGATATCAAGCATGGGGGTAGCCTGTAAAGGCTCTACTGAACGTAATAGGTACTAGTTTGATAGTGATTGGAGTAGCAAACTCAGATTCGGTAAGAATCTCATTTTTGGGTAGGATTGAAAGAGAATTGGCCGAAAAATTGGTGCCTAAACCAATCATCATATCAGGCCCTAAGCCGCCCCATTGCTGCAGGAAAGGCTCAGCTTCAAAACCGTACGTGAAGCTTCTGCCTCATATGGCTTCTCCTAAGATCGAAGATCTTCATTGGCTTTACGAAACAAAGGTTTTAAGAATTATGTGTTTTCTATATGGTAGTGCATGTGTATAGGAGTTAAGGTTGCTGCACATAAACACCCCTCGTCAAGTCTTTCTTTCTTCAAACAATTCTATATGACTGCACTGATTCACTTGGCATGGGAAGGTGGCTATGTGCCTCTCCATGATCTCCTTAAGATGGGGCTGATTTCTATGTTGCTAGCAAGGTCCAAGGAGTTTGAGACGTCAAGCTCGATCTAGTGCCGTGGCCTGCTAGTCTAGAGTCACACCAAAGTGGGGTTTAGCAAATGGTTGGGCATTCTCGAGAATGTGTGGCTAGATGAGTCTGTGCGTATGTCATCCATGGTTGGTGTAGCATCCTCACGTGGTTAGTAATAACTTAGTGATGGTCATCTGGGGCCAAGGTGGATGACTCTCTAATTAGTGAGTCTCTGGTGGTAGTAAAGCTCTCGTAGAGGAAGAGGCTGATTTAGATAATCCATGATCCTTGATGGGTCCAAACCTCTCTCTGAAGGGATAGTGGAACCTCTCTCTGAAGAGATAGTGGAACCCCTCTCTGAAGAGACAGTGGAACCTCCCTTGGATCTCATAATATATAGTGCACATGTATGGCTCTCCCTATCTCTATCCTCATGTGGTGCACAGACACCCGCGCCCACTCTGCAATCTGTATGGTATGTGACATACATATGTCAAGCTATCTGGCTCTCAGTATGAAACCATCCTATGAAATTATCTATATAGTACTGTCGTTTGTGTGAGAGTAGCTCATATGTTGTGATCCATGTATCTTATATATGAGATCATATTTGATCACCCGATCTCTATCATCCAGAGATCGCCTAATGAATGGGTAGTCCATATCATACTTGAGTGGTGGGAGAAGCAATCCATCTCGATCTCGGGGGGTTTACCCAAAAATATGTAAGTATACCATGTGAGTTCAAATGAAGGGGGTTTTTAATTCAAAATTTTAAGGTGAATTTATAGAAATACATTTACAAAAGGGGTTTTTTTAATCAACTTTGGAAAAAAACCCCGTACGTTCATAAAGAAAAAGGGGTCATTTTATCCATGAAAAATTTATAGGTAAGGGGTTAGTGCACCCCTTGAGATCCTGAGTCCCTACCTTGTGAGCTAGGTGCATACTTGGCTATGCCATGACTTGTGCCCATCTACTGCTAGTAGTTGAGAGAAATGTAGAGGGAGCCTTGAGAGTCTCCACCAGGGGTCCATGTAACTAATCCTATGAATATATGTAACTCTCTAGGAAGAGTGCCACTTCTACCATGGGTGATGTAACAAACTCTACTGGGATAATATCATGTGGGACTAATGGTTTGTTGTGTATCATATGGGAGAGGTGCATCATGACTTGAGGCTCCTCTATCTTTGGCCATGAGAAAGAGAGAGAGAGAGAGAGAGAGAGAGAGAGAGAGAGAGAGAGAGAGAGAGAGCCTGTGAAGGGATACATTTGTATATATTTAAAATAATACTATCAGTGTGTGGCCTTGGTGGTTTTTTTAAAAAGTGGAGGGAGGGAAATAACAATGGTGTTATTGCCCTCCCTCCCTGTTTTTTAAACTAAAAAACCAATAAATGAGGAGCTTCCTTCTTGAGGGCCTATTGGGTGGATTCTCAAAGGGTGGTAGCCTTTGCTCTCATGTCCACAGCAAACAGGGCGTAAACTCCATGCGTTGCATGATGCTCCTCTCTAGTTCTTCTCTTTCAACACTTCCATCCACTTTGGACCCTTAGAACTCCATGCAGGCTTTCCACAAGCTCACAAAGTAACCCATTTGTATATATTTAAAATAATACTATCAATGTGTGGCCTTGGTGGTTTTTTAAAAAAGTGGAGGGAGGGCAATAACACTGGTGTTATTGCCCTCCCTCCCTTATTTTTAAACTAAAAACCCAATAAATTAGGAGCCTCTGAGTTGCATGATGCTCCTCTCCAGTTCTTCTCTTTCAACACTTCCATCCACTTTGGACCCTTAGAACTCCATGCAGGCTTTCCACAAGCTCACAAAGTAACCCATTGGTCCTTCTCTTTTCCACATTATGCCAGCATAACATGGGCACACCTAGGGCGACACTTTCCAATGTGGAATTCCACCCGTAGAGTGAGAAAGCCACTGATGGAAGGGTGGGAGAGCACTCTCAATTGTAGTACCCAAGACATGATGATACCTTGGTGCTTTGTTTTATTAAAAAATAAAGGTGGAAACTTGTTTGCATAGCCTCCTGCTACAAAATTCAACCGAATTTCCCACAAAAAGGCTCTGTTACTGACCTCCAAATTGGCAACAACTAGCTCTATGAACTGCTCTGAGAGAGAACTCATGGAATGAAGGAAACCATGCTGTAATCAGCCTTTTGTAGTCAGCTATGGACTACTTCTTATTGATCAAGGATGTAAATTCCATCTCTTGATCACGTGCTCTTTGTAGTAGGCATTGAGTTCTCTAGATGTGAATTCTCCTTCTTGAAGTAGGTATTGAATTCACTTGATGTGAATTCTCCTCCTTTGATATGTTTAAACTTCTTCAACCTCTTTCCATTCTTCTCTACCAAGTTATGTCATGTTTTGAATTTTCCAAAAGCTCTAGCCTTATCTAGAAGAAAATACACCCACAAATTCCTATTAAAGTCATCAATCAATAACAAGAAGTAGGAAGAACCACCTAATGTAGTGGTTGGCATTTTACCACAAAGATCTACATGGAAAGCTCTAGAGGAGCCTTTGTACACAATTATTGCTCTCTTGTGGAAATGCATGCTAGTATGCTGCTTGCCCATCATACAAAAATGTCGGTAGGTGTACCATAATCCCAATTCTTTACATATCTCTTTTAAGGTTACAAAGCTCACGATCTTTCATATCATAGCTTTCTTTTCTTAACATTGGCTTAGGCTATAGTAGACACTCCATATAAAGTTTTTGTGCCAATTCCCTTTCCTACAACATTGTTGGTAGCATTTGTGTGATGACTGTGCACACCAACCTTATCGAAGAGAAACTTCAAGTCATGGTCATCTACTCATATTCCTCTTGATGTTTGGAAAATAAAAGTCATTGAAAAACTTATTAGTGCCACCATTACTAGAAACAAAAGAAATGGTAGGTGATGCCATGGCTAAGCATTTGGCATCATTCATGATCCCCTACTAGGATGGACTGCCCCATAGACTTGTGGGAGCTATGTACTTGCCCTTTTGACTGTTGTGCTAAAGTCATACCATTGATTGTCTATGAACTATTGGATGTTGAGGAATGTTCTACCTTTTCATAGATCTGTAATCAAATCCCTCTTCATAAATATAAAAGATCTTGTTTCTACCAAATTTGGCCTAGAGAGAGAAAATATTCTAGAGAGAGAGTATTCAGATTTTAAATATTTTTGGATAGAAAAATATCTCATCTTATTAAAATAAGTTTCCTTGAAACAGAAGTTTAAAAAGATTTTCAGAAGGTGCATTAGAAATTAAGTATAATCTGTTCAGAGGCATTATCCTGGGGGTCAAGGTTTTTTTTTAAATTTTAAATTAAGGTTTCTATGGACCAATAAGATTCATCCAAATGTAGGGAGGAGATAAATAGAAGAATAAAAGGAAAATTCCCCAAAAATGAGTAAATACTCACATAAGATGAAGAGTTGACTAAGGACAAGGTTAATAGTTAAAAAAGAGAGATATTTAGATGAAATGATGCATTTTTGACACCTCAGTATGGGGGAATTCCCCTCATGAAGGAGGCACCTATTTCACATGTGTGGGAGATTTTTCAACTCCCAAATAATGAGATATTTTTATCTCTCCTCTCGCCAATTTCAACTAGATCCAAAAAGTGGACTAAACTGACCCAAAAATGGTCAAAAATTGACCAAACTGATCTGGAAAATTCTAGAATCAATTGGCTTGGTTAGAAGCTCACTTTTTCCTATAAATAGAAGCCTTCCTCTTTGTTGAAACTCAATAGTGTTTTGCACTGTTACCCTGCCTCTCCCAAGTGCCAAAAACAGTGAATTTTACTCATAATTCATTAGTTTCTGACCTTTCCTCTTCTAAAAGATTGGTGGCCACTCTTGTTTCAAACAAAAGTAGAACCCTCAAACCATCAAGCCAAAGGAAAGCTCTCAAATTATCCATGTAAGTTGGAGATTCTTCTCTTTTCTATTTCTTTTATGGTTTTTTATGATTTTTGTCTTCTCTAAATTGAATGGATGTTATGCCTCATTGAAAAAAGGTATTCCCCTCTCTTCTTTAGTAAATTCAACCATTCTTTATCCTAGATGATTGATTATTGGATAAAATCAAGTTTTTCAAAATGTTCTCTTAAATAAGTAAAAAATGTTTACACTAGAATGATTTAAATACTCTTAGTGAACTTCTAATTAATGTTAGTGAGTTAAAAATTAAAAAATGGTCAACCATACAAAGGAGGTTATGGTGAAATTTTTTGAAAATTTATGAAATAAATTTCATCTTTTATTAATAAAAAAAGAGTAATCCCCATCGTTAGAGTATTCTAAAAGTGTCATTTTCATTCATGCATAGAAAGATGCATATTGATTAATTTTTATAAAAGAATGATTTTCAATAGAATCAAATTCTATAAAAGATACTTATTGATAATTTTTTATTATTATGAAAGTGTTACTTTCTTCATTATGGATTTTTATGCATAAAATAATACATAAAATTATACTTTTTTTAATTACAAAAGAGGTACTTTCATCATATTGATTTTTATGCATAAAAGAATACTTTTATTATTATAAAAGTGTTACTTTTATCATTATTGATTTCTATGCATAAAAGAATATTTTTTTAATTATAAAAGTGTTACTTTTATCATTATTGATTTTTATGCATAAAAGTATGCATAAAAGAATTTTTTTTAAATTATAAAAGTGTTACTTTTATCATTATTAATTTCTATGCATAAACATATGCATAAAAGATATTTTTTTGTATTAAAAGTGTGATTTTTATCATAAATGATTTTTATGCATAAACATATGCATAAAAGATATTTTTTTATATTAAAAGTGTGATTTTCATCATAAATGATTTGTATGCATAAACATATGCATAAAAGATATTTTTTTATATTAAAAGTGTGATTTTCATCATAGATGATTTTTATGCATAAACATATACATAAAAGATATTTTTATATATATTACAAGTGTGATTTTTATCATAAATGATTTTTATGCATAAACATATGCATAAAAGATATTTTTTTATAATAAAAGTGTGACTTTCATCAGAATCTGATTTCATGCATAACTAGATGCATATAGAATCTTTATGGTTCTCCTTAGTCCTCTGTTTAATTTTCGCAAAAATTGGAAAAATGCATAAGTAGATAATCTGTGAGAAGAAATGCTACCGTTTCATATTCACTAAGATGGTAATGAGAAAATTCAATTAAACTATCAAAGTCGGAGATCGAGATAAATGATTATTTTATTCCTCATAAGAAATTCGTGTTTTAGAAATCTGTAAGAGCAAATATTTGTCGAACGAAATTTAGAAAAAGAGAAATTGAAATAGTACCTTTCGAGAAAGATAGTTTAGGAAGAACCTTTCCAGACCCAAACTCTGATTCAGACTATTGACCAAGACCTAATTCCTTTGTCAATTTCAATCGATGACGATGTGCCCAGTTCAGGAAAAATGTACTCAAATCCCCCACCGAATCAATGACGATGTGCCCAAATCAGGAAAAATGTACTCAAATCTCCCACCGAATCTGAAACTAAGCCAAGACTTTTGATTTTGATCTGAGGATCAAGTTAACAGAATTTGAGGAATTCTGTTTGGAATTCAGACCTGGATCTAGAAGTATTGAGATAAGGATTTAAGATTATTCATGATTTTCAAACAAAATCAAAACTAAAAACTTGCATAGAAACCCTGTTTTCTTAAAAGACTGTCTTACGCCAGAATGCTGGAGGGAGCATTTGGCATATATGTTTATCTAAGGGAAGTTCAGTTGTTACAGCTGGCGGGGAGTGTTCGAGGGACAGCTCACGCGGCAAAAACCTTCCCAGGTCTTGACCAACCTGGGTATGGTGAAAAATGGTGTGCTTCCGGTACGATGGGTGAGAGCCGACGAAGCGGTCCCTGAGTGAAGTACCAGAACACCTAAGGAGGCTCCTGGAGGGTTCTGACCAGGCGATGCACGGGCTCGCGGTGCTTAGGACACCCATACGTATGTCGAGGAAGATTTATATATATGTATGTTGATGAAATGATTATTGTAATCTGTTACTGGATCTCGTTGCTGACTAGCTGGTCCCAACAGAGAGTCCAGAGTGGTATTATTTTTGTGAAACAAGGGATTGAATGAAAATTTTGAGTTCTGAAATCTGTGATCATATCTGTTTTGTTAATGGATTATTTTTATATTAAAGTTTTAAAGAGGAGTGTGTGTGTATCTATTTTCTAAAGCTAAAGTTAAGAAAGGCATAGCAATTATGGGTGGGTGAGTACTTGTTTGGATCTACCGATTCCAGTGGTAGGGTGGTGGCTAACCCATGGGACGGATGGGGTTAGGCTGGAATCAGTGGAGTTTTAATAATCAAACTGAAAAATATTAGGATTACGCTAGGATTCGAGTAGCTAGTTAATTCCCTGATAAATTTCTCAATTGAGTGGATCAACGGCTGTGCCTGATCTTGATTAGGAAAAAAGCATTGAATTTACTCAGATTATCAAATTATATCAGTGATAGTTTCCTTCCATCTAATTTATTCAGGTGAAGGATAGTTTAGAATTGATCTCGTTAGAAAAATTCGTTAAGAAAATTCAAAAAGGTGGAATCGTCCCCGCTTTCCGGGCATGGAAAATTTTCCTGATTTTGGTTTTCGGAGTGACCACTAGCCTAGTCTCGTGCTCGGACATTTGTGGGCAAGGCCCTGAGTGAGAAACCCTGCCCCGCGCATGAGGGAGAGCTACCAGGAGTCCGGTGCGCGGAGGGGGCAGAGGGATCTCACAGTTGATATCAAAGCATAAATTGCCTAAATTTTTAATAGAAATCTGGGAAAGAAATGTTTTTCACTTGTTAATACTATGTGAATGAACTTCAAAAATTGAAAACTTATAAATTGAATTGGAAATTTATAGATGGATACCCCGAACCTATCTAGAATTCCTGGACTCTCTCAGAGTCAGGATATGATAGCTTTTGCATTTGATCACCTCGTCAACTCTGCTCGAATGAGCAGAGTGAGACTCGCTTGCCATTTTGAGAGTCTTTACTTTCTTGATCCTCTTGAGCGACGTCGGTATATGTGGTTTTGTGGAGGACAGTGTATTAACATCAGTACCAGTCAGCGTCATAGGCTCAGGCAAAATATTTCCTTGGCCATGATTCTGATAAGACTAGGGCTTGTTCAGCACGTTCTACTCTGTGATCATTCACCCGGGACATTCAAAACTTCATGCCGATTTTTTAGACTTCTTAGCCGCTTTATCCCGAGAAATAGAATTAGAGCACCTCTTTGTGTAATGAATCGTGTGTACCATGGTATGTCTTCTTCACAGTTTTGTTTCTTTATGCGATTACGACTGAGGCGGTGATTTTAGAGCCGAGCTGCTCTATGTATATATTGCAAATTTTATATAAATATAGAAATATTTTCTGGAGAAAAAAATTCCCTGTTGTATAAGTGATTGTTTATGGATGATCTGATAAACAAATATCTGTTATCGGACGTACGTAATAAATCTCCAATAAGATCATTGTCTTGTTTAAGAAAGTGTTTTCCTAACCTCTTAAGTCTTAGGATCTCGTGGATGATATCAAAATAAAAATTTAATAATATATAAATTTTTGGCAGAATCATGAGACGAGGAAACCGTGGCCGTTAGCCAGACCCTCTCCTCGCAAGGCTCTTCATCATAATAGGACTCAGCCAGGACCCTTCAAAGGAGAAGGACAGAACCTAGGCGAGGCTATGGAGAAATGGGTGGAAGCCATGGAAGAATATTTTGACGTCACAGGCTACAATGAGCAGAGCAAAATGGCTCTTGCCCGGCTGAAAATAGTGGAGGAAACAACCAAGGTAGCATGGAGGAACCACTGTGACACCAACCGTCTAGACAGAAATACTCAGTCCTGGAATGACCTAAAAACCTATCTAAGAAAGAGATTTTGTCCCCCCCTAGATTTTTGGAAATCAAAATGAACGAATTCTTAGAGCTAAAGCAAGAGAGCAAAACCATCGAGGAATATCACCAGGCCTTTGCTCTTCTACTCAAATATTTGCCACCTCTAGATGAAGACCCTCTAGATAAAGAACAACTCATGGCCAGGCTCATTTGGGGAATGAACGAACCCTTGGACACACTGGTCAAAAATGCCAAGCCAGTGTCCATGGTGGCTGAAGCAGTAAGAATGGCAAAGGATTTTGCCAAAGCCTTTGTAGTAAAGATCCCGCCAAAGCCTGCACCCTCTAACTTTAAAAGATTCAAAGCCCAGGGAAGTACTTCAAACTTTCCACCCCGGAAGAGACAACAAGGCCCGAATCAGAATCAGGATGCAGGAAGATTCCGAAGTGAAGGAAGACCCTTCCCTCAGAATACTTTCTCAGGAGCCCCACCTCTTTCAAGAAATCAGAGGGATGAGCTGAGAAGTGAAAACCGATGTTTTGGATGCCCAGGTTTGGTCACCAGTTGAAAGACTGCCCAACTCTTGCCATGTCAAGGGGACAAGGAAGTCAAGGACCACGAGTTCACAGACCAACCCCTTCATACCAGTCTAATCAGGGTCCGTCTCGCCCAAGCTAGGGAAACCCCAGCTCAACCATCTGCCTCTGTCCAGATTAACCTCAGAACTCCTTCCCAGAACTGGGACAACCAAAGAGAAAGAGTTCCACCTCTCAGACTACAGCAGCCAGAGCAGCCACAATTTCAGATGGCAGATCTTTGCTGCAATTGAAAACCAAGGACCTAACCGTCAGTTCTCAGTCATCCATACTCCAGTAGAATATCAGGGTAAGCCTTTTAAGCTTTTAATTGATTCAAGTAGTTCTCATTCATTCACTTCCCCTGGATGCTTGCGTAAGCTAGTCTTAGAACAGAAATCAGGGAAACCTATGCAAGTTGAATTGGCCAGTGGGAAGACTCTTTTCACTCACCATGCGACAGATCTTATCCAGTTCAATCTAGATGGTAATGTAACTGACTATCAGTTCAAAGTCTTACCTTTGGGAGTTTTTGACGGGATCCTTGGAATGGATTGGCTCCACAAAAATCAAGCTGACATACACTGTCATAATGGAACCATTTCCTTCCATGACCTTCACCGGAACAAAGTTCAAGGAACTGGAGTTTTTGGATCCCCAGACCTTCAGTTAGTAAAAGCTTCTAGGTTGTTGAAAGGACTTAGAAAGAAGCAGCAAATTTATGTTGTCAAAATGAACCCAGTAGACTCAAAGCTTAAGGCTAAAGAACCAGAATGGTTAAGTGAATTTGATGATCTATTCCTAGCAGAACTAACTGAAATGCCTCCAATTCGGGAAGAAGATCATGTGATTGAATTGACCCCCGCCGGAGCTCACCAGCAGTAGCCCTGCGCACGTACAAAATGCTAGTTCTTGAAGCCATCAAACTCAAAGAATAGCTTAGGTAGCTGTTAGAACAAGGGTTTGTAAGACCTAGTGTTTCACCTTGGGGTGCGCCAGTTCTCTTTCAAAATAAGAAAGATGGAATGCTTAGACTCTGTGTGGACTACAGAGGTCTAAATCAGCTGGACAGTTAAGAATAAGTATCGTATCCAAAGAATTAATGAGCTTCTCGATAGGCTAAATGGAGCCCAGATCTTCACAAAGATAGATCTCAAATCCAGGTATTACCAGATCAGGATCAATGATCAAGATATACCAAAAATAGCCATCAATACTCGTTATGGGCATTATGAATTTACTGTCATGCCGTTCGGATTGACTAATGCCCCCACTACATTCAATCGCCTAATGCAGGACATCCTTAGAGAATACTTGGATGATTTTGTTCTAGTTTTCTTTGATGACATTCTGATTTACTCAAAGAATGTAGCTGACCATGAGAGTCATGTCCGAAAAGTTCTTGAGATTCTAAGCAAGCACGGACTCTTTGCAAAAAAGAGCAAATGCACTTTCTCTGTCGGACTGTAAGATTCCTCCCCCAACCCCCTTTTTGATGTCTAGCATATTCCCCTATAATTAATTCCTTTTCTGAAATATAAGAGATCTTGTTGGTGGCTATTTTAACCTAGAGAGAGAAAATATTCTGGAGAGAGAATATTCAGATTTTGAATATTTTTGGATAGAAAAATATCTCACCTTATTAAAATGAATCCCCCTAAAATAGAAATTCAGAAAGAATTTTCCAATGTGCAATTGGAATTAATTGGAAATAGGTATAAAGAACCTTAGTCTAAGGGTCTAGATTTTCAGAAATTTTTGGATTATGGTCCAATTAAGGTTCCTATGGGCCAATAGCATCAATCCATGTGTAGGGAGGAGATAAATCCAATTTGTAAAAGAAGATACCCAAAAATGAGTAAATGCTCACATAAGGTGAGGAGTTAAAAATATACAAGGTTTATTAGTAAAAAAAACTATGAGCAATAAAATTTTGACACATATGTAAGGAAGGGGAGTTCTTTAAAGAAGGTGCATATTTCACATAAGATGAAGAGTTGAAAATGTACAAGGTTTATTAGTAAAAAACTATGAGCAATAAAATTTTGACATATATGTAAGGAAGGGGAGTTCTTTAAAGAAGGTGCATATTTCACATAAGATGAAGAGTTGAAAATGTACAAGGTTTATTAGTAAAAAACTATGAGCAATAAAATTTTGACACATATGTAAGGAAGGGGAGTTCTTTAAAGAAGGTGCATATTTCACATAAGATGAAGAGTTGAAAATGTACAAGGTTTATTAGAAAAAAAACTATGAGCAATAAAATTTTGACACATATGTAAGGAAGGGGAGTTCTTTAAAGGAGGTGCATATTTCACATGCTTGAATGAGTTTTTAACTCAAACTTAATGTGATATTTTTATCTCTCATCTCTCTTAAACCAAACCAAATCAAAATGGAACCAAATCAAATCAAAAAGTAACCAAGCTAGGTCCAAATCTAGTCCAAAATCAACCAAACTGACTTGGAAAATTCTAGAATCAGTTTGTTTGGTTAGGAGCTCAATTTTTCCTATAAATAGAAGCCTTCCCTTGTTGAAAAAAATATAGTGTCTTATGCATCGTTACTCTACTCCACCTAAGCCAAGAACTGTGAATTCTTTAATAATTCACTAGTTTTTGATACTTCTCCCTTTCTTCAATCCCCATTGGTGGCTCCATCAACATACTAAACCAATTGATTGGTTGGGGGTCTCTACCGTGAACAAAGAATCAAGCAAATTATAAGATAAGTATAGTGAATTTTGATTTTTTCTATAATTTCTCAATGATTCTCTCTTCTCAACCCCTCTCAAGCTTGAGAAGCTTAATTGGTATGGTTTTTGAAATGCTATTGAAGTTAATTAATTAATGATAGTAAAGAATTACATAAAATTCTATTTATATTTAATTCTAATGGTTTTTCTCTCTCTCACTTAAGAAATGGTCATACTCATGACCTTTTTTCAATCTAAATGAAGCTTTTCATAAGGCTTTTCCTTAATCCAAGATTAAGCTATACTTGAGGCCAAATTAATGGCTTTTTTCTATGCTTTTAGTTTATGTATATTGATGATTCAATCCATTATGGATTGATGATCCAATTAGAGACCATTCTAATTATTTCCTTAATGATAAGCTTTATCCCTTAGAAAAAATTGAGATTTATCAGTCATAGTAGCGGAGCTATGGCAAAATTTTTATAGAAATTACGCATAAAATAATTTCATTCAAAGCATAAAAAGAGGACTTCCTACCATATTCTAGGAACTATCATCCTAGATTAATTAAAAGAATTTTATTATGCATAGAGATGTGGATGTTTGCATGTAGATGTAGATGTATGGATGTGAGTGTGAATGTGGATGTGGATGTATGCATGGAGATGTGGATGTATGCATGTAGAAGTAGATGTATAGATGAGGATGTAAATGGAGATGTGGATGGATGCATGTAGATGTAGATGTATAGATGTGATGTGAATGGAGATGTGGATGTATACATGTAGATATAGATGTATAGATGTGGATGTGGATGTATGCATGTAGATGTAGATGTATAGATGTAGATGTGAATGGAGATGTGGATGTATGCATGTAGATGTAGATGTATAGATGTGGATGTGGATGTGGAGGTGGATGTATGCATGTAGATGTAGATGTGGAGGTGGATGTATGCATGTAGATGTAGATGTATAGATGTGGATGTAAATGTGGAGGTGGATGTATGCATGTAGATGTAGATGTATGGAGGAGAATGTGAATGTGGATGTGGATGTATGCATAGAGATGTGGATGTATGCATGTAGATGTGAATGTACGCATATAGATGTGGATGTATGGATGTGGATGTATGGATGTGGATGCATGAATGTGCATGTAGATGTGGATTTTAAAATAGATGTATGGATGTAGATGTGGATGTATGGATGTGAATGTGGATGTGGATGTGGATGTGGATGTGGATATATGTATGGATGTGAATATACGATATGTGATGTGAAGGAATCTGAAGTGATGAGATGGAAAAATGATGTGATGGGATGAGTATACATATAAATGGAATATGGAATAAGTAATGTGGATTGATGAGGGATAATGTGAAAAAATGAAAGTTAAAATAGAAACTGTATTGTAAACTGTTTGTAAATGCTGTTTGTAAATGACTGTTTTATGTCAATAATGCTGGGGGAGCATTTTGACCATCTTGTGATTAAGGTCGTGGAGACCTAACTGATAAAGTTGCAACTGCTGACGGAGAGTCAATGAAGGACGTCTCGCGTTGCAAGGTCGGCCGAGGTCTTGACCAGCCTCGGTGCGATTAAAATGGTGAGCTTCCGGTACGGTGGATGAGGGGCCAAGGAAGCGGCCTATGAGTGAAGCGCTAGGTCACTTGCGAAGGATCCTAGAGGGTGCTGACCATACGGTGCTCGGGCTCTGGGTCGCCTAGGATACCCACGCGTGCGTCGAGGAAGATATTGGAACAAGAGTAGGAGTTGTTTTCTGAAATCGGGCATGGATCTGGTTGATTGACCTTGCTGGTCTTCAATGGATGAGTCCATGGCTCTTTATATGGAGACGCTGGTTGATCTTGCTGATCTTCAACGAGAGTCCATCTTGATAAGTGATTATATTGCCGAGTATTATGGGCTAGGGATTAGAAAACGGCCCCTGAGTGGACAAGTGGTGAGCGTCCTAGTTGCCAATGATGCCATAGATACTCTGATGAAGGAATGATGGGAAAATTAAGAATCAACTGGATAAATTGGAAGATGGTGATCAGTGATAATATGGTTTTATCAAAGGATTGTTTTAAACTGGTTGAATCTATGAAAAGGCAATTTCATATTGGGTGTGTGAGTGGTGTGACTAGTTTTATTTTGCATGAACATCCGGCTAGGGGACCTTGGAACTCTTTTCCTTGGTACCCGGGACAAAACCTAACCAAATTCTTAATTGGATCCCATCACTACAGTGGTTGGGTGGTTGGCTAACCCATGGGACTGGATGGGGTTAGGCTGGACTGATGGATCCGTAAATCGAGACTCAAACTTTTGTTTTTACGATAGATAAAATAAATTCCGGACAGTAACTGTTCTATGGATAGGAATCAACGGCTATGCCTCTTGAATGGGAAAAAAAGCGTTGATCCCAATGATCCAAGTGCAAGTTTCTTTCTTGATCTGACCAAGTATCTTATAGATGTAATTGGATCAACTCGATCAGAAATGATCTTGACTACGTTAGAGTAAAAAGTTATCCTGGTGGAATCGCCCGTGCTTTCCGGTAAAGGAAGTTTTTTCGGGTTCGGTTTTGAAACAACCGACGGATTAGTCTCTTATTTGGATATCCGTGGGGTGAGGCCCCAAATGTGGGACCCGTGTCCCGCGCGAGAAGTGCTACTTCCGCTGCTAGTATCTCGAATCTGTTGCTCGGTGGGAACAGGGGGATCTTATAGTTGGTATCAAAGAATTTGGTTAATAAAGATCAACTGAGAAGACAAATATGTCCAAAAATTTATCTAGAAAGACAAAAAGGTTATAATTGTGTGATATAATTTATACAATTTGATATTCAAACTGAAACTCGTAATTTGGTAATTGGGTCTTCAAATAGAAGTAGCGCAATTATAGAATCCCTGACTTGCTTGAGGCCTAGACATGATGGTATTTACCTTATAATTCCAAGGGCCGTGACTACCGTATATACCGAGAGTATAACTGCAGCTCTTTACTGACAGTATATACGAGTAAATCTAAGACTTGAAATTATAAGCGTTAATGCTATCCAGATGATGATTTCGAATGTGATTGATATGATTTTTAATTCTGTTTGAGAATTGATGAATTGATTTGGATTCTGATTGAAAATTCTGATTGAAAAATGATGATTTTTAAAAAATAGTTGAAATATAATGAAACCACAATGAGGGGGAATGGGACGAGTCCCTGTGATGATATTCATAACTAGAATGATGATAATGAATTCAGCAAATCACTATGAGATTAGTGGGTTGTGGTGTCAGATTGCTACTGTTAATACTTGACCGGTAGATCAAGTTAAGGGATGTCAAATTGAGAACTTGCTTGACTGAAATTTCCGTGGAGGAATGTTCCAAAGGAAACTTTTCGGTCTAATGGACCATTATCATGTTAAAGATATGAATGATATGATCTGAATGAATTGTTATTTAATGATGAGTTCTATATAAGGGATATTTATTTAGTTCTGTTGGGTTGACCAGAATATAAGGAATCCCAGAATAAAATTGGATCTTAAGAAAAAGAGCTGTCCTCTACCTTGCGAGATGAGGACATCTCGCACTTTTTAAGTGGGGTAGAATGTAAGATTCCTCCCCAGCCTTCGAGGTATACAGGAGTAAGAATCTCCCTTTCTGATCTTATAATTATTCCCTCTCTAAAATAAAAGAAAGTTTCTGTTTAAAAAAGGAAGACCCTTTCCCTAGAATACTTCTCAGGAGTCCTACCTGTTTTAAGGATTTAGAACAATGAGTTCAGAAGTGAGAATCGGTGTTTTGGATACCAAGGTTTTGGTTTTCATTCGAGTACGGCCCAAAAGAAGTTCTTTATCTCTTGGGGAGAATAAGAAGTTATCCCCCCAGATATTGTGACCCTTATATCTGAATTCAATGAAAGTAGGTGACTTAGCCAACAAGCTTCTTTTATCTCCTCATCTCAAATTCTTAATGCCTTCTATAGAAAAATGTGTCAAGCACAAATCATGGAAAGACGGTAAAACTTCAGTGGCAAGTTACCGTTGGCTTCTAGATTACGCTAGCTCCTTCCTTTATATAAGTCGTAACTTTTACTTGTCGCTCACAGTAATCTTACTCCCATCAATCTCCTTTCCTTCTTAATCTCCTTCATGGCTTGGCAACAGGAATTAGTTTTATCCCTGATGATTTCTTACCTTCAAGACGCAAGAGAGTCTGTGAAGAAAGACTTTATAGAACAGTATGAGCGCTCACTTTTTCCTCACTTAGGAACTTCTGTAGCTCAGACCAAATGGCGGACCTATCAAAACATAACTAGGGTAACACCCTGGGGTCAGCAGCACTTTCGTAACAATGTCCGCTTCGCCATGGTTATTGAAGCTTTGGGTTTGGGTCCCCGATACTACTGCGTCATGAGATCAAGGCATCTTGGGTTTTCTGAGCGGGTCTTCTTACTGGCGTGTTTTCTTCCTCATGAGAAGATATGCCTTTATCCCATTTTTGGCTTGCCTCTTAGAGGTCCTTTTGTTAGATCACCTCATACCACTGAGATAGGTACGGCAATAACCAGCAGAATCATTCCCATAGATGAGTTACCCTATACTTGTGCAGCTTGTGAGTGCTGCTTTTGTGACCATATGATGGACGGGCTTATGGAAGTGTAAGGAGTTCTTCTATCTTTACTGTATAAGTTCCGAGAATGAATAAAGTTTAAATCTTGTTCTTATCTTGCTTTCTTTAAGACTTTTCTTGGTGGTTAATCTTGATTAAAATTTTTCTCTAAGTCTCATATTCGTGCATCTTGCGAAATTATCCTAGTTTGCGAGATGAGGACATCTCGCATTTTTTACGTGGGGTAGAATGTAAGATTCCTCCCCCAACCCCCTTTTTGATGTCTAGCATATTCCCCTGTAATCAATTCCTTTTCTGAAATATAAGAGATCTTGTTTGTGGCTGTTTTAACCTAGAGAGAGAAAATATTCTAGAGAGAGAATATTCAGATTTTGAATATTTATGGATAGAAAAATATCTCACCTTATTAAAATGAATCCCCCTGAAACAGAAATTCAAAAAGAATTTTCCAATGTGCAATTGGAATTAATTGGAAATAGGTATAAAGAACCTTAGTCTAAGGGTCTAGATTTTCAGAAATTTTTGGATTATGGTCCAATTAAGGTTCCTATGGGCCAATAGCATCAATCCATGTGTAGGGAGGAGATAAATCCAATTTGTAAAAGAAGATACCCAAAAATGAGTAAATGCTCACATAAGGTGAGGAGTTGAAAATGTACAAGGTTTATTAGTAAAAAAACTATGAGCAATAAAATTTTGACACATATGTAAGGAAGGGGAGTTCTTTAAAGAAGGTGCATATTTCACATAAGATGAAGAGTTGAAAATGTACAAGGTTTATTAGTAAAAAACTATGAGCAATAAAATTTTGACACATATGTAAGGAAGGGGAGTTCTTTAAAGAAGGTGCATATTTCACATAAGATGAAGAGTTGAAAATGTACAAGGTTTATTAGTAAAAAACTATGAGCAATAAAATTTTGACACATATGTAAGGAAGGGGAGTTCTTTAAAGAAGGTGCATATTTCACATAAGATGAAGAGTTGAAAATGTACAAGGTTTATTAGAAAAAAAACTATGAGCAATAAAATTTTGACACATATGTAAGGAAGGGGAGTTCTTTAAAGGAGGTGCATATTTCACATGCTTGAATGAGTTTTTAACTCAAAATTAATGTGATATTTTTATCTCTCATCTCTCTTGAACCAAACCAAATCAAAATGGAACCAAATCAAATCAAAAAGTAACCAAGCTAGGTCCAAATCTAGTCCAAAATCAACCAAACTGACTTGGAAAATTCTAGAATCAGTTTGTTTGGCTAGGAGCTCAATTTTTCCTATAAATAGAAGCCTTCCCTTGTTGAAAAAAATATAGTGTCTTATGCATTGTTACTCTACTCCACCTAAGCCAAGAACTGTGAATTCTTTAATAATTCACTAGTTTTTGATACTTCTCCCTTTCTTCAATCCCCATTGGTGGCTCCATCAACATACTAAACCAATTGACTGGTTGGGGGTCTCTACAGTGAACAAAGAATCAAGCAAATTATGAGATAAGTATAGTGAATTTTTATTTTTTCTATAATTTCTCAATGATTCTCTCTTCTCAACCTCTCTCAAGCTTGAGAAGCTTAATTGGTATGGTTTTTGAAATGCTATTGAAGTTAATTAATTAATGATAGTAAAGAATTACATAAAATTCTATTTATATTTAATTCTAATGGTTTTTCTCTCTCTCACTTAAGAAATGGTCATACTCATGACCCTTTTTCAATCTAAATGAAGCTTTTCATAAGGCTTTTCCTTAATCCAAGATTAAGCTATGCTTGAGGCCAAATTAATGGCTTTTTTCTATGCTTTTAGTTTATGTATATTGATGATTCAATCCATTATGGATTGATGATCCAATTAGAGATCATTCTAATTATTTTCTTAATGATAAGCTTTATCCCTTAGAAAAAATTGAGATTTATCAGTCATAGTAGCGGAGCTATGGCAAAATTTTTATAGAAATTACGCATAAAATAATTTCATTCAAAGCATAAAAAGAGGACTTCCTACCATATTCTAGGAACTACCATCCTAGATTAATTAAAAGAATTTTATTATGCATAGAGATGTGGATGTTTGCATGTAGATGTAGATGTATGGATGTGAGTGTGAATGTGGATGTGGATGTATGCATGGAGATGTGGATGTATGCATGTAGAAGTAGATGTATAGATGAGGATGTAAATGGAGATGTGGATGGATGCATGTAGATGTAGATGTATAGATGTGATGTGAATGGAGATGTGGATGTATACATGTAGATGTAGATGTATAGATGTGGATGTGGATGTATGCATGTAGATGTAGATGTGAATGGAGATGTGGATGTATGCGTGTAGATGTAGATGTATAGATGTGGATGTGGATGTGGAGGTGGATGTAAGCATGTAGATGTAGATGTGGATGTGGATGTGGAGGTGGATGTATGCATGTAGATGTAGATGTATAGATGTGGATGTGAATGTGGAGGTGGATGTATGCATGTAGATGTAGATGTATGGAGGAGAATGTGAATGTGGATGTGGATGTATGCATAGAGATGTGGATGTATGCATGTAGATGTGAATGTACGCATATAGATGTGAATGTATGGATGTGAATGTGCATGTAGAGTGGATGTATGGATGTGGATGCATGAATGTGCATGTAGATGTGGATGTGAAAATAGATGTATGGATGTAGATGTGGATGTATGGATGTGAATGTGGATGTGGATGTGGATATATGTATGGATGTGAATATACGATATGTGATGTGAAGGAATCTGAAGTGATGAGATGGAAAATGATGTGATGGGATGAGTATACATATAAATGGAATATGGAATAAGTAATGTGGATTGATGAGGGATAATGTGGAAAAATGAAAGTTAAAATAGAAACTGTATTGTAAACTGTTTGCTGTTTGTAAATGACTGTTTTATGTCAAGAATGCTGGGGGAGCATTTTGACCATCTTGTGATTACCTAACTGATAAAGTTGCAACTGCTGACGGAGAGTCAATGAAGGACGTCTCGCGTAGCAAGGTCGGCCGAGGTCTTGACCAGCCTCGGTGCGATTAAAATGGTGAGCTTTCGGTACGGTGGATGAGGGGCCAAGGAAGCGGCCTATGAGTGAAGCGCTAGGTCACCTGCGAAGGATCCTAGAGGGTGCTGACCATACGGTGCTCGGGCTCTGGGTTGCCTAGGATACCCACGCATGCGTCGAGGAAGATATTGGAACAAGAGTAGGAGCTGTTTTCTGAAATCGGGCATGGATCTGGTTGATTGACCTTGCTGGTCTTCAATGGATGAGTCCATGGCTCTTTATATGGATCTGTTGGTTGATCTTGCTGATCTTAAACGAGAGTCCATCTTGATAAGTGATTATATTGCCGAGTATTATGGGCTAGGGATTAGGAAACGGCCCCTGTGAGTGGATAGGTGGTGAGCGTCCTAGTTGCCAATGATGCCATAGATACTCTGATGAAGGAATGATGGGAAAATTAAGAATCAAGTGGATAAATTGGAAGATGGTGATCAGTGATACTATGGTTTTATCAAAGGATTGTTTTAAACTGGTTGAATCTGTGAAAAGGCAATTTCATATTGGTGGTGTGACTAGTTTTATTTTGCATGAACATCCAGCTAGGGGGCCTTGGAACTCTTTTCCTTGGTACCCGGGACCAAACCTAACCAAATTCTTAATTGGATCCCATCACTACAGTGGTTGGGCGGTTGGCTAATCCATGGGACTGGATGGGGTTAGGCTGGACTGATGGATCCGTAAATCAAGACTCAAACTTTTGTTTTTACGATAGATAAAATAAATCCCGGACAGTAACTGTTCTATGGATAGGAATCATGGCTGTGCCTCTTGAATGGGGAAAAAAGCGTTGATCCCAATGATCCAAGTGCAAGTTTCTTCCTTGATCTGACCAAGTATCTTATAGATGTAATTGGATCAACTCGATCAGAAATGATCTTGACTACGTTAGAGTAAAAAGTTATCCTGGTGGAATCGCCCGTGCTTTCCGGTAAAGGAAGTTTTTTCGGGTTCGGTTTTGGAACAACCGACGGATTAGTCTCTTATCCGGATATCCGTGGGGTGAGGCCCCGAATGTGGAACCCTTGTCCCGCGCGAGAAGTGCTACTTCCGCTGCTAGTATCCCGAATCTGTTGCTCAGTGGGAATAGGGGGATCTTACACGGACCATGTTGAATACTTGGGCTTTCTCGTATCTAAAGATGGAATTTCTCCAGATTCCGTAAAAGTCCAAGCAGTCATAGATTGGCCTGAACCAAAGACAGTGAAAGAAGTTAGAGGATTCTTGGGATTGACTGGTTGGTATAGGATTTTTATACCAAAGTATGCTCTCATAGCTTCCCCCCTGACTAACCTTCTCAAAAAGAATACCCCATTTCAGTGGTGGTCTACCAGGTGCCAGAGTGCTTTTGCTAAGCTCAAGACCGCCTTGGTAACCAGTCCCATTCGGAAGCTACCAGATTTCTCTCTACCTTTTGAGGTAGTAACTGATGCAAGTGGTTTTGCCCTGGGAGGTACACTCATGCAGGAAGGTCATGCAGTGACCTATGAATCCTGAAAGCTCCAAACGCATGAGAGGAATTATGTTGTCCACGACCTGGAATTACTTTCAGTAGTCTATGCCTTAAAGTTGTGGAGACATTACCTACTGGGAAAAAGATTCACTTTGATGACAGATCATCAGAGCTTAAAGTGGATCGCCCATGACAGCCTTATAGCAGGACATCCAGGTTTCATCAAAACTTACATGTCTATAAAGAAAAGCTTCTTTTGGCCTGGTCTGAAAAAGGATGTACTAAATCATGTACGTCAATGTCTGACATGCCAGAAAGTCAAAGCTGAAAGAGTAAAAATGCCTGGGAAGTTACATCCATTGGACATCCCCCCAGATGAAGTGGGAATGTATCAGTATGGACTTTATTACTGGATTACCTTCAGTGCAATCAGGTTACAACTCCATTTTCATGGTAGTTGACAGACTAACCAAAGTTGCCCATCTGATCCCAGTAAAAGAAACCTACACTGCAGTGGATGTGGCCAGAGTGTTCCTCAAAGAAATCTTCAGATTGCATGGCCTACCCAGGAGAATAGTAAGTGATTGAGATTCCAAGTTTACTTCAAGGTTCTGGACTGCATTTTTAGAAGCAGTGGAAACTTTCTTGGATCTCAGCATAGCTTATCACCCTGAGACCGATGGTCAAACCAAAAGGATAAACCAAGTAATCAAAGATATACTTCGGTCACGCTGTGGCAGGGAACCCAGGAAAGTGGCTAAGCTATCTGCACCTAGTCGAGTTCGCCTACAATGCTTCTTATCATCGAAGTATCGGGATGAGCCCTTTTAAAGCTCTGTATGGACAAGATTGCTTAACTCCATTAACTTGGTCCGACCCATTGATTAGGGTCAAGATGTCCAGACAGATGCTTGACGACATGGAGCAGCATGGAGTCAATTTGTAAAGATATTAAAGTTGCCCATGATCAACAGAAGCAGTATGCAAATAAGAAGAGGACAGACAGAAAGTTTGAAGAAGCCCATATGGTCTTCATTAGAGTACGACCCAAAAGAAGTTCTCTATCTCTTGGGAAGTATAAGAAATTATCCCCCAGATATTGTGGGCCATATCTGATTACAAAGAAAGTAGGTGACTTAGCCTACGAGCAAGTTCATAATGTATTTCATGTAAGCCTTCTAAAGAAATATGTGCTAAGCCCAAATCATGTGCTTGATGATGAAATCCTAACCTCTTCAACAACCCAAGGGCAGATGGAACTCCAACCTAAAGAAATTCTTGATGTTCGAGAAAAGATTCTCAGGAACAAAATTCTCAAAGAATTATTGGTGAAATGGAAGTTCTATCCTTTTGAAGACGCCACCTGGGAGAATGAAGCCGATCTGTTGTTGTGGGATCACCCCCAGTTTGCGAGATAAGGACATCTCACGTTTTTCAAGTGGGAGAGAATGTAAGATTCCTCCCCAACCTCTCAAGATGTCTAGGATCTTCCCTTGTAATCAAATCCCTCTTCACAAATATAAAAGATCTTGTTTCTACCAGTTTTGGCCTAGAGAGAGAAAATATTCTAGAGAGAGAGTATTTAGATTTTAAATATTTTTGGATAGAAAAATATCTCATCTTATTGAAATAAGTTCCCCTGAAACAGAAGTTCAAAAAGTTTTTCAGAAGGTGCATTAGAAATTAAGTATAATCTGTTCAAGAGGCATTATCTGGGGGTCAAGATTTTTTTCAAAATTTTAAATTAAGGTTCCTATGGACCAATAAGATTCATACAAATGTAGGGAGGAGATAAATAGAAGAATAAAAGGAAAATCCCCCAAAAATAAGTAAATACTCACATAAGATGAAAAGTTGACTAAGGACAAGGTTAATAGTTAAAAAAGAGAGATATTTAGATGAAATGATGCATTTTTGACACCTCAGTATGGGGGAATTCCCCTCATGAAGGAGGCGCCTATTTCACATGTGTGGGAGAATTTTAAAATCCCAAATAATGAGATATTTTTATCTCTCCTCTCTCCTGTTTCAACTAGATCCAAAAAGTGGACTAAACTGACCCAAAAATGGTCAAAATTTGACCAAACTGATCTAGAAAATTCTAGAATCAGTTAGCTTGGTTAGAAGCTCACTTTTTTCTATAAATAGAAGCCTTCCCCTTTGTTGAAACTCAATAGTGTTTTGCACTGTTACCCTGCCTCTCCCAAGTACCAAAAACAGTGAATTTTACTCATAATTCATTAGTTTTTGACCTTCCCCTTTGTTGAAACTCAATAGTGTTTTGCACTGTTACCCTGCCTCTCCCAAGTACCAAAAACAGTGAATTTTACTCATAATTCATTAGTTTTTGACCTTCCCCTTTGTTGAAACTCAATAGTGTTTTGCACTGTTACCCTGCCTCTCCCAAGTACCAAAAACAGTGAATTTTACTCATAATTCATTAGTTTTTGATCTTCCCTCTTCTAAAAGATTGGCGGCCACTCTTGTTTCAAACAAGAGTAGAACCCTCAAACCATCAAGCCAAAGGAAAGCTCTCAAATTATCCATGTAAGTTGGAGATTCTTCTCTTTTCTATTTCTTTTATGGTTTTTCATGATTTTTGTCTTCTCTAAATTGAATGGATGTTATGCCTCATTGAAAAAAGGTATTCCCCTCTCTTCTTTAGTAAATCCAACCATTCTTTATCTTAGATGATTGATTATTGGATAAAATCAAGTTTTTCATAATGTTCTCTTAAATAAGTAAAAAATGTTTACACTAGAATGATTTAAATACTCTTAGTGAAATTTTAAATAATTTTAGTGAGTTAAAAATTAAAAAATGGTCAACCATACAAAGGAGGTTATGGTGAAATTTTCTGAAAATTTGTGAAATAAATTTCATCTTTTATTAATAAAAAAAGAGTAATCCCCATCGTTAGAGTATTCTAAAAGTCTCATTTTCATTCATGCATAGAAAGATGCATATTGATTAATTTTTATAAAAGAATGATTTTCAATATAATTAAATTCTATGAAAGATACTTATTGATAAATTTTTTTATTATGAAAGTGTTACTTTCCTCATTATGGATTTTTATGCATAAAATAATGCATAAAAGTATACTTTTTTTTATTACAAGAGAGTTCTTTTATCATATTGATTTTTATGCATAAAAGTATGCATAAAAGAATATTTTTTTATTATAAAAGTGTTACTTTTATCATTATTGATTTCTATGCATAAAAGAATATTTTTATTATTATAAAAGTGTTACTTTTATCATTATTGATTTCTATGCATGAAAGTATGCACGACGCATGTGTGGGTATCTTCGGCGACCCAGAGCCCGAGCACCGTATGGTCAGCACCCTGTAGGATCCTTCGGGTCACCTACCCTAGCGCTTCACTCATAGGCCGCTTCCTTGGTCCCTCATCCATCGTACCGGAAGCTCACCATTCAAATCGAACCGAGGCTGGTCAGACCTCGACCGACCTTGCTACGCGAGACGTCCTCCGTTGACTCTCCGTCAGCTGTTGTAACTTTATCAGGTAGGTCTCCACCAGGATCACATTCTCAAGACAGTAAAAAATGCTTCCCCAACATTGTAAGATTCCTCCCCAGCCTCTCAAGATGTCCAGCATCTTCCCCTGTAATCAAATCCCTCTTCAAAAATATAAAAGAATCTTGTTTCTACCAGTTTTGGCCTAGAGAGAGAAAATATTCTAGAGAGAGAATATTCAATTTTTAAATATTTTTGGATAGAAAAATACCTCATCTTATTAAAATAAGTTTCCCTGAAACAGAAGTTCAAAAAGATTTTCAGAAGGTGCATTAGAAAAATTAAGTATAATCTGTTCAAGAGGCATTCTCCTGGGAGTCAAGATTTTTTTTAAATTTTAAATTAAGGTTCCTATGGACCAATAAGATTCATCCAAATGTAGGGAGGAGATAAATAGAAGAATAAAAGAAAAATTCCCCAAAAATGAGTAAATACTCACATAAGATGAAGAGTTGACTACTAAGGACAAGGTTAATAGTTAAAAAAGAGAGATATTTAGATGAAATGATGCATTTTTGACACCTCTGTATGGGGGAATTCCCCTCATGAAGGAGGTGCCTATTTCACATATGTGAGAGAGTTTTAAACTCCCAAATAATGAGATATTTTTATCTCTCCTCTCTCCTGTTTCAACTAGATCCAAAAAGTGGACTAATCTGACCCAAAAATGGTCAAAAATTGACCAAGCTGATCTGGAAAATTCTAGGATCAGTTGGCTTGGTTAGAAGCTCACTTTTTCCTATAAATAGAAGCCTTCCCCTTTGTTGAAATTCAATAGTATTTTGCACTATTACCCTGCCTCTCCCAAGTGCCAAAAACTGTGAATTTTACTTATAATTCATTAGTTTTTGACCTTCCCTCTTCTAAAAGATTGGTGGCCACTCTTATTTCAAACAAGAGTAGAACCCTCAAACCATCGAGCCAAAGGAAAGCTCTCAAATTATCCATGTAAGTTGGAGATTCTTCTCTTTTCTATTTCTTTTATGGCTCTTTATGATTTTTGTCTTCTCTAAAATGAAATGATGTTATGCCTCATTAAAAAAAGGCATTCCCCTCTCATCTTTAGTAAATCCAACCATTCTTTATCCTAGATGAATGATTAATGGATAAAATCAAGTTTTTCATAATGTTTCTCTTAAATAAGTAGAAAATGTTTACTTTAGAATGATTTAAATACTCTTGGTGGACTTCTAATTAATTTTAGAGACTTAAAAATTGAAAAATGGTCAGCCATACAAAGGAGGTTATGGCAAAATTTTTCAAAAATTTGGAAATAAGTATTATCTTTTATTATTCTAAAAGAGTAATCCTTATGGTTTCTATATTCTAAAAGTGTCATTTTCCTACATAGAAGATGTATTTTGATTATTTGTATAAAAAAAATTTATTTTTATTAAAAAGTGTTACTTTTATCATTATTGAATTCTATGCATAAAAGTAATATAAGATCCCAATTGGGTGGTCTCAGAATTGGTGCACTGGCCAATGCTTGCTTCAATTTATCATATTCTTCTTGGGATTCTTCAGTCCATTCAAAGATAGTGAGTCTATATAGTGGTCTGGCAATTTCAACATAGAATACTATGAAGCGATGATAATACCCATCATGGCCCAGAAACCTCTATACTCCTTTGTAATTAGTGCATGGGGGCAGTTCCAAGATCAGTTTAACCTTGCTTTTGTCTATGGAGATACCATTCTTAGAGACAATGTGTCCCAAGATCACATCATGTTTGACCCAAAATTGGCATTTTAAAGGGTTTAAGGATATATGCTACAAATGACATCGCTTAAAAACCTTCATTAAACAAGCCATATGTTCTAACCATTGTGAGTTTGCATGCAAGTCATCCTCTAACCACTTTTGGAAGTAGTCCTTGAAGGCTGTGCACATCAATCATCTTGGAACATTGCTAGGGCATTTGTGAGGCCAAATGGCATAACTTTGTAAGAAATGTTTCCCACATTGTATTGAAGGCCGTTTAATGCTAGTCTTCAGGTGCTATAGACACCTGATTGTAACCTAAAAATCCATCTAAGAAGCTGTAAGATTCTCCACCAACTACCCTTTCCAATACATGTTTAGTATAAGGCAGTGAGTAATGGTCCTTCCTCGTAGATGCATTGAACTTTTTGAGATCAACAAAGACCCCAAGTTTTCTATTCTTCTTCAGCACTACCACGATTGGTGGTAGCCAATCGGTGTGCTCAATTTTGTAGATGAAATCCACAATGAGTGTGTCAATTTCCTCCTTTACAATTGCTACATAGTTTAGATTCATCTAGTAAGGTTTTTTCCTAGTAGGTCTTGATCCTTCCATGATTGGGATTATGTGTTGTACCACTTCGTGTGGTATGCCCTTCATCTCTTTGTAGTTCCGGGCAAAACAATGCCCTTCATCTCTTTGTAGTTCCAGGCAAAACAATCTTTAAATTTTTTGAGGAGAGCAATAGGTTCCTTCTTCTCAGCTAGAGTCAAGTCCTTAGCGATATAGACAGGTTTAGTTTCCTCCCTTGGCTCTACAATATCAATTTCCTTGGCCTCATTTGTACCATCGTATGATGTGGACAAACCATCTTCCTTAATTCTTTTGGCCATCAATTGGACCACTTTTTGTTCGTCAATCATGTATGTCCTGAAATGGTCCGGCACACTGAGAGTGGGTCTGGTTTATCTTCATCCTCTCTTTTTGTTTGATCCCTGAACCATCACCTTCTTGGCCTCATGCTCAATTTCCACTAGAGCCTTGTTTCATTTTCAGTACCTCGCCTTTGTAAGCTTATGTGTTTTCAGCTTTAGGGGGGTGGCCTCCTCCTTATGTTTCCCTTCTATGGATATCTTGCTCAACTCCTCACCCCAATTCTTAGAAAACTCATTGTGCAACTTAGTAGCTTTGAGATATCTCAACCACTGGGTGTCCATGGGTTTACTTCATAGTAGGGTATTTCATCGAGCGATATACCTTTTCCTTCCGCCATCTTCTAAGGCATTGGGCACTGGTGTGGCCTTGTGATCCAATCCCTTTAGTTCTCGATGCCTATTCACTTGGTTGTACATTGACTATATAGAAAAAGGTGGTAGGAATATTCCCAGATTCCATGTATTGGGTTCCTCAAGGCTACATAAGGGAATGAATGAACGAATGCATCTTGCTTAGCCTCCTCAAACATTCTTGCCATAAGGTCCATACAAGGTCTCTTTGAGATCCTCCTTCAGACACTTCTGGAATTGAAGTAGGCACATCCAATTCTCTTTCCCTTATTGGCTCATTTGTTGGATACATTGTATCCCTCGCCTGGCTAGCCCTTAATTTGGATTCATGAAGTCGTTTGGAACTCTTCCACTAGGGCCTTAGCTTCTTTAGGCTTTCTTATCTCTTCTTCAGCATTTTGGTATTCACCAATCCCCTTAGGGATTGCTCTTTTCTCTTTTTGTGACTCTTGGGAAAGCTTGTCTGATTTTAGTGCTTGATTGCTCTCTTCTTTTGATTGGGTGGATCAATAATATCTTCTTCAGATCCATCTTGTATTGTGACCTTTGTGCACCTTTACCCACTTTTTTCACTCTCCGTCTCCTGCCAGTTCTAGAAGTGGTGGCACTATGACAATAAAATTAATATCTTTTTTTTGAGAATAACAATAAGATGAAAACTTGTGGGAGAATCTTGCAAGTCCCACAATGCACTGCATGTAGAGGAAGTCTCAGTGGAGGATTTAACACTCGAATCTGCTAATGATGCTGATAAGGAAGATGGATGGGACTTTGATTTTGATGATGATGTGATAATCCCCGAGAAAGAGTTAGGAAAGGCACGCCTACTCTTGAGAGGAAGGGAGGTTCAAGTAGAGATCCCTCAAAGCCGACCTAAACGTAAATGCTGTAAGAGCCATAAGAGAATCCGTAAACAAGATGAGAGGGAACGATGTGAGAGAATACAAAAAGAAGACGAGGAGTTTAAGAATGAACACTCTTGACCACCACCTCACTTCTCAGGAAAGAATGGATATCTATACTATGTCCAAGCACAAGATAGTATCAAAGACCAAGTAAAACGATCAGATGGATTCCAACCAGGAGAAAAGCTAAAAACTGTTGAATACAAAAAGAAGACGAGGAGTTTAAGAATGAACACTCTTGACCACCACCTCACTTCTCAGGAAAGAATGGATATCTATACTATGTCCAAGCACAAGATAGTATCAAAGACCAAGTAAAACGATCAGATGGATTCCAACCAGGAGAAAAGCTAAAAACTGTTAGCAAAAATTGCAAAAAAACAAAGAGACCAAAACAAAAACTCAAGTCTCAAACCGATTCAAAAGAGAGTGTCGGAAGTGCAAAGATAACGGTTGAACAAAAAACTCTGATGCAAGATTGCAAAAGAGAGCTCAAAACCGCATGGTCATTAATTAGTGATGACTCAAGTGGACAAGAACAAGGTCTCAATGTTCCCCCCAACAACTTCACACAGTACACTCTTCAAGATCGAAAGATTGTTCTTCAACAGCCCATGCGACAAAAGCTAAGCATGCACCAGGGGTTTCATATAATGGTCCAGAAGATGCAAAAAATTTTGATATCGCTAAGCCAGGAGAAGAGCCTCGCTATGTGTGGATTGCCACAGACTTGTCCTTAGATGAGAAGTTATTAATTCAAACAATAAAGGAGTATCGCGATGTTTTTGCTTGGAGTTATAAATATCTCAAAGGAGTTGATCCAAGCATATGTCAGCATACAATTCCATTGCGAGAGGATGCAAAGCCTTCCAAGCAACGTCCTTATACTTACAATGAGAATTTTGCACGAAAGATAAAACAAGAAATAGACAAGCACTTAAAGGCAAAATTTATCTATGAGATTGAACACACTGAATGGGTCTCCCCTATTGTAGTGGTGCCCAAGAAAAATGGAAAACTTCGAGTTGCCACTCGGATCCACATCAGGGCCACGCTGTATCCCCGTAGGCATATTTCACTAGCACATCTCCATCGTCCACGTATCTCGAACGAGAAATAGACATCCAATCACGACCATTCATTGTTCGAGGTAATCGGATACAATCTCCACCGTCCCCATATCTCGATCGAGATACTGAGTTCAAATCTCAACCGTCCAAATATCTCGATCGAGATACATAGATTCAATCTGCACCGTCCGAGTATCTCGATCGAGATACGTAGATGCAATATCCACCGTCCAATTATCTCGATCGAGATAC
Source organism: Cibotium barometz (assembly GCF_041138505.1). Taxonomy (NCBI): domain Eukaryota; kingdom Viridiplantae; phylum Streptophyta; class Polypodiopsida; order Cyatheales; family Cibotiaceae; genus Cibotium; species Cibotium barometz. The sequence goes on along the minus strand of NC_141097.1, from coordinate 11,508,325 downwards.
GGAAAAGCAATCTAAGCCGTCCATTCACTTACGCTGGAAGATGCGATCTCGGCCGTTTAAATATCTCGATCGAGGTATATAATGAATCTTGACCGTCGAGATACCTTGTCGTGGTAATGCCTTTAAATCGTGGCCGTCCATTTACCTCGAACGAGATAGTAATATCAAATCTCAGCCGTCGATCCTTCCCCAACCCTAGAATTAGGTGTGTATCTTGGCCGTATGTTGCACTAACCCTAATATCCAGAGCGTTAATCTTGCAAACCCTAAATTGCATGATGTTTCCGAACCTCGATCGAGGTTATAAAACCGGAAAACTTTTTTTTTTGCCTCATTTTCACGTCGTTTTCACTCTCTTGCGCTCTTGATTTGGATTAGTATTAGTGAGCCCATTAGCTTTGTTTTTAGCTTAATTAGTGCTACTTAGCACTAAGCATTAGACCTTTCACATTAGACCCTTCACATTGGACCCTTCACATTTGGCCTAGGTTTTAGCATGGAGGGCCACGAGGAGGGCCGCTCATCTATTGCGGACCTCATCGCGGAGATAGACCGTGAGTTAGCGGCTATCCGTAGGAGTGCTAGAGACACTCCGTCTACATTACATATCGTGGCAGACTTGGAGGCGATGCTTGCGTCCCTTCGTAGCCTTCACGATATTGTTTATGTAGATGAGTGGATAGCCCACCATCGCGCTGCTCCTGTGTCACATGGCCTGACATATCGTCAGGTCTGTGATCTTGCTCCTATTAGGGATGGGGCTTTCCTAGATCTTTTCCTCGATAGTCGTGGGATGAGGCCCGGGGCGGGCAAGCCCCTCACTATTTCGCGGTGTTCGCATCCTCGTATGGCAGCACATATCTATAGTCGATATGTTGCCGCATATGGGAGGATGCCGAACAACCGCCAGATTCCCATATACTTCGCAAAGCAGTTATATGCGGAGTTTGTCTTAGGGGAGGAGGTCGATTACACCAGCCATCGTCCGGGTGGTGGTGCTGGCCGAGGCCGTCTCCAGGACCAGGGTAGGCGGCCTCCACCAGCCCTTCGTGCGGCACCAGCTCACGATCCTTCCTTTGTGCCATTGTCGACAGTAGAGGCTCTTGGCACGCAGGTCGGCATTGACGTACGGAGTACCACGGAGAGCATCCAGCACGTGGTGCGCCTATTCTCACGATCTATACCGACGACAGATGTGGAGGTATTTACATATATATTACGTCTTAAGTTTTTTTGGTCATTTATCTTCATGTTTATATGTACTTTTCTATATTTTTACATGAGCAGCATGGTTGATTGTGTCACGCAGGTTCCCACACCTGCCACTCAGAGGCTCACTCAGGAGTTGGTAGAGGCGAGAGCGGAGATAGACCGCCTCCGAGCTGCATTACAGATGGCAGAGGCAGCTACTGCAGAGGCACAGCATCTGAGAGAGTCCGACATCCAGCAGGTAGGTTTCTCTTGCACGTTTAAGTTACAAATTTCTTTAAGTAATACCTAATGAGAGACTAATCAAATATTTTAATGCTTTACTTTTTTGCGTAGGCTCGGACCGAGGTAGAGAGCTCCAGAGCTGAGGCACAGCATTATCAGATTATGGAGCAGATTGCCCAGCACAGGGCAATGCAGCTGATGCTGCATGTTCGAGAGTATCGTAGATCATCGGACGTGACAGTGCCTTACCTACCGTTATATCCACGGCCTGTCACAGAGGTCTTTCGACGACCTCTCCCGCAGGATGCACCACCCTTCCTACGTGATGCGTGCTGCTGTTTATGTATCGAGGACATTGATAGTACAGGAGGATATGCCCTAGGATGTGGACATATTTTCCACTTGTCTTGCATCACCCAGGAGCTCGTCCGGTTCTCAGCATGCCCATCCTGCCGTGCACGCGTCGACTTAGCGACGTACAGGGTATTGGGCATCGATGATCTTCACCCAGGCCTTGTACGAGTAGATGCCAGGACTGGCAGGCCAGTCGACTTTACATCAGCTATGGACTTGGGACTCGACGCCTTCGACGATAGAGCCCAGGAGCCTGATGTGCCTCCTGAGATAGAGTGGAGCTCACATGAGTTCGACGCTTACCAGAGAGTCCTACATGAGAGCCAGGTGACAGCATTTGAGCGCGTGGGTGGTGCTGGCCCTAGTGGCACAGCGGGTGATGGTGCTAGCAGCAGTGCTGCTTCTCATGAGCAGCGTGTCCTTACAGCAGAGGAGCTTACACGAGCAGAGTGGCAGACACGCACCATTGCAGATTATCGATTTTGGGTTTATAGACAGAGGCGTCTTGCATTAGCACGACGTAGAGAGAGAGAGAGGGCCATAGCAGCTTTTGGGACTCGTGAGCTCCCGGGTACACCGGCACCAGCTCACGATCCTTCCTTTGAGGCAGACCTCCCCGCAGACATTCGACGACCCCCGCAGTCGGCACAGCCTCCTCGACGTGCACAGCAACCTCGACGCGCACGTCGACCGGCAGTTAGAGATGACGATTTTGATTGGGTTGCTGTTGATAGTGACTAAACTCAGACTAGCTGGGTTAGCTCACTTACATTGTACTTAGATTTTTGGGCAGTGACTAACCTCAGACTAGCTGGGGTAGCTCATTTTCATTCTGATGTACTTATTTGATGTTTATATCATTATGAGTTTTCTCATTATTGAGTATCATTACATTTTAGTTGATGTTCTTGATTTTATTATATTTCTTAACACTTTGGCTATCATATTGTTTGTTGAAAATCTCCATTATTGAGTATCATTACATTTTAGTTGATGTTCTTGATTTCATTATATTTCTTAACACTTTGGCTATCATATTGTTTGTTGAAAATCTCCATGCCATCGTACCCAAACATGCTCTGATGGGGACCAAACTTTCCAAGCATGGGGAGGGGACCCACCCCCACATGCTTGCAAAGTTTGGTCACAATCAGAGCATGTTTGGATTGGCAATTGGCGCCCAGTGCGGGTTTTTCAAGTCTCTTGGTGCTTAAGAGGCCATGGAAAATCCGGGCCTTCCCCATGCCATCGTACCCAAACATGCTCCGATGGGGACCAAACTTTGCAAGCATGTGGGGGTGGGTCCCCCCCACATGCTTGCAAAGTTTGGTCACAATCAGAGCATGTTTGGATTGGCAATTGGCGCCCAGTGCGGGTTTCTCAAGTCTCTTGGTGCTTAAGAGGCCATGGAAAATCCGGGCCTTCCCCATGCCATCGTACCCAAACATGCTCCGATGGGGACCAAACTTTGCAAGCATGTGGGGGTGGGTCCCCCCCACATGCTTGCAAAGTTTGGTCCCCATCAGAGCATGTTTGGATTGGCAATTGGCACCCAGTGTGGGTTTTTCAAGTCTCTGGGTGCTTAAGAGGCCATGGAAAATCCGGGCCTTCCCCATACCATCGTACCCAAACATGCTCTGATGGTGACCAAACTTTGCAAGCATGGGGAGGGGACCCACCCCCACATGCTTGCAAAGTTTGGTCACAATCAGAACATGTTTGGATTGGCAATGGTCCCCCCCACATGCTTGCAAAGTTTGGTCCCCATCAGAGCATGTTTGGATTGGCAATTGGCGCCCAGTGCGGGTTTTTCAAGTCTCTTGGTGCTTAAGAGGCCATGGAAAATCCGGGCGTTCCCCATGCCATCGTACCCAAACATGCTCCGATGGGGACCAAACTTTGCAAGCATGTGGGGGTGGGTCCCCCCCACATGCTTGCAAAGTTTGGTCCCCATCAGAGCATGTTTGGATTGGCAATTGGCGCCCAGTGCGGGCTTTTCAAGTCTCTTGATGCTTAAGAGGCCATGGAAAATCCGGGCCTTCCCCATGCCATCGTACCCAAACATGCTCCGATGGGGACCAAACTTTGCAAGCATGTGGGGGTGGGTCCCCCCCACATGCTTGCAAAGTTTGGTCCCCATCAGAGCATGTTTGGATTGGCAATTGGCGCCCAGTGCGGGTTTTTCAAGTCTCTTGGTGCTTAAGAGGCCATGGAAAATCCGGGCCTTCCCCATGCCATCGTACCCAAACATGCTCCGATGGGGACCAAACTTTGCAAGCATGTGGGGGTGGGTCCCCCCCACATGCTTGCAAAGTTTGGTCACAATCAGAGCATGTTTGGATTGGCAATTGGTGCCCAGTGCGGGTTTTTCAAGTCTCTTGGTGCTTAAGAGGCCATGGAAAATCCGGGCCTTCCCCATGCCATCGTACCCAAACATGCTCTGATGGGGACCAAACTTTGCAAGCATGTGGGGGTGGGTCCCCCCCACATGCTTGCAAAGTTTGGTCCCCATCAGAGCATGTTTGGATTGGCAATTGGCGCCCAGTGCGGGTTTTTCAAGTCTCTTGGTGCTTAAGAGGCCATGGAAAATCCGGGCCTTCCCCATGCCATCGTACCCAAACATGCTCCGATGGAGACCAAACTTTGCAAGCATGTGGGGGTGGGTCCCCCCCACATGCTTGCAAAGTTTGGTCCCCATCAGAGCATGTTTGGATTGGCAATTGGCACCCAGTGCGGGTTTATCAAGTCTTTGGGTGCTTAAGACGCCATGGAAAATCCGGGCCTTCCCCATACCATCGTACCCAAACATGCTCTGATGGTGACCAAACTTTGCAAGCATGGGGAGGGGACCCACCCCCACATGCTTGCAAAGTTTGGTCACAATCAGAACATGTTTGGATTCGCAATGGGCGCCCAGTGCGGGTTTTTCAAGTCTCTTGGTGCTTAAGAGGCCATGGAAAATCCGGGCCTTCCCCATACCATCATACCCAAACATGCTCCGATGGGGACCAAACTTTGCAAGCATGTGGGGGTGGGTCCCCCCCACATGCTTGCAAAGTTTGGTCCCCATCAGAGCATGTTTGGTTTAGCAATTGGCGCCCAGTGCGGGTTTTTCAAGTCTCTTGGTGCTTAAGAGGCCATGGAAAATCTGGGCCTTCCCCATACCATCGTACCCAAACATGCTCCGACGGGGACCAAACTTTGCAAGCATGTGGGGGTGGGTCCCCCCCACATGCTTGCAAAGTTTGGTCCCCATCAGAGCATGTTTGGATTGGCAATTGGCGCCCAGTGCGGGTTTTTCAAGTCTCTTGCTGCTTAAGAGGCCATGGAAAATCCGGGCCTTCCCCATGCCATCGTACCCAAACATGCTCCGATGGGGACCAAACTTTGAAGGCATGTGAGGGTGGGTCCCGCCCACATGCTTGCAAAGTTTGGTCCCCATCAGAGCATGTTTGGATTGGCAATTGGCGCCCAGTGCGGGTCTTTCAAGTCTCTTGGTGCTTAAGACGCCATGGAAAATCCGGGCCTTCCCCATGCCATCGTACCCAAACATGCTCCGATGGGGACCAAACTTTGCAAGCATGTGGGGGTGGGTCCCCCCCACATGCTTGCAAAGTTTGGTCCCCATCAGAGCATGTTTGGATTGGCAATTGGCGCCCAGTGCGGGTTTTTCAAGTCTCTTGGTGCTTAAGAGGCCATGGAAAATCCGGGCCTTCCCCATGCCATCGTACCCAAACATGCTCCGATGGGGACCAAACTTTGCAAGCATGTGGGGGTGGGTCCCCCCCACATGCTTGCAAAGTTTGGTCACAATCAGAGCATGTTTGGATTGGCAATTGGCACCCAGTGCGGGTTTTTTAAGTCTCTTGGTGCTTAAGAGGCCATGGAAAATCCGGGCCTTCCCCATGCCATCGTACCCAAACATGCTCCGATGGGGACCAAACTTTGCAAGCATGTGGGGGTGGGTCCCCCCCACATGCTTGCAAAGTTTGGTCCCCATCAGAGCATGTTTGGATTGGCAATTGGCACCCAGTGCGGGTTTTTCAAGTCTCTTGGTGCTTAAGAGGCCACGGAAAATCCGGGCCTTCCCCATGCCATCGTACCCAAACATGCTCCGATGGGGACCAAACTTTGCAAGCATGTGGGGGTGGGTCCCCCCCACATGCTTGCAAAGTTTGGTCCCCATCAGAGCATGTTTGGATTGGCAATTGGCGCCCAGTGCGGGTTTTTCAAGTCTCTTGGTGCTTAAGAGGCCATGGAAAATCCGGGCCTTCCCCATGCCATCGTACCCAAACATGCTCCGATGGGGACCAAACTTTGCAAGCATGTGGGGGTGGGTCCCCCCCCACATGCTTGCAAAGTTTGTCACAATCAGAGCATGTTTGGATTGGCAATTGGCGCCCAGTGCGGGTTTTTCAAGTCTCTTGGTGCTTAAGAGGCCATGGAAAATCCGGGCCTTCCCCATGCCATCGTACCCAAACATGCTCCGATGGGGACCAAACTTTGCAAGCATGTGGGGGTGGGTCCCCCCCACATGCTTGCAAAGTTTGGTCCCCATCAGAGCATGTTTGGATTGGCAATTGGCGCCCAGTGCGGGTTTTTCAAGTCTCTTGGTGCTTAAGCGGCCATGGAAAATCCGGGCCTTCCCCATGCCATCGTACCCAAACATGCTCCGATGGGGACCAAACTTTGCAAGCATGTGGGGGTGGGTCCCCCCCACATTCTTGCAAAGTTTGGTCACAATCAGAGCATGTTTGGATTGGCAATTGGCGCCCAGTGCGGGTTTTTCAAGTCTCTTGGTGCTTAAGAGGCCATGGAAAATCCGGGCCTTCCCCATGCCATCGTACCCAAACATGCTCCGATGGGGACCAAACTTTGCAAGCATGTGGGGGTGGGTCCCCCCCACATGCTTGCAAAGTTTGGTCCCCATCAGAGCATGTTTGGATTGGCAATTGGCGCCCAGTGCGGGTTTTTCAAGTCTCTTGGTGCTTAAGAGGCCATCGAAAATCCGGACCTTCCCCATGCCATCGTACCCAAAAATGCTCCGATGGGGACCAAACTTTGCAAGCGTGTGGGGGTGGGTCCCCCCCACATGCTTGCAAAGTTTGGTCCCCATCTGAGCATGTTTGGATTGGCAATTGGCACCCAGTGCGGGTTTTTCAAGTCTCTTGGTGCTTAAGAGGCCATCGAAAATCCGGGCCTTCCCCATGCCATCGTACCCAAACATGCTCCGATGGGGACCAAACTTTGCAAGCGTGTGGGGGTGGGTCCCCCCCACATGCTTGCAAAGTTTGGTCCCCATCAGAGCATGTTTGGATTGGCAATTGGCGCCCAGTGCGGGTTTTTCAAGTCTCTTGGTGCTTAAGAGGCCATGGAAAATCCGGGCCTTCCCCATGCCATCGTACCCAAACATGCTCCGATGGGGACCAAACTTTGCAAGCATGTGGGGGTGGGTCCCCCCCACATGCTTGCAAAGTTTGGTCCCCATCAGAGCATGTTTGGATTGGCAATTGGCGCCCAGTGCGGGTTTTTCAAGTCTCTTGGTGCTTAAGAGGCCATGGAAAATCCGGGCCTTCCCCATGCCGTCGTACCCAAACATGCTCCGATGGGGACCAAACTTTGCAAGCATGTGGGGGTGGGTCCCCCCCACATGCTTGCAAAGTTTGGTCACAATCAGAGCATGTTTGGATTGGCAATTGGCGCCCAGTGCGGGTTTTTCAAGTCTCTTGGTGCTTAAGAGGCCATGGAAAATCCGGGCCTTCCCCATGCCATCGTACCCAAACATGCTCCGATGGGGACCAAACTTTGCAAGCATGTGGGGGTGGGTCCCCCCCACATGCTTGCAAAGTTTGGTCCCCATCAGAGCATGTTTGGATTGGCAATTGGCGCCCAGTGCGGGTTTTTCAAGTCTCTTGGTGCTTAAGAGGCCATGGAAAATCCGGGCCTTCCCCATGCCATCGTACCCAAACATGCTCCGATGGGGACCAAACTTTGCAAGCATGTGGGGGTGGGTCCCCCCCACATGCTTGCAAAGTTTGGTCCCCATCAGAGCATGTTTGGATTGGCAATTGGCACCCAGTGCGGTTTTTTCAAGTCTCTGGGTGCTTAAGAGGCCATGGAAAATCCGGGCCTTCCCTATACCATCGTACCCAAACATGCTCTGATGGTGACCAAACTTTGCAAGCATGGGGAGGGGACCCACCCCCACATGCTTGCAAAGTTTGGTCACAATCAGAACATGTTTGGATTGGCAATGGGCGCCCAGTGCGGGTTTTTCAAGTCTCTTGGTGCTTAAGAGGCCATGGAAAATCCGGGCCTTCCCCATACCATCGTACCCAAACATGCTCCGATGGGGACCAAACTTTGCAAGCATGTGGGGGTGGGTCCCCCCCACATGCTTGCAAAGTTTGGTCCCCATCAGAGCATGTTTGGATTAGCAATTGGCGCCCAGTGCGGGTTTTTCAAGTCTCTTGGTGCTTAAGAGGCCATGGAAAATCTGGGCCTTCCCCATACCATCGTACCCAAACATGCTCCGATGGGGGCCAAACTTTGCAAGCATGTGGGGGTGGGTCCCCCCCACATGCTTGCAAAGTTTGGTCCCCATCAGAGCATGTTTGGATTGGCAATTGGCGCCCAGTGCGGGTTTTTCAAGTCTCTTGGTGCTTAAGAGGCCATGGAAAATCCGGGCCTTCCCCATGCCATCGTACCCAAACATGCTCCGATGGGGACCAAACTTTGCAAGCATGTGGGGGTGGGTCCCCCCCACATGCTTGCAAAGTTTGGTCACAATCAGAGCATGTTTGGATTGGCAATTGGCGCCCAGTGCGGGTTTCTCAAGTCTCTTGGTGCTTAAGAGGCCATGGAAAATCCGGGCCTTCCCCATGCCATCGTACCCAAACATGCTCCGATGGGGACCAAACTTTGCAAGCATGTGGGGGTGGGTCCCCCCCACATGCTTGCAAAGTTTGGTCCCCATCAGAGCATGTTTGGATTGGCAATTGGCACCCAGTGCGGGTTTTTCAAGTCTCTGGGTGCTTAAGAGGCCATGGAAAATCCGGGCCTTCCCCATACCATCGTACCCAAACATGCTCCAAAGGGGACCAAACTTTGCAAGCATGTGGGGGTGGGTCCCCCCCACATGCTTGCAAAGTTTGGTACCCATCAGAGCATGTTTGGATTGGCAATTGGCACCCAGTGCGGGTTTTTCAAGTCTCTTGGTGCTTAAGAGGCCACGGAAAATCCGGGCCTTCCCCATGCCATCGTACCCAAACATGCTCCAATGGGGACCAAACTTTGCAAGCATGTGGGGGTGGGTCCCCCCCACATGCTTGCAAAGTTTGCTCCCCATCAGAGCATGTTTGGATTGGCAATTGGCGCCCAGTGCGGGTTTTTCAAGTCTCTTGGTGCTTAAGAGGCCATGGAAAATCCGGGCCTTCCCCATGCCATCGTACCCAAACATGCTCCGATGGGGACCAAACTTTGCAAGCATGTGGGGGTGGGTCCCCCCCACATGCTTGCAAAGTTTGTCACAATCAGAGCATGTTTGGATTGGCAATTGGCGCCCAGTGCGGGTTTTTCAAGTCTCTTGGTGCTTAAGAGGCCATGGAAAATCCGGGCCTTCCCCATGCCATCGTACCCAAACATGCTCCGATGGGGACCAAACTTTGCAAGCATGTGGGGGTGGGTCCCCCCCACATGCTTGCAAAGTTTGGTCCCCATCAGAGCATGTTTGGATTGGCAATTGGCGCCCAGTGCGGGTTTTTCAAGTCTCTTGGTGCTTAAGAGGCCATGGAAAATCCGGGCCTTCCCCATGCCATCGTACCCAAACATGCTCCGATGGGGACCAAACTTTGCAAGCATGTGGGGGTGGGTCCCCCCCACATGCTTGCAAAGTTTGGTCCCCATCAGAGCATGTTTGGATTGGCAATTGGCACCCAGTGCGGTTTTTTCAAGTCTCTGGGTGCTTAAGAGGCCATGGAAAATCCGGGCCTTCCCTATACCATCGTACCCAAACATGCTCTGATGGTGACCAAACTTTGCAAGCATGGGGAGGGGACCCACCCCCACATGCTTGCAAAGTTTGGTCACAATCAGAACATGTTTGGATTGGCAATGGGCGCCCAGTGCGGGTTTTTCAAGTCTCTTGGTGCTTAAGAGGCCATGGAAAATCCGGGCCTTCCCCATACCATCGTACCCAAACATGCTCCGATGGGGACCAAACTTTGCAAGCATGTGGGGGTGGGTCCCCCCCACATGCTTGCAAAGTTTGGTCCCCATCAGAGCATGTTTGGATTAGCAATTGGCGCCCAGTGCGGGTTTTTCAAGTCTCTTGGTGCTTAAGAGGCCATGGAAAATCTGGGCCTTCCCCATACCATCGTACCCAAACATGCTCCGATGGGGGCCAAACTTTGCAAGCATGTGGGGGTGGGTCCCCCCCACATGCTTGCAAAGTTTGGTCCCCATCAGAGCATGTTTGGATTGGCAATTGGCGCCCAGTGCGGGTTTTTCAAGTCTCTTGGTGCTTAAGAGGCCATGGAAAATCCGGGCCTTCCCCATGCCATCGTACCCAAACATGCTCCGATGGGGACCAAACTTTGCAAGCATGTGGGGGTGGGTCCCCCCCACATGCTTGCAAAGTTTGGTCACAATCAGAGCATGTTTGGATTGGCAATTGGCGCCCAGTGCGGGTTTCTCAAGTCTCTTGGTGCTTAAGAGGCCATGGAAAATCCGGGCCTTCCCCATGCCATCGTACCCAAACATGCTCCGATGGGGACCAAACTTTGCAAGCATGTGGGGGTGGGTCCCCCCCACATGCTTGCAA